>NC_083594.1:37310538-37624913 GCF_027579695.1 Neoarius graeffei
TATGATGGTTTGCAGTCTGCTATAAAACTGTCCTTTGCTTTCTTCATCACTGTCATTTGTAGGAGCATAACACTGTTTGATGTTCATGTTGATCCTCCTCTTCTTGGTTTTAAAATAAGCTGTGATGATGTGTGGACCATGGGCCTCCCATCCGATGAGAGCTCTCTGGGCTGTCTTGGATAACATCAAAGCCACTCCCTGTGTGGGGGGTATGTTGTCCTCTTCATGGCCTGAAAGCAGCAGCAACTCTCCTGTGGTGAGTCTCTTCTGGCTGGAGCCAATCCACCTTGACTCCCTTATTCCCAGGATGGCAAGGTCATGTAGGGGGGGCTGCCATGCCGTAGCCATAGTAACCAATTCCCTGCTTCACTTTATGAACCATCTTCTCCCTTCCACTGTACAGCATTGAACACAAAAATCCCTGTACTCAATGCCATGTTCTATCTCTGCCCATTCTTCTGACTCCCTGTAATGGTATTGGATACAGAGATGATACCAGATGCCAAATACAGTGACATCATGACTCTGCTTTAAACCCACAGTGGAATCAAAATTCCTTCTCTCTGGCAGTGGGTTTCCACGCGTGAAAGAGATGTCGCTGCATCTGTGCTACAGGAGAACAAAGGACAAAGAACAAGCCATTGATACCAAACCTTTAGCCAAAGTTCAATGTATTTGATCTTTGCATAGTTGCAATAATAACTGAACCGGTTAGTTACTGCAGCCCACGCAGTATTTTAAAGACAAAAGGCGACTGGATCCCTTTTCCCTTTCGCAACGTTGACAAACTACAAACAAGATTCCTTCCAGATCATTGGACGACCGATGGGACACCGAAGATCTTCAGCTGATGAGCTGTAAAAGGAACAAAACTGTTTTCTCCCTGGACCTGCGCTCCACGCTGTCTTTGGATAACAGACGGTGCGCTTTCAGTCGCCAAGCAAGAGCGATCTCAAGTAAGGCTGGCATCTGGGCAATTGTTAGTCTTAGTTTTGGCTAGTTAATGTGAAGTGTTGTTTATTTGAATTCATTCACGGTTTAAATGTACGCATTTTGATTCACATGAAAGCCGGTCTTAGACCGCGCGTTGTTTGATTTGCTTTGTTTACTATCTGTATTTAGTTAGATCGTGCATGCGTTCTCTCTCTCTTTTTAACTCCCTCCGTCGCACTACACCCCTCAACACTGGGATTTCAAGAGTAGCTAGGGGTTGAGTAGAAGTTTGGAGTTTAAGGCCTAGCTGGACCAGTTTTAAGCTGCAGATCCCTTGTCTCTCCCTTGTGCGCTCTCCTTGTTGCCCATCCCCTTTTAGGCGAGGCCTAGCACAAAGGCTTGCGCATTACATTCACATACCACACCTATCTCGCCTGCGTGCGCACACAGCCTCACTCCCCTCCTCATCTCGTTAGTGCGCAGCTGCGTACACGCACGCACATGCCTACATTTACACACACACACACACACACACACACACACACACACACTCTTACACACACACACACACACACATTCTTACACACACACATTCTTACACACACACACACACACACACACACACACACAGACACACATAAACACGTGATTTCCCTCTCACATTTTAACATCCACTCACCCCTACACTGTAAACTTGCATTGTGGGAGGTAAAATAGAGCAACTGGACTTTCTTGAAGATTCTTGAAGACATTTCACCTCTCATCTGAAAGGCTTCTTCAGTTCTGTCTGACTAATAGGGAGTATCAGGTATTTATCCTCTCATGGTTGAAAAGGTGTCATTGAGTTATCCTGTTGGTGTGGGTCACCAGAACTGAAGAAGCCTTTCGGATGAGGGATGAAACGTCTTCAAGAATCTTCAAGCAAGTCCAGTTGCTCTTTTTTACCACCCACAGTTTACTATGACCTGGATGACTGAGAATCTTCACAGACATGTTTCCACGCACTTTGGGATGAGAACCTTTCGACTGGTGCGGGAGTATGAGAGGACTTCCAGAAAACTGGCAGACTACAGAAACCACCTGCGTTTCAACCTAAGATGCAGACAATCCAACATTATCCCCACTAGCCTACGCCTGTATTCAACTGTCAAAGGACACAGAGCTGAAATAATCCTCCAGAAAGCCCAGAAGCAGCTTCTCAACGAGAGTGAGACAAGTATCTTTTACTATCGATGCTCTCCAGAACAAGACTGAACTGATGTTTGAAGAGTTGACAGTACTTCTTCCCAGTGAAGTTTTGGAATGAGTCTCTGAGTTCGCTGAGAAGGCACAGATTTCACAGCATACCAAAGGCAAGGAACGACAGATGCGCAAATTTCAAACATTGCTGTCTAAAACCATCTCCTCCAGCAAGACAGAAGTGCTGACTTGGAGGAAGAAATCTGACCAGGCTACACAACCGGACATAGAAGAGAAATAGGTGAAGAACTTATCCGACAGGGTACTCACCCAACCAGAAAAAGATGTTTTATCCAAGGGACTTAACTTTGCAGTTTCACCAGAGCGGATACCAATGGTAGACCTCATCACAGCCATAGAGTCAGCCATCAGAAATAACAATCTGACCAACACAGAGGCAGAACAACTTAGACTGAAGATATCAGCTGCTCTGTCCAGTGTGAAAGCACCCCCCTCCAACCTCACCAGCCAAGAAAGGAGGGCTCTTACATTGCTTCAAAGAGACCGGAACATCACCATCCTTCCTGCTGACAAAAGGAGATGCACAGTGGTGCTAAACACAGTGGACTACCACTCAAATAAGACCAGTCTCCTCAGCGACACAACCACCTATGAAACCTTGAGGCGGGACCCCACCAGTTGTTACAAAAAGAAAGTTGTTAGCTGCCTGCAACAACTAGAAAAGGACCAAGTCATCAACCGATCTCTATACTACAGATTGTACCCTGGGGAAGCCGTTCCTCTTATATATGGACTCCCCAAGATTCACAAAGAAGGAGCTCCACACAGACCTATCATCAGCAGTATAAACTCTGTCACATTGCCAAACACCTAGCCACCATCCTGGCTCCTCTTATTGGAAACATGCCACATCATGTCAAAAACTCTCAAGATTTTGCTACTAAAGTTGCAGACCTCAAACTAGACTCAGATGAAACCATGGTTTCCTACGATGTCACTTCTCTTTTCACTTGCATTCCCACCACAGAAGCAGTCGAATCTGTTAGAAAACAACTCCTTCAAGACAGCCCCTTACTGGATAGAACCAACCTCACCATGGACCAGATTTGCACCCTGCTTGACCTCTGCCTGACCACCACCTATTTGCAGTTTAATGAAAGTTTCTACAGACAGAAGCATGAATGCCCCATGGGCTCACCAGTGTCCCCTATTGTGGCCAGTCTATACATGGAGGAAGTAGAACATAAAGCTTTGACTGCTTTTTCAGGAGTTGCTCCCAGCCACTGGTTCAGATATGTGGATGACACCTGGGTTAAAATCAAAACCCATGAGGTGGAATCCTTCTCTAAGCACATCAATGCAGTGGATATCAACATCATTTTCACCCGGGAGGATGTCAGTGGGAATAATCTAGCCTTCTTGGATTGTGATGTACACATTAGACAAGATAGAAGCCTTAGCATTGAGGTCTACCGGAAACCCCCACACACAGACCAGTACCTACTTTTTGACTCACACCACCCACTGGAACACAAATTGGGGATCATTAGGACCTTGCAACACAGGGCTCAGAATATTCCTACAACGGTAGAGGGAAAAGAGAAGGAGCAAAATCACATCAAGAAAGCACTTCAGAACTACGGGTATCCCAACTGGGCTTTCTTCAAGAGCAGAAAAAGGAACATAATGGACAAGGAGGATAACAGGAACAGATGCAAGAACATTGTCATTCTCTACATTTCTGGTCTATCTGAGAAACTCAGGAGGATCTTCTACAAACACAACATTCTGGTACATTTCAGACCCAGTAACACCCTGAAGCAGAAACTGGTCCACCCTAAGGACCAGAATACCCAGACACAAAGAGGACAACATAGTGTATGCAATTCAGTGCAGTGAGGAATGCATGGACTCGTATATTGGGGAAACAAAACAACCGCTTCACAGGTGCATGGCTCAACACAGGAGAGCCAGTTCCTCAGGCCAGGACTCTGCTGTCTATCTTCATCTTAACAACAAAGGACACTCATTTCAGGATTGCAACATATGCATTTTAGCCAGAGAGGATCGTTGGTATGAGCGAGGAGTTAAAGAAGCCATTTTTGTCAACCTGGAACAGCCATCACTGAAGAGAGGTGGTGGTCTAAGGCATCATTTATCAGCCACCTACAATGCAGTCCTTGGCACACTTCCCAGAGAACTGAATGCACACCAAAACCCAGTTGTTTTTAGTGACTCACAGGAGGACAGAGAGAACCGACAATCCATTGATCACCCCAATGACTCTCTAGGCCGTTCACACCCAGCCCCCAGTGACCCACACCAAGAGGATGGCTCAACGACACCTTAGGATTGCTTTTCATCCATGAGAGGATAAATACCTGATACTCCCTATTAGTCAGACAGAACTGAAGAAGCCTTTCAGATGAGAGGTGAAATGTCTTCAAGAATCTTCAAGCAAGTCCAGTTGCCCTCTTTTACCACCCACAGTTTACTATGACCTGGATGACTGAGAATCTTCACAGACATGTAAACTTGCATATAGCCTATTACTTCTGATCACCATTAGTGCCTTAGTTATCATCATATTCACTGATGATTTCTTACTCTGTTTACTACTGGTTATTATTCCACTTACTACTGACTATTGCTCTATACACTACTGATTATTACCTGTATACATTGTATCACCATTTATATTGAATTATTCCTTGGCTGCTATTGTTGCTATATCTGATCAGTATTAGTTTGCTAATTCGTGTCAGCTATTTCAATAAATGGTGTCTTTGGAATAAACTGTGTCCTGTCTATTGCTACAACATTCACTAAGTGCCAACCTCTGCCAAACAAGTATTCTAATTGCCTTCACCCACTGGGTTGTTATATGAATGGTATAGATCTAGAGTAAATGTATTACATTAGAGCTACAATACTCACTAAAACTATAGCATCATTACCACTAAGTTATTCTATTGATTTTAGTAGTTTAGCTTTAAACTATTAGACACTTGAATTAATGATTAATGAATTTATGAGACTGATCCCTTTTCACATGAGACCGATTCGATAAGCCTATTGCACCTACAGTCATAAGTCCTTATCTCTACAGCCACCTGTGCTGTTTTCCCAGCTTTGTACATTGTCCTAACATGTCATGTCGTATCCCGATGGTGGTTCTGGTGAAAAGGATGGTGGTTGGCTGAGTGGCTTCCAGATGTTTCCGGCTTTCACCACCCATTGTCATAGTGTCCTCCAGCTGAAGGTTCATCTTCTCTCAGGGCTGAGATGTCCATTGAGTCTTTTGTTCGTGCTTCTGTAGCAATGGGTTGTTTTTTTTTACAGGGAGGGGTTGCTGGCCCCTCGCCCAACCCTCTTCCTTTCGCATTCGGGCTTGGGACCAGCTAAGGCGCAGTTGACCTGTTGTGAACTGAATTGTAAATGTGGTCTGTGAGACTTAAATGAAAGTTCTTCCTTAGCCATTGAATTGTCATATAAACAAAGTAATAGTAAGAGTGTAATAATAAAACCATGAAAGTTAGTTGCTATAGAGATTCGTCATCTTCATGTTGTCTGCTCAGTGTTTCTGGGTGTGGCAGCAGGGGCATGATTGAGCATCAGCTGTGGACAGCAAGGAGGCCAGTAGAATTGGCAAGTAACATGTGATAAGGCTCACCTGTGTCTAATCACCGACAGTCCACTAATGTATGTTTTTCTGTGTGCTTGCAAAGCTGGTGAGCACAGAAAGAGAAAATACTATCACAGTGTCATGTGTGTGCATGTGTACAGCATTAAAGATTGTTGAAAAGTTCAATATTATAATAATAAACAAACCCCAAGTTGTTGCGATAGTGCCATGAAGACCTACACTTGATGGACCACACAGAGGGCGGTCCGCCTGTTGCCATTGCTGACAGGGCAGGCACAGCATGCAGCCCAACAGGTCTCAGCCACCACTGGGGTATAGGGACCTGAAGTGGGCCAACTTGCAACAGGTCAACTGCACCCCAGAATAGCATTGTGAGCAGCACTTCCACCCATTTGCCTCTGCCCAAAAGCTCTGTGACACCTGTTGAAGGTGGCTGCTGGCCAAAGTGAGTGACACCAATGGCGTCATCAACTGCATGGTACTGAAGCAGTTTGTAACTCCACATTTAAAGTGGGATGACAGAATGGGTCCAGTGCTGCACTCCAGTGCCGCTAGAGAAGGCAATTCAGCTGGCCGAGAACCATGTGAATGCATTTCCTGAGACAGGAGAGCAACCTACCCTCAATATTCTCTCTCTCGCTCTCTCTCTTGTCCTTCCCCTTATTCTCCCTTCCCTGCAGAATTCTCCCAAAACCAGCTCCCTGAACCCATATTCATTCCCACTGTCCCTCACCCTCTTCCCTTCTTTTCCAAGGTCTCCACTAATGCTGTCTGTCACTGCATAGGTGAAATCATCCATGCCCATCAGGATTGGGGCAAAGCCTGAGCAGGTATGCAGGCACAGTGGGAAAGCCAGGTCTTACCAGGATCAGTGTTCCCTTCTGGCAGTGTGAATCCTGATCTGGATTCCTGACATGCCTTAGGCTTCCTTGAGCAGGAACATACAGTGTGTCAGTGAGTATTCGAGGGAGTACGCACCAGGTCTTGGTGGACTCAGGGAGTAATCAAACCACAGTTCATCAAGGCCTGATTCAATGCAGATCATTGAGAAATGCACAACTGGTGAAGGTGAGGTTTGTACACGGGGATGTTCACAAGTGTCTGCTGGTACCCAGCACTATACAATTCAGGGCGGGGGGAAAGCATAGTGTAGAGGTGGTGGTTAGTCTTAATTCTGTTAGTTAGTCTTAATTCAGCCACTAATTCTGTGAACATATTGACTGGAGTTTTAGGTATTGGTAAAACATGCTTTTGTGGATAGGTTCTGTAGCAGTGAAACCTGGGAGGATTCCAGTGGAGCATTGTCTGGGGAGATGGTCCTAGGTCCATCTGTGTCAGCTGAACATCAGGGGGACATGGAGGGTGGGGAGGGCTCTGCCCCTCCACACTCTGTAGGGATTTCCAATCAGAATTTCCCATTGGAGCAATCACAAGATGAAACCTGAGGCATGCTTTTGATCAAGCTAGAGTAATTGATGTTCAAAACCTCCAGTCTAATGTTGCACTCTCCTACCCATATTTTTGTATTATTAAAGATAGGTTATATTGAGGGGCGGCACAGTGGTGTAGTGGTTAGCGCTGTCACCTCACAGCAAGAAGGTCCGGATTCGAGCCCCATGGCCGACGAGGGCCTTTCTGTGTGGAGTTTGCATGTTCTCCCCGTGTCCGCATGGGTTTCCTCTGGGTGCTCCGGTTTCCCCCACAGTCCAAAGATATGCAGGTTAGGTTCACTGGTGACTCTAAATTGACCGTAGGTGTGAATGTGAGTGTGAATGGTTGTCTGTGTCAGCCCTGTGATGACCTGGCGACTTGTCCAGGGTGTACCCTGCCTTTCGCCCGTAGTCAGCTGGGATAGGCTTCAGCTTGCCTGCAACCCTGTAGAACAGGTTAAAGCAGCTAGAAATAATGAGATGAGATGAGGTTATATTGAATGATGGCAGGACACTCAAACAAAAGAGGAAAGAATCCAGTTGTTGGTCCCAAAGAGCCATAGGGAACTTTTGTTCCCTGCGGCTCATCATAATTCCATGGCAGGGTATTTAGGACAGGATAAAACATTAAACTGTCTCATAGCCCATTTCTATTGGACAGGCATTCGCAGCAATGTTTGCAGGTGGTGCACGGCATGTCACAAAAATCAGCTGTTGAATCCATTAGCCACCGCAAAAGTGCCATTGCACCCTTTACCACTGATCAAAATCCCCTTTCAAAGAATTGGTTTGGATCTTGTCAGGCCATTAGATTGGACTATACAAAGGCATCACTTTGTTTTAGTCTTTGTGGATTATGCAACATGATACCTGGAAGCCGAATCAACCCTAGCGATCAATGGAGTGACAGATCAATGGGGTAGCACTGTCACCTCACAGCAAGAAGGTCCTGAGTTTGAGCCCAGCAGCCAGCGAGGGCCTTTCTGTGTGGAGTTTGCATGTTCTCCCCGTGTCTGTGTGGGTTTCCTCCGGGTGCTCCAGTTTCCCCCCCAGTCCAAAGACATGCAGGTTAGGTTAACTGGTGGCTCTAAATTGATCATAGGTGTGAATGTGAGTGTGAATGGTTGTCTCTGTGTCAGCCCTGCGATAACCTGGTGACTTGTCCAGGGTGTACCCCGCCTTGCCCATAGTCAGCTGGGATAGGCTCCAACTTGCCTGCAACCCTGTAGCACCAGATAAGCGGCTACAGATAATGGGTGGATACCTGGAAGCAGTGCCTCTACACAACATTTCTGCACGCAGTGTTGCCGAGGCATTCTTCCGAGCTAATAAACTCTCTCCAAGTTGTCAGAAGCCTGTCTCCTGGTTTCTCATTTTCACAAGAACCATGAGAGTGCTACACTGGGCAAATCTAAATTAAATCAAAGTTCAAATCACTTTCAAAAATTTGAAAGAACATCATCAAAATGAGGATCCTGCCTCCATAACCTTCTCCAAGACTGGAAATTGTTGTCTGTCCTGGTTTGAAACCCCCCCCACTAATTTTCAAGAAAGACTGTTACACTGTAGACCCTGAGAGGTCAGATCAGACAGTGTAAACACGTAACTCCATAATTCTGTAGCAGGTGTGTGATCTGAGTTGTGCTCTTCACAGAAATGGTGCTACAAAGACTCCTAGCAGTCATTTAATGAGGATGATGTGAAAAACGGTAAGGGTATTATCACAGACATTCCTGAACTACAACTAGATAAGACTGTTTGCTCCCTCAGTGTGTCAAGTGTCAAGAGCTTGTTATGGTAGTGTCTAGTCACAGACACTGCAATTGTTAAGGTTTTGCTGGGATTCGAACCTGGTTCGTTGGTGTGATAATCCAGCAAACCCCCACTAGGCCACCAGGGGGATGACTCAAATGCAGAGGTGTGAGGCGGAAGTAGAAAAAGTATCAAAAGGTTTATTTATACTATATACAATCCAGGGCAAAACAAAAAACAAAGAGTATAATCCAACACTGGGAAGACAAAGGGAAAAATAAAATATCCAAAAGTTCAAAGTCCAAAAAGGAAAAGGCAAAAATGCAAAAGCTCAGAAGATCCAAAAACACGGTCACTACTAAATCCAAAAGAAAAGCAAAGTGCAAAACAAAGAACACAGTACAGAGGAAACTGGAGATAAACATAACAGCACAAAGACTCCGTGACAAGAGGACTGAACTCAGGGGGTATAAATACACAAACTAAATTGAACACAGGTGAAGATAATCAGGACTAAACAGGCAATTAACACAAACACAAAACACAGGAACAGTGGCAGCCTCTAGAGGCCAAAATAAACATGACATGAAAAGGAAATAACAGCGGCCTCTAGAGGCCAAAACAGTCCTAGTCCTAACAGCAATGTTTTTAGCCACCCTTTTGGCAACACAACAGATTTGAATCCATGAATGGATTGATGTGTACTGACTGATGTATATTAGTCTTGAATGCATGGACGAGCTTATGGTGGGTTATATTAAAGTAATTTATGACAGTAGTAGATGCTTTCAGAGGTTTAGGTTTGTAAGAAGAAACACATTCATTACTGCAATTAAAACTATAGAACAATAGTACAGAGTTATTTCTAACTTTCTATTTTATTTTTTTCATGACTGCCTGCACCCTCTGAATAGATAAATAGAAATTCATGCTTCATGACTGTGCTGACTCTCAGTTACTGGGTGGGGTTAGGTTTCCCCTAGTGGTAGTTTTAGGTACTGCAGCTTTAATTTGTAGTCACTTCCTGTTATATGCACGAGGCACTTCCTGTTTCAACCATGCCTGTTACAAGCCATATACCGTACAAATGTGCTCCTCCAGAGATTCAGCTGTTTTAAACTTGGAGTGGAACCAACAGTGAGTTATTGCTGCAAATCGTTGTTGTAGTCGTTTAAGATCATTGTGGTGTTGAAAGTGATGACCGTCTCGTCTCGTCTTCTTCCGCTTATCCGGGACCGGGTCGCGGAGGCAGCAGTCTAAGCATGGAAGCCCAAACTTCCCTTTCCCCAGACACCTCGGCCAGCTCCTCGGGAAGAACACCGAGGCATTCCCAGGCCAGCCGAGAGACATAGTCCCTCCAGCGTGTCCTGGGTTTTCCCCGGGGCCTCCTCCCGGGGGGACATGCCTGGAACACCTCCCCAGGGAGGCGTCCAGGAGGCATCCAAAAAAGATGCCCAAGCCACCTCAGCTGATTCCTCTCGATGTGGAGGACCAGCGGCTCTACTCCGAGCTCCTCCCGAGTGACTGTGCTTCTCACCCTATCTCTAAGGGAGCTCCCAACCACCCTGCGAAGGAAACTCATTTCGGCCGCTTGTATCCGCGATCTTGTTCTTTCGGTCATTACCCAAAGCTCATGACCATAGGTGAGAGTCGGAACGTAGATCGACTGGTAAATTGAGAGCTTCGCCTTTTGGCTCAGCTCCTTCTTCACCACGACGGACCGGTAAAGCGACCGCATCACTGCGGAGGCTGCACCGATCCGCCTGTCAATCTCACGCTCCATCCTTCCCTCACTCGTGAACAAGATCCTGAGATACTTAAACTCCTCCACTTGAGGCAGGACTTCTCCACCAACCTGGAGAGGGCAAGCCACCCTTTTCCGGTCAAGAACCATGGCCTCAGACTTGGAGGTGCTGATTCTCATCCCAGCCGCTTCACACTCGACTGCAAACCACCCCAGTGCATGCTGAAGGTCCTGGTTTGAAGAAGCCAACAAGACATCATCCGCAAAAAGCAGAGATGAAATCCTGTGGTTCCCAAACAGGATTCCTTCCGGCCCCTGGCTGCACCTAGAAATTCTGTCCATAAAAATTATGAACAGAACCGGTGACAAAGGGCAACCCTGCTGGAGTCCAACATGCACTGGGAACAGGTCTAACTTACTGCCGGCAATGCGAACCAGACTCCTGCTCCGTTCGTACAGGGACCGGACAGCCCTTAGCAAAGAGCCCCGAACCCCATACTCCCGAAGCACCCCCCACAGAATACCATGGGGGACATGGTCTAATGCCTTCTCCAGATCCACAAAGCACATGTGGACTGGTTGGGCAAACTCCCATGAACCCTCGAGCACCCTATGAAGGGTATAGAGCTGGTCCAGTGTTCCACGACCAGGACGAAAACCGCATTGTTCCTCCTGGATCCGAGGTTCGACTATTGGTCGAATTCTCCTCTCCAGTACCCTGGAGTAAACCTTCCCTGGGAGGCTGAGAAGTGTGATTCCCCTATAATTGGAGCACACTCTCCGGTCCCCTTTCTTAAAAAGAGGGACCACCACCCCAGTCTGCCACTCCAGAGGCACTGTCCCCGACCGCCACACGATGTTCCAGAGGCATGTCAACCAAGACAGCCCCACAACATCCAGAGACTTGAGATACTCAGGGCGGATCTCATCCACCCCCGGTGCCTTGCCACCGAGGAGCTTGCAAACCACCTCAGTGACTTCGGCTTGGGTAATGGACGAGTCCACCTCTGAGTCATCAGCCTCAGTCTCCTCAGTGGAAGACATGACGGTGGGATTGAGGAGATCCTCAAAGTATTCCTTCCACCGCCCGACAATGTCCCCAGTCGAGGTCAACAGCTCCCCACCCGCACTGTAAACAGTGTTGGCAGAGTACTGCTTCCCCCTCCTGAGGCGCCGGACGGTTTGCCAGAATTTCTTCGAGGCCGACCGATAGTCCTTCTCCATGGCCTCCCCGAACTCCTCCCAGTTCCGAGTTTTTGCCTCCGCAACTGCCTGAGCTGCAGCACGCCTGGCCTGCCGATACCCGTCAGCTGCCTCAGGAGTCCCAGAGGTCAACATGGCCCGATAGGACTCCTTCAGCTTGACGGCATCCCTTACTTCCGGTGTCCACCACCGGGTTCGGGGATTGCCGCCACGACAGGCACCGGAGACCTTGCGGCCACAGCTCCGAACAGCTGCATCCACAATGGAGGTAGAGAACATGGTCCACTCAGACTCAATGTCCCCTGCCTCCCTCGGAAGCTGGGAAAAGCTCTCCCGGAAGTGGGAGTTAAAGACCTCCCCAACAGAGTGCTCGGCCAGACGTTCCCAGCAGACCCTCACCATACGTTTGGGCCTGCCAGGTCTGTCCAGCTTCCTCCTCCGCCAGCAGATCCAACTCACCACCAGGTGGTGATCAGTTGACAGCTCAGCCTCTCTCTTCACCCGAGTGTCCAAGACATAGGGCCGGAGATCAGATGAAACGACTACAAAGTCGATCATCGACCTCCGACCTAAGGTGTCCTGGTGCCACGTGCACTTATGGACACCCCTATGCTCGAACATGGTGTTCGTTATGGACAAACCGTGACTAGCACAGAAGTCCAATAACAAAACACCACTCGGGTTCAGATCGGGGAGGCCGTTCCTCCCAACCACACCCCTCCAGGTGTCACTGTCGTCGCCCATGTGAGCATTGAAGTCCCCCAGTAGCACAATGGAGTCCCCAGTCTGAGCACCCCTCAGTACCTCTCCCAGGGACTCCAAGAAGGCCGGATACTCTATACTGCTATTTGGCCCGTAGGCACAAACAACAACAAGAGCCCTCTCCCCAATCCGAAGGCGCAAAGAGGCGACCCTCTTGTTCACTGGGGTAAACTCCAACACATGGCGGCTGAGCTGGGGAGCTATAAGCAAGCCCATACCAGCCCGCCGCCACTCACCAAGGGCGACTCCAGAGAAGTGGAAAGTCCAGCCCTTCTCGAGGAGCTGGGTTCCAGAGCCCAAGCTGTGCGTGGAGGTGAGCCCGACTATCTCTAGCCGGTACCTCTCAACCTCCCGCACAAGCTCAGGCTCTTCCCCCCCAGTGAAGTGACATTCCATGTCCCAACAGCCAGCCGCTGTGTCCGGGGATCAGGTCGTCGAGGCCCCTGCCTTTGACTGCCACCCAATCCACACTGCACCAATCCCCTACTGCTACCTCTGTGGGTGGTGAACCCACAGGAGGTCGGGCCCACGTCACCTCTTCGGGCTGAGCCTGGCCGGGCCCCATGGGCAAAGGCCTGGCCACCAAGCGCTCGCATACGAGCCCCAACCCTGGGCCTGGCTCCAGGGTGGGGCCCCGGCTGCGTCATACCAGGCAACGTCACGGTCCTTGAGTTTTTCTCCATAGGGGTTTTTGGTGAACTGCTCTTGGTCTGGCCTGTCACCTAGGACCTGTCTGCCTTGGGAAACCCTGACAGGGGCATAATGCCCCCGACAACATAGCTCCTAGGATCATTCAAGCACACAAACCCCTCCACCACAATAAGGTGGCAGTTCTAGGAGGGGAAAGTGATGACCAAAACGCTTAATTTAAGTTAAAATGAGATCGTCGTTAGCAATGCTAATCGCTAATCATCATTAGCAATGCTAGTTTGCCACACTGCTGAGTCATTTAGCTTATTGTTAAGCCTCATTTACAACGTGCTATATATTTTGTGTGAAATGTTGCTAGTTAGTATATTTTCATTTTACCTGTTTACTTACCTGTGTAAATAGGCTCCTGTAAGAAAAAGATGTTAGATGTTAAATTTCGTCATACTTACCTCATTTATTTACCTAATCTACAACCTGCCTAGACAATACTTGCCTGATTCAGCACCTGCAAAGGAAAAAGTAGATTGTAACCAGTGTGTTGCATGTATTTTATTCCTTTTGTAACATTTTGTATCCTGTATATTTCATTTGTGTTTCAGTTTTACAAATAATCAAAGCACGAGAAGATTTCAGTAAATCATTCAGTCAACCTGGAATCAAGCCTACTGGTCTTTATTGTTGTTCGCTATCTGTCTACAATACCCCAGAAGTATTATCCAGGACAGAATAATGACTAAAGCAGTGCCTTGGGTGTAGCTTTACAGCTACATATGCTCATGGCATGCAGTATCCCAAATAAGGCTTAGTAGGTGGCATTTTTTGGACAAGAGTGTAATCAAGGCAAGACCAGTCATGGAAACATATTTAAAAAAAAAAAAAAGTAAGGCATTTCAGATCAAGCAGCAAGGCTATAGTTTCAGCTGGTCCATTGATTCTTCACCACATCCTGGGGATTCAGTCTGCAGTGTAGTATTTTCTACTTGGACCTCGAAGAACCCAAGCCACCAGAACCGATCTGGGTGAGCTTCATGATCATGTTTGCTGGACGAGCACACAGATGGGTAGATTACCTAATCTGAGTAGAGTACCCATGCTTGCGGAGCTCACAGACTTTCTTAGCCATGCTCCAGTTCATCTATGAATCTTTAGAAAAGGAGGACCCCATTAAATTATTTGGGGGGGCTATCACACCTATGCCCGATGCAGCGGAGGAGGCTGTTACTCCAGTGTTCCCTCCAGTGGCTGATGCAGCGGCAGTAGAGGAGGCCATTGTTCCAGAGCTCCCTCCAATGGCCTTTGCAGAGACAGCAGAGGAGGCTGTTGCTCCAGAGCCCCTCCTAGAGGCGGTTGTTCCAGGGCTGGTTTCTCAGCCAGAGCCAGCACCTGAACCAATGCCTGAACCAGAGCCTGCATCAGAATCTGTGCCTGAACCAGAACAAGCACTGGAACCAGAACCAGTGCCAGAGTCGGAGTCAGTTCCAGCATCAGCGCCAGAGCCAGCTCCAGTGCCAGTGTCCGAGCCGGTGCCAGCTCCAGCATCAGAGCCAGAGTCTGAGTCAGCGCCTGAGTCAGCTCCAGAGCCAACACCAGTGTCAGAGCCAGTGTCTGCTCCAGAACCAGTGCTAGTGCCAGAGTCGGAGTCAGCACCAGTGTCTGCTCCAGAACCAGTGCCAGAGTTGGAGTCAGTGCCAGTGTCTGCTCCAGAGCCAGAGTCAGCACCAGTGTCTGCTCCAGAACCAGTGCCAGTGCCAGAGTCAATGCCAGAACCTGAGCCTGTTCCAGAACCAGTGTCCAAGGATGATGGAGCTGCTACAGCTGGTACTGAGGACGTTGTTGTCCTGCCGCTGCCTGGCAATTAAGGTGTCATCGCTGCTGCCCAGCCATGAAGGCATCGGCGTCGTCTTGCCACCAGGTCCTGACCAGGACCATAGCAATGCTCTGACAGAGTTCGAGCCCATGCCTGAGTCCAGTTCAGAGTTCAAGCCCGAGTCCAGCCCAGAGCCTGAGTCCAGTCCAGAACTCAAATCCAGTCCAGAGCTCGAGCACACTACCAGCCCAGAGTCCGAGCCAGATCCAGAGCTCAAGCCTGAGTCATCTCCTGAGCTGGAGCCCAGGTCCAGCCCAGAGCTCAAGTCATCCCCAGAGCCCAAATCCAGTCCAGAGCTCGAGCCCACTTTCAGTCCTGAATCCGAGCCAAGTCCAGGGTCCAAGTCAAGTCCAGAGTCTAAGCATGCTTCCTGCCCAGAGCCCAAGTCCAGTCCAGAGCCAGGATCATCTCCAGAGCTCAAGCCCAAGCCATCTCCAGAACCTGAGACCAGTGCAAGTCAGGAGTCCAAGTTTTGTCCTGAGCTTGAACCTGAGTCCCCGCCAACACCAAGAAGGATGGATTTTTGCTCCCGGAGGGAGCTCTTGGGGGGGGTTCTGTCAGTCCTGTGCACTGTGGCGCATGCACCTGAAGAACTCTCAGGCACACCCTGGGCTGCGCACACATCGAGCTGACTCTTGCATGCACGCTGTTAACAATGCACACCTAAACATAATTAAGGAGCTATATGTGCACTTATATAAGGACTGTTTAGACGTACTATCAGTGCGAAGTATTACGCTATGTCAGTACGCATTACCAAGCCTTGTTACCCATGTTTGATTTCCTGGTTTCCTGATTCCTGTACCGGTTCCTCGTTCCCATTTTCTCATTGCCTGTGATATCCTGTTTGCGCCTCGCCCTACTCTTTGCTTGTTTTATGTTTTGGATTTTGCCTGCTGATTTGGACTGTTTTTCACCTTTGTAAATAAACATCACTTCTGCACATACGTCCACCTCCTACCTCGTACCTGACATACAGGAATAGATGCGAGCAGAATTATAATGATTTAGCCAGGCAATGACATCCCTACTTTTCTTTCTTTCTTTTTTACAAGATTAATATCAAACAGCTTGAATTTTGGGAAAATCATCTCATCTCATTATCTCTAGCTGCTTTATCCTTCTACAGGGTCGCAAGCAAGCTGGAGCCTATCCCAGCTGACTACGGGTGAAAGGCGGGGTACACCCTGGACAAGTCACCAGGTCATCACAGGGCTGACACACAGACACAGACAACCATTCACACTCACACCTATGGTCAATTTAGAGTCACCAGTTAACCTAACCTGCATGTCTTTGGACTGTGGGGGAAACCGGAGCACCCGGAGGAAACCCACGCGGACACGGGGAGAACATGCAAACTCCACACAGAAAGGCCCTCGCCGGCCCCGGGGCTCGAACCCAGGACCTTCTTGCTGTGAGGCGACAGCGCTAACCACTACACCACCGTGCCGCCCTGGGAAAATCATGTAAGATTAAAATTATTTTTGAATGATATTGCAAAAGATTAGGATATTTAAATCTCACATCATGCAGCCTGCATATTCTTTGTATATTTTTTCAGTCAAAATTTATTTATAATAAGAGGCACCTCCCAGAAGCTACTACTGAAAACACCACTTATACCTCCAGATTTTATAAACCCACATAGTCATCTGTTTTTGATTAAGTTATGACAGTGTAGCAGGGGCTTCAAAGTTTGGGAGAATAGCAGGGTACAAATAATTTACAGCAGGATGCAAATATATATATAAAACACACACACACACACACACACACACAGAGAGATGCAAGTATGAATTTTTCATGGGGCGGGATGGTTTGGAACAGGTTATCTAAAATTGGGATAACATTTACCCAGGACGGGTATTTGAGGCAGGTTGTCTAGCTTAAGCTTGATTAGCATTATTACGCACGCAGTTTGTTTTTTCGAGCAGCTGTCAAACGCAGAGTCAACTTTACGATCTGCGATTATAATGTCTTAAGCAAGGCTGAGAAACGGTGGACTAAGACGTATTTATTTTTCTATATCAACACAATGACAATAAATTTGCATTCAAAACGTACTTACCTTTCCCTCTAGACCAGGGGTCGGCAACCTTTGAGACATCGAGTGCCAATTTCAAATTTTCTAGTCAAGGAGTGTGCCACTATCAACAATAATGGTAAAATGACACAAACTACAGGAAAATTTCCAACAAATTTGGAATTTTATTATATATTGAGGTATTTCACCTGACGTCACAGGGTCACGTGACGCCCCGGTGTCCACCATTTTGGACGGCAAGCTAGCTTATGTCAACAACAGTAGCTAGTATGTTACTGTAGCAATATTTACGTTCAGTCATTTGGATGACTGTTAAAACCTTTCAGTCTCAAGTTTTTCCTTTACTGGATTTACTAGTTTACTGAGCGAGCGTGCGATGGCTCCCGGCTCGGCCGCCGAGCGCGCGATGGCTCCCGGCTCGGCCGCCGAGCGCGCGATGGCTCCCGGCTCGGCCGGAGAGCGCGCGATGGCTCCCGGCTCGGCCGGAGAGCGCGCGATGGCTCCCGGCTCGGCCGGAGAGCGCGCGATGGCTCCCGGCTCGGCCGGAGAGCGCGCGATGGCTCCCGGCTCGGCCGCCGAGCGCGCGATGGCTCCCGGCTCGGCCGCCGAGCGCGCGATGGCTCCCGGCTCGGCCGCCGAGCGCGCGATGGCTCCCGGCTCGGCCGGAGAGCGCGCGATGGCTCCCGGCTCGGCCGCCGAGCGCGCGATGGCTCCCGGCTCGGCCGAGCGCGCTAGCTCAGTAAACTAGTAAATCCAGTAAAGGAAAAACTTGAGACTGAAAGGTTTTAACAGTCATCCAAATGACTGAACGTAAACATTGCTACAGTAACATACCAGCTACGATGTTGTTGACATTAGCTAGTGCTAACAGCTAGTTGCTAATACACTGCTACAACTACACCGACCCTAATAATACAGTTCTTGGTCATTGCCTGGTAACAGCAAATTTATAACGGGCCATGTCTCAACAGACTAAGAAGTTATTTCAATGACATTTAATAACATTTTGTTTATCCTGAGGACCGAAAGTAAATGAAAATGTGAACAAATCTTAGCTGTAATCAGATGGCGACCACCGGCTCCAGGGACGACCCACTGATGTAGGCATGTTACCCAGCCTGACACAAAATATTTGTAGGCATCCAAACTCGTATACGCTTTCAGATCAATACTTGTGTATGGCGATGGGTTTTTAACGACATAGGTATACAGATCATGTGGGCCGAAGTCAGGTAAAGACGAGGGCTTCGTGTACTTCCGTACGTCAGTGAACAATCCTGGTAGAAGCAGGTAAACGTCGTTCTCTAAGCCTGCTAACCTCAATTTTTGCAAATACCTCTCCCTCTGCTCGCCCTGTAAATGCCCTACGTCGCTGGATAGTGAAGGTGTTTTCTGCATCTCGCTCCTTTTTCTTTTATGTTTTTCGTTTGTTGCCTTCCTCGCATTCAAACTGATTCGAGCCGTGCCGTCCAAAATGGCAGCATCACATGACTTGGTCACGTGAGTGAAATACCTCAATAGGCATGCATATGAGTATTCCTTACAGATAAATAGATTGTTGTGCTCAGACACAATTTCACATTTTGCTTGTAGGCCTATAATCTGCTCCAAAATCAAGGTAAAAAAAAAAAAAGTTAACAGCAAAAAATACATCTACCAAAGACTATGATAACCAGATGATTGTATAACCCAAAATAGAACTGATAGTTGGATTTGTATTTTTTTTTCTCTGAATGTTTCAACTTCTCTGTCTCTGTTTTCGCCTCTGTGATGCTGAGGAGGACCCTCATGCACCCGTGTGTGTGTGTGTGTCATTATACATAGAATCTTACTGTATTAATCTTCTTATAAAATTCTTCTTCTTATAAACACCTTACAAACATCTTATGAATCAACAATTAAAGAAACCTCTCATAAATCATTTTAACAAAGGCCAGTGACGCATAAAAATGCATCACAAACGAAACGGCCACAACATTTTATATAAGCAAACAGCAACATATTTAACTAATCAGTGTGGGCTGAGGCTAAAATGAATCATAGGCTATGCCTCAATTAATATATCTTGCCTACCAGTCAGTTTGATCCCTGTCCTTGCTTTTCTTGGCTGAGCTTTTTTATCTGGGGTTCGTAGTTTGTCACTTTTAATTGTAAACATGCCTCAGAATGGTCCGTCATCAAACGGCTGCGGGTGGGGCTGAGCACGCTTTTCATGTGCGAAAATACCTGCTCACACAGGTATGTTGAGCCGAACACTGACAAGAGGGCCAATGCAATGTTCTTGAGACAGCTGAACTTCTCTGGTGCACGTTTGATTGATTCGGCTCTATCGGCAGGGTCTTTATATGTCTTCTCATGTTTTGTCTCGAAATTCCGCTTAACGCTAGCCTAGTAAACTAGACCCACCCGCCTAGCGGCCAAAAATATTTTTGCCTACGAGTGGGTCTAGCCTCACACCATATCAACAAAACACCCTGGGCATCAAATCGTGCCCGCCAATCACAACGCAAGGTTTTTGTTTGGATTCTTTGGGCGGGCTTTTGCAGGAGTGATGACAAGGCTGTGCGACACTGGAGAAAGCACAACAGGAAATATAGCTACGGCTAGCGAACAGCGCACGTTTGACTCCGCTTTGGAATCAGTTTTAGAAGAATTAGACTTGGAGTTTTCGTTGAAACATGAGCAGGAAGAGGCTCTCTGCTCATTCCTTTTCAAGAAGGAGGTTTTCGCTGTTTTGCCGACCGGCTATGGCAAAAGTCTGATCTACCAGCTGGCTCCGCTAGTAGCCAAAAGGATGGGGCTAGTTTGTGCAGTACGAAGAATTAATAAACAGCTTTGAAACATTACTTTTTGATTGTTTCTTATTTTCCCGTTATTTTAAATTTAAGGGAAATTATTTCACCAAACACCACTAAATAAAAATAAAAACTCTCAAAAACAGTTTAAGCAAACCCTTGAAAAACACTTGAAAAAAAATGATTGTATGTTAAGTATGTGGTACAGACTCCAAACTTGTGGTCATTATCTCCAAACTTCTTAATATCTAGAACCTGTTTATTAATTAATACGCATTTTGAAAAATTATCTATTTCAAGGCCTCCCCCACTGCTTTCTGTCGCTCTGACTACGTCACAGTCACTGTTGCGCTGATTGGTCAGAGCGTTGGCCTATACGCACAGAGACAGTTTGAAAGACAACGGGTTGTTCCTCCCACACCCTTCGGAAATGTCTACGACCGAGACCAGACTACTGTAAATATTCACATTTAGTCTGGCTTGCCAGGCTAGCTTAACGCTGGAAGTTCGGCACACAACGTTTTCACAGCACAAGGTACATACAGCACAATCTTTGACGAAAACAAAACCATATTCTTCCATCCAGGAGGGCTGAAATGCCCTAGCTTTAGTTTTTTTAGCCGGAGGCTCTGTCATCTCTGCACTTGTAACGCTATCAGGTAACTTTGATTTTGATGCACGCTAGGCTAATTGTACACATGGGTCTCTGGGAAAGTGGGCGGGAGCTGGGTGGAGAGCGCTGTGGAGTGAATGCGGTTGGAAGATCATGCTGTCACTCAGATTTTTTTTTTTTTTGCTGATACTGGTCCAGTGTTGTGCGTGCCAGTGATTATGCCGCCGCGTGCCAGCAGTGGCACATGTGCCATAGGTTGCCGACCCCTGACATAGTGGATGTAATTTACGTTCACAACTTTTTTTGCCGTCAGAAATATTTAATATTAAATTTTGTGACTCGACTGACAATAGCCGGCGGCATAACAAGCCACAGACGGCGATTTGCCGCCGGTGACCGGCTACTTTTGAGACCGCTGGTGTAGATATTAGTTTATGAGTATTCACACTGTGCTCTGTAATGGAAGGGGCTCTGTTTGTGTGCAGCTGTGAGTTATCTCTACTGGCTATTGGAACAAAGGTTTGAAAATTTCCATGTCATTTTCTTACATTAATCAAATTGTACCATAAATTGCATCTGCAAACTTGTATCTTCATTACAGCTTATTTAGTTAGGCTAAATTTATGGCATTACACCATTTTGTTGAAGCATTTGCAAAACACATCCCTGACATTTCAAGACTGGACTATGATGAATAGTGTAGATCCAAATTGCAATTATTTTGATATTCTGGCATGGCATGAATATTAACTGGCACTGTCTAGTAAACAAAAATATATGCACACAATGACTCTTACTGACACTTTCAGAAGAGCTTGTCTGCTAAGTTCTGCACCCATCTTAACCTCAGAGTAGGACTCCGCTAACTACCATTTGCGCCATATTCCAGCAGCAAGCTACATATCTCATCCAAATGGGCTATTTGACCTGTTGTCAAGGATTGTGACCACTACTTAGGTGGTCATGGGTAATGTAACACTTTTGCATTTATTCTCCCCAGCAATCCAGGAATCGAAACGGGAATTTGGGAGCACTGGTCCATTTGGACCAGTGCCTCTCAGAGGTACTGGTCCAAATGGAGTAGCACTGGTCCATATTTATAATTACAAATTTCAAGCCGATTTTATATATTTATTCATATAATACAACCATATTATACATGAGTGATCAATTTCAACCGTCTATAAACTTCTTCCTCAGTCATCTCATTATCATCACAATCTTCAAAACCCTCATCCAGATCATCATCATCATCATCTATCGGGTCATACACCACATCATGCTGCGCCTCCTCGTCGTCATCATCTTCCACCTCCTCATTCTGTCTCTCCTGGGGCTCTACATCTCCTGCCACATACTCCCTCTCATCACCTGCAGGCTGCTCTGGCTCATCATACTTGTTGAGTGATATCTGTTTGTTTTGATAGCTGTCAGAAATGTCAAGCCAAGGACTTTTAAACTTCGCGGGGGTCTAATCTATCTGACCAATAGCGGTTCAAGTTACATTTGTCTTCAAGGGCAGCAATGAAAATGAACAGGAAGAAACGAAACTTCGTGCAGCCATGCTGCATGTAGCGGTGTATACTGTGCACGTAAACAATATGGTGGCGCCCGTGTCTATGCCAACTTGACAAATGTCTCACAAAATCTTTCGAAATTATCGTAAAAACGGTAAAATAGACCAAGTTCTACTTAAAATGGGTGAGAATCGTTGATAGAAACCATCGAGGCAGTGAGTAGTTTGATATGTATAGCGTGGCGAGCCAGTCGCCCACTCGGTCGAGTATATGTTGTGACTAGTCGCCCGTACCCTTTCCAACTTGCATTGGTGAGTGGGCGACCGCCCGTTTCGATCCCTGCAATCTCTTCTTTCATTGTCTCTATAGGGAAAAGAGACACCATTAGGCCAGTACAACCCCGATTCCAAAAAAGTTGGGACAAAGTACAAATTATAAATAAAAACGGAATGCAATGATGTGGAAGTTTCAAAATTCCATATTTTATTCAGAATAGAACATAGATGACATATCAAATGTTTAAACTGAGAAAATGTATCATTTAAAGAGAAAAATTAGGTGATTTTAAATTTCATGACAACAACACATCTCAAAAAAGTTGGGACAAGGCCATGTTTACCACTGTGAGACATCCCCTTTTCTCTTTACAACAGTCTGTAAACGTCTGGGGACTGAGGAGACAAGTTGCTCAAGTTTAGGGATAGGGATGTTAACCCGTTCTTGTATAATGTAGGATTCTAGTTGCTCAAATGTCTTAGGTCTTTATTGTCGTATCTTCCGTTTTATGATGCGCCAAATGTTTTCTATGGGTGAAAGATCTGGACTGCAGGCTGGCCAGTTCAGTACCCGGACCCTTCTTCTACGCAGCCATGATGCTGTAATTGATGCAGTATGTGGTTTGGCATTGTCATGTTGGAAAATGCAAGGTCTTCCCTGAAAGGGACGTCGTCTGGATGGGAGCATATGTTGCTGTAGAACCTGGATATACCTTTCAGCATTGATGGTGTCTTTCCAGATGCGTAAGCTGCCCATGCCACACGCACTAATGCAACCCCATACCATCAGAGATGCAGGCTTCTGAACTGAGCGCTGATAACAACTTGGGTCGTCCTTCTCCTCTTTAGTCCGAATGACACGGCGTCCCTGATTTCCATAAAGAACTTCAAATTTTGATTCGTCTGACCACAGAACAGTTTTCCACTTTGCCACAGTCCATTTTAAATGAGCCTTGGCCCAGAGAAGATGTCTGCACTTCTGGATCATGTTTAGATACGGCTTCTTCTTTGAGCTATAGAGTTTTAGCTGGCAACGGCGGATGGCATGGTGAATTGTGTTCACAGATAATGTTCTCTGGAAATATTCCTGAGCCCATTTTGTGATTTCCAATACAGAAGCATGCCTGTATGTGATGCAGTGCCATCTAAGGGCCCGAAGATCATGGGCACCCAGTATGGTTTTCCGGCCTTGACCCTTACACACAGATTCTTCCAGATTCTCTGAATCCTTTGATGATATTATGCACTGTAGATGATGATATGTTCAAACTCTTTGCAATTTTACACCGTCGAACTCCTTTCTGATATTGCTCCACTATTTGTCGGCGCAGAATTAGGGGGATTGGTGATCCTCTTCCCATCTTTACTTCTGAGAGCCGCTGCCACTCCAAGATGCTCTTTTTATACCCAGTCATGTTAATGACCTATTGCCAATTGACCTAATGAGTTGCAATTTGGTCCTGCAGCTGTTCCTTTTTTGTACCTTTAACTTTTCCAGCCTCTTATTGCCCCTTTCCCAACTTTTTTGAGATGTGTTGCTGTCATGAAATTTCAAATGAGCCAATATTTGGGATGAAATTTCAAAATGTCTCACTTTCGACATTTGATATGTTGTCTATGTTCTATTGTCAATACAATATCAGTTTTTGAGATTTGTAAATTACTGCATTCCGTTTTTATTTACAATTTGTACTTTGTCCCAACTTTTTTGGAATCGGGGTTGTACATGGAGGCAGACTAACTTGATACACAGACAAATTAATAGACATCTCATGCACTTAAATTAAGCAGCCCAGACAGTGGCTGCCTTATTTTCTCTATACAACAACAAGGAGAATTTCTAAAGAAAGAGGTGTTATGGAGATGTTACTGTCACATCTGCGCACATTCGCACTTGACACACTTCAAACTGTCACTCACGTCTATGCCCAATTGTGCTCTGAGCATGCAGTGTGTGTTGTGAGGACTATCACTATGCACTGGATTAGATGGCAATCACGGCACGTGCATATAAGGGCTCTGAACTCATACAGACTTTGTGACGTATATGCACAGTACCTAACACCTGACTATACCAAGCCTGTTATTCAGTGTTTGTAAATAAACTCTTCCTGCAAAGGGTGGTGGAAGACAGATGTAATCACAAGAAGAATCTGACTCCCAAATTATTATGGCAGGGAATCTGAAATCATATACTTGTTTTATATCTTCAACTATCAAAACAATACTTCTCCAATCTCAGTGACGTATAAGCTGGAGGCTACTCCTTTGTTTCCTTTACAAATCCACTATGTTGAGATCAATTGAGTGCACAATAATGTTGGAGCTGTGGACAGCTGCACCCACAGAGGCAGCGATAAGCATGATCAGTGACGTCACTGAGAACAGTGCATGTTCTCAATCACAGCATCTGTGTTGGCCTGAAAGACAATATTGCTCTGTTTTACTGCTTGATTCTTCCCCTCAGATGTAAACAAAGCCTCATCTATCCAAAAGATAAAGGAACCTCCTGCCACTTCCAATCCGCTCTCTCACCATTCACCTCTGGAATCAGATCTGATCTGAAGCTACATCGCATAGCTGATGTACACAATCTTGCCTCTTTGCCCTGCAGAGCTTTTTGGCCTTGTGGCCTCTGAAAACCCCACCTTCTTTCCTGAAGTGACCTGCTAATAAATATAGCCAAACATTTATAGTGAACTTTCACATTTAGACACTGTATGAATGATGAAACCAGCCACTCTGGTGAATCAGATGGATTTCAGCAGGGTTAAATCCGTCCACACTCTTATGTGGACTTATATGTCTATTTTTTATTAACATCTGTGGCTGAATAATTTAGTGCTGTAAATCACTCAGCAGTATGGGGTTATAGGTTTAGGGGATCAAGACAAGGTCATTTCTCTGGAGCTAGATAGAATGTGCTCCCAGTGACCCTAAATCTAATTCAGTTCCACATCATTGCAGTTCTTTTAAGCTGTAGCTTATTCTCACTACAACCATTATACAAACTAAGAAGTTAATAAGGTTATGTCCTTGAGTAACAAGAGTCTGTGTTCAGACCACAGATGAGTGGGCATGCCTTTGACTGGTAAAGATGATTGTGTCTTTAGAGTCAAAATGCACCCTTCACACTTTTCTATATAAGCACAATTACACTCAAAGCTTTTCTAACACATTACGTCAAGTTAGGCCACACCAATTCAATTAGTTGGTTCTCGGAATCGCCGCTTGAAGAAAATGCAAAATGGAAAAAAAAAATCGAAATCAAACTCCCGCCAACAGAAAAGGTCATGTGACGTGAGGTCACGTGACATCAAAAACCAATCAAATCGCCCCTTTCACTTTCGATAAAGACTTGTGGAAGAAACATGCCTGTGGAGGGGAGTCCTGCAAAGCCTCTGTGATTGTTAGGATATTCAGCGAACAGAAGCGTAAAATCTTTGACAGGTGTGTTGAAATTCTGTTTACTGGTTTGCCTGTATTGTTTGGTCTATTTCCACTGCTAATTTTACCATCAGAGCATTTTTTTAATGTTATTTTTATTTCGCCCGCTCGCTTCATGTTTTTCCTGAAAAAATCAGAGAACCAACTAATTAAATTGGTGTGGCCTTAGGTTATGTTAGCATTAACAGTAAAGATGACTTTCACAAATTAATTCACAATCGTCATAAATTTTAGCTCATGATAGGGAGCTTGTTTATGCTAGCAGTGACATTTGTTAACATTTATAAATATTACTTAAAAATCCTCTTAAAAATCTTGTCAGGTTAGCTTATGTTAAGTAGATGCTTAACAGGTACAGAAAAATACTATCATAAAATATTATACTTTTTTTTTCACTTTTTCTTTGATCAAGGCAGCTTCAGAGTGGTCTCTTCTGCCTAGACAAACACGTACCTTACCAAGCACACATGCCTTGTAAATTGTCCCTGCTTAACATGTCCTTACCTAGCCCCAACACCACCAAGCTACCACTGTAGGACCCTTTGCTCTGACGCCAGCTTCCTAAGAATATGCAAAATATATGCTTTCTTCTTCTTCTAAAATCCTCTTGGAAATCTTGTTAGGTTAACTCGTGTGTTACTAGCTAAAAAAATTTTTTCTCCCCATTTTCTCCCCAATTTGTTCACCCTGAGAGCACAACCAAATTTTCTCTCTCAATGCCTGACCATAGATAAACAAGTTAATTTTTCATGAAAGACATGACTGACAAAAAATGTCCTTTCTATCACAGATCTTAGTTAATTGATCCAGTGTTAATTTCATTGACGAAGACTATGATGAAAAATATTCATCAACGAACCTTTTTCACGGACGAAAACTAAATAAAAACTAAATAAAAAGACATATGATGATGAAACTGTGACGAAATATAACCGACAGTTTAGTCAACAAATAAAAACGAGACGAAAATGTTAGGGCGGGACAAATGGAGAACAAATCCAATCAAACTACTCTGTGAGACACGTTGGGAAGAAATCCAATCAGAGCGAATCTTTTGAGGGTAGGTTGAGCCGCAGAGCCGTTTTTAAAAAAATGTGGGAAGGACTTCCGGTGGTGACATGTCCAAGATGGCTGCGTAGGAGAAGCGAGCCTAGCCTGCTTATCTGTTTCCCCCGTTCTCTTATAAATTGAAGCTGCAATAGTACGTATACTTCTGACGAATCAGATACTGCAAAGTAAAGTGTCGGTAAAAAGCCACTATTTTACTCGTAACCCCTCTCAAAACCAACGGGGCAAGAACACCCAGGAGACTGCCGATGCAATTAAGATGGCGGATTCATCTCCACAAGACGCCTCAACCGTAATGACTGAATTGCAGGGTATCAAAAATATTCTTGAGAGTCTGGCTACGGACATCTCAGGGGTAAAAAAGGGAGTTGAGGCGGTGAATGAGACTGTTAAAAGTCTGGACTGCAGAATTACCGAGGCGGAATCCAGAATATCCGAACTCGAGGATGAAGAGGCGAATAGGGCCCCGGTGGTGAAAGACCTAGCAAGACAAAATCATATGTTGAAAGAGAAAATAACAGCACTGGAAGGCTTTTCCCGGCATCAAAACATACGTATTGCTGGTGTGAAAGAAGGAATGGAAGGTCGTGACTGGGATGGCTTTATGAAAACACTGCTATCGGAAGCATTGGATATTAATGTTGATGGCTGGTACGAAGTTGACAGGATCCACTGGGTTGGCCCTCAGCCAGGAGACAACACCAGGCCAAGGCACATCATTGTTTGGTTCCTACAGGACAAGGCTAAAGCTGCTGTGTTAACGGCGGCGAGAAAGAAGAAGCAAGTCACCTGGAACGGTGCAAGGATCTGTTAGGGTTTTGCTGGGATTTGAACCTGGTTCGTTGGTGTGATAATCCAGCAAACCCCCACTAGGCCACCAGGAGGATGACTCAAATGCAGAGGCGTGAGGCGGAAGTAGAAAAAGTATCAAAAAGGTTTATTTACAATATGTACAAAAAATATCCAAAAAGTAAAAATACAAAAACGCTCAGAAGATATAAGGGAAAAAATAAAAAATCCTAAAGTACAAAACAAAAGCCAAAAAACAGAAAAGAAAAGGCAAAAATACCAAAGCTCAGAAGATCCAAAAAACACAGCAACTACTAGGTCCAAAAGAAAAGCAAAATGCAAAATAAAGAACACGGTACAGAAGAAACTGGAGATAAACATAACAGCACAAAGACTCCGTGACAAGAGGACTGAACTCAGGAGGTATAAATACACAAACTAAATTGAACACAGGTGAAGATAATCAGGACTAAACAGGCAATTAACACAAACACAAAACACAGGAACAGTGGCGGCCTCTAGAGGCCAAAATAAACATGACACAAAAAGGAAATAACAGCAGCCTCTAGAGGCCAAAACAGTCCTAGTCCTAACAGGACCCCCCCCCCCCCCCCCCCAGGAGCGTCTCCTGACGTTCCCAGGGCAATCCGGATGGGCCGAATGGAAGTCCCGACACAGTTCTTTATCTAGGACATCCCAAGCAGGAACCCAGCAGCTCTCCTCAGGACCATAGCCCTCCCAGTCCACCAGATATTGCAACCCGCCGCGGACCCGGCAGGAGTCAAGCAGGCGATGCACAGTGAACACAGTCTGCCCCTGGAAGATGCGGGGGGGGGGGGGTCCTAGGGGCAGGGGCATACATAGACATCAGTATGGGCCGCAACAGGGAAACATGGAAAGTGGGGTTGATCCTCAGAGTCCGGGGCAACTGGAGCCGGTAGGAGACAGGGTTCACCCTGCGCACCACCTTGAAGGGGCCAATGTAGCGAGGAGCAAGCTTGCAGTTCTCCACCCACAGCGGAAGGTCCTTAGTGGACAGCCAAACCCGCTGCCCAGGGCGGAAAGCGTGTGCAGGTCTTCTATGGTGGTTGGCCTGAGTCTGGTTGGTTCTAGAGGTCTGTATGAGGGTCTTCCTGACCTTGCTCCAGGTCTTGCGACACCATCTCACATATTGGTTGACCGAGGGCACCCCCGCGTCCTCCTCCTGGTCTGGGAACAGAGGTGGCTGGAACCCGAATTGGCACTGGAATGGCGATAGCTTGGTTGCCGATGACTGCAGGGTGTTGTGGGCGTACTCCGCCCATGGCAGCCAGGTGCTCCACGATGTCGGGTTATCCATAGCCAGGCCTCGCAGGGTGGTTTCCAGGTCCTGGTTGAGCCTCTCCGTCTGACCATTGGACTGTGGGTGAAACCCAGAGGAGAGGCTGGCAGTGGCTCCGATGACCTTGCAGAACCCGTGCCACACTCGGGAGGAGAACTGGGGCCCTCGGTCTGAGACGATGTCCTGTGGAAGACCAAAGACTCGGAAGACATGATTAAACATAAGTTTCGCTGTTTCAAGAGCAGAGGGGAGTTTGCACAGTGGTATGAAGCGGCAGGCCTTGGAGAATTTGTCAACTATGACCAAAATGACCGTGTTACCTTGTGACTCAGGGAGACCCGTGATGAAGTCAACTGCCACGTGGGACCAGGGATGCCGGGGAATGGTCAGAGGATGCAGGAGACCCTGGGGACGCTGTCGTGGGTTCTTGGTTCTGGTGCAAACCTCACAGGACAGGACAAATGACCTTACTTCCTTCTCCATGTTAGGCCACCAGAAGCGTCTTTTCAGGAAGTCCAGGGTCCTCCGAGCTCCCGGGTGGGCGGTGAGAGGGGAAGAGTGACCCCACTGGAGAACCTTGGCCCGGGCTTGATGTGGGACATACAAGAGGCCCGGTGGCCCCATCCCAGGACCGGGGTCCTGGCGTTGGGCTCGTCGGACAGCCTCCTCAATACCCCAGCGGACAGGGGCCACAATCCGGGACACAGGGATAATAGGCCCGACTTCATTCTCCCTGTTAGTGGCAGAAAACAGCCTGGACAGTGCGTCAGGTTTGGTGTTCTTGGAGCCGGGGTGGTACGAGAGGGTGAAGTCAAACCGACTGAAAAACAGGGCCCACCTAGCCTGTCGAGGGTTCAGTCTCTTGGCTTGCTGGAGGTACTCCAGGTTCTTGTGGTCAGTCCAAACCAGGAATGGATGTTGTGCTCCCTCCAGCCAGTGCCTCCACTCCTCAAGGGCCAGTTTGACCGCTAGCAGTTCTCGATCCCCCACATCGTACCGGGACTCCGCAGGACTCAGGCGGTGGGAGAAGTAAGCGCAGGGGTGCAGCTTTCCTTCCGAACGTTGAGAGAGCACCGCGCTGACACCACTGTCCGAGACGTCCACCTCCACGATGAATGGTTGGGAGGTGTCCAGGAGGACCAGAATGGGTGCCGTGCAGAAGCGGTCCTTGAGGTCTTTGAACGCCTTTTCCGCCTGAGGAGACCAGCCATAAGATCCACCTGTCCCTTTGGTGAGGTCTGACATGGGTGCTGCTACAGAACTGAAGTTCCTGATGAACTTGCGGTAGAAGTTAGCGAATCCTAAGAACCGCTGAACCTCCTTAACGGACTTGGGAGTAGGCCAGTCCCGGACAGCCAGGGTCTTGGCAGGGTCCATTTGGAGTTGGCCTGTCCGTACAATAAATCCCAGAAAGGAGACCTCGGGAACATGAAATTCGCATTTCTGGGCCTTGGCGAACAGATTGTTCTGTAGCAGCCTCTGGAGAACCTGGCGGACATGGTGGCGGTGCTCCTGCACGGTCTTGGAAAAGATAAGGATGTCGTCGAGGTAGGCAAAAACATACAGGTTAATCATGTCCCTTAAGACGTCGTTGATTAGGGCCTGAAAAACAGCTGGTGCGTTGGTGAGTCCGAAGGGCATCACCTGGTATTCGTAGTGCCCAGACGGGGTGTTAAAGGCAGTCTTCCACTCGTCTCCCTGTCGGATACGGATGAGGTGGTATGCGTTCTGTAGGTCCAACTTGGTGAAGACGGTGGCGCCTTGGAGCAGGTCGAAAGCAGTGGACATCAGCGGAAGGGGATATCGGTTGCACACAGTGATCTTGTTCAGGCCCCTGTAGTCAATACATGGTCGGAGCCCCCCATCCTTCTTGCCGACAAAGAAGAAGCCGGCACCAGCAGGTGAGGTGGAGGGTCGAATGAACCCAGAGACCAGGGCGTCTTTGAGGTATTCCTCCATGGCCTTGCGTTCTGGCTGAGAGAGGGAAAACAGTCTGCCACAAGGAGGGGTAGTCCCAGGGAGCAAGTCGATGGCACAGTCGTAGGCCCGGTGCGGAGGAAGAACGGCGGCCCTGCTCTTGCTGAATACCTCCTTGAGATCCCAGTACTCTGTGGGAACTTGAGATAACTCGGTGAGATCAGGGGGCTCAGCAGGAGACACAGGAGAGCTAGAGAGCAGACAAGAGGCATGGCATGCAGGGCCCCATTCCACAACCTGGCTTGTTACCCAGTCTATGTGAGGGTTGTGGCGAGTAAGCCAAGGAAGGCCTAGAATAACTGGGAACTCAGGTGAAGGAATCAGGTGCAGGGATATTTCTTCCTTGTGACCTTGAGACTGGAGGAAGACTGGAGAAGTAACTTGGGTGACTCTTCCATCACCTAACGCTTGGCCATCGAGGGCAGACACAGACAGTGGGACTTCAAGAGGTGCAGTCGGAACATTGATGCTTTGGGCGAAGTGAATATCCATAAAGTTCCCAGCCGCCCCCGAGTCTAACAAAGCTTGACAAGAGTGGACAGACTCACCCCAGGAGATGGAGACCGGGATGTAGATTCCTTGGCCAGGGAGTCCGGGAGAGAGGGTAGGCCCCGTCACAACCCTCCCTCGGCTGGACGGGGCAGTCCTTTTCCCAAGAGTTCGGGACATGATGCTCGGAAGTGACCAGGCTTACCACAGTAGATGCAGCACTTGTCCCTCCTTCTGCGCTCCCTCTCAGATGCGGAGAGGCAAATACGACCCACTTGCATGGGTTCTGGACAGTCACTGAAGGAGGTAGACGGTTTCCAGGTAGAGGTAGGCAGGCTGGGGGGGCTCAAGGCTTGGTGGCGTTCTCTCATCCTGTTGTCCAGACGAATAGCATGTGAGATGAGGGTTTCGAGGTCACTTGGGCATCCAATAGAGGCCAGACCGTCCTTGATGGGGTCAGACAGACCATGGTGGAAGGCTGACACCAGGGCAGTCTCGTTCCATCCACTTACTGCTGCGAGCGTTCGGAACGAGATGGCGTAATCTGCGACGCTTCCTCCTTGCCGGATGGACATGAGCTTTCGGGCTGCGTCGGTACTGATATCCGCCTGATCGAAGACCCGAAGCATCTCTTCAGAAAACAGCTGGAAATCAAGGCACTCAGGTCCCTGTCTTTGCCAGATAGCAGTAGCCCAGGCTCGCGCCTTACCAGCTAATAAGGTGATCACAAAGGCAATCCGTAGTGTAGGTGGTAGGCTGAAGCTCAAAGGTGAGTTGACACTGGGTAAGGAACTCTTGGCACTCACTGTGCTTGCCGTCGTACCTCTGTGGTGCAGAAAGGCTGGGTTCGCGAGGAGAAGAAGGCAGCATGGCAGGAGGCACAGGAGCTGGATCAGGAGATGCAGGCAGAGATGTCAGCTGTGCCAGGGTTTTCCCGATTTGCTGAAGCAGTTCCTCGTGGCGAGCAAGGGCCTCACGTTGGCTGGTGAGCGTACGTCCATGAGTGTCCATGGTCGCTCCGACGCGTGTCGGAGCTGCCGTAATTCCCTGAAGGTTGGCCAGGTAGACAGTTGAAGCAGCCTCTGCTGAGTCGGTCATGACAGAGTCTTTCTGTTAGGGTTTTGCTGGGATTCGAACCTGGTTCGTTGGTGTGATAATCCAGCAAACCCCCACTAGGCCACCAGGGGGATGACTCAAATGCAGAGGCGTGAGGCGGAAGTAGAAAAAGTATCAAAAAGGTTTATTTACAATATGTACAAAAAATATCCAAAAAGTAAAAATACAAAAACGCTCAGAAGATATAAGGGAAAAAATAAAAAATCCTAAAGTACAAAACAAAAGCCAAAAAACAGAAAAGAAAAGGCAAAAATACCAAAGCTCAGAAGATCCAAAAAACACAGTAACTACTAGGTCCAAAAGAAAAGCAAAATGCAAAATAAAGAACAAGGTACAGAGGAAACTGGAGATAAACATAACAGCACAAAGACTCCGTGACAAGAGGACTGAACTCAGGGGGTATAAATACACAAACTAAATTGAACACAGGTGAAGATAATCAGGACTAAACAGGCAATTAACACAAACACAAAACACAGGAACAGTGGCGGCCTCTAGAGGCCAAAATAAACATGACATGAAAAGGAAATAACAGCGGCCTCTAGAGGCCAAAACAGTCCTAGTCCTAACAGGATCTTTTTCTTCCAAGATTATGCTCAGGAGATACAAGAGAAACGCAAAGAATTTGAGGAGGTGAGGCGAATTCTCCGTAAACGTAATGTCGAATATGCTCTGCGATACCCGGCAACAATGACTTTCACTCTGGACAGCAAGCGGCATGAGTTCTCGTGTGCGGCGGATGCAAAAGCTTTTCTCATCCGCCTCGAAGGTGAGGGGATAACGGGGGCCAGCGGGGGAGAAGAGTGTGATACCGAGAAGGTATGAAAATATACTATGGAACAGTACTACTGGAATGATGTCGGAAGAAAGAAAAAAAAATGCTGAGAAGTTTGAACTGGACATGAGTGGTCTTCACATGGATATGGTTTATGATGTAGGGGTTCAGTCAAGCTTTAATAACAAACTTACAGTGTTTCGCAATGGATAAAAGGGATACGTCAAATTCAGGGGGAATGGTAAGGTAGCTGGCCGTGTGGGCGCAGTTGGGGGAGCCATGTACTTGACGGAAGGTTTGATGTTGGAAAGTAACATGTTTGTAGGCTGCTGTTGCAGTGTGTTTTTAAGTTTGTATGTGTTTGTTTGGTGTTTAACCCTAGGTGTCTCATGCAGATATAACTTTGATACTTTTAATCCTGTATTCCTGAAAACTTTTAATAGCAAAGGAGGGGTAACCAAGATGGTGGGTTGCCTCATTGGGATGGTAGTGTATTATTATTCCAGAAGAGCAATATGCAGCTGGTTAAAATTGTAACTTGGAATATTTCAGGGTGCAATAAAGTGGTTAAAAGGAAAAAAATCCTCACTTATCTGAAACAAAAAAAGGCTGATATAACCCTCATCCAAGAAACCCATCTTAATGATGAGGAAGCAGCAAAACTCAAAAGAGAATGGGTTGCGCAGGAATATCATAGTACATTTTCCTCGCAGAAAAGAGGAGTGAGTATTCTGATAAGGAAAAATATAGACTGTCAAGTACATAAACATGTCTCTCACAAGGACGGTAGATGGGTTATATTGGATGTCACTTTAGAGGGTCAAAGGATGACTATTGCTAACATTTATGCTCCTAATTCTGTCAACCCAGAATTTTTTCACGAAGTCTGCAACTTAATCAGAAATATGGGAAACAATAATATAATTCTGGGGGGGGGGGGGGGGGGGGGGATTTTAATCAAGTCAGAAATTTAATAATGGATAAAACTTATCAACCCACCCAAGCTAACTCTGCCGGGATTATGGCAATAGATGTGTTGTCTGAAGAGTTGGGTCTTGTTGATATATGGAGATTATTGCATCCACATGAAAAGGACTTTACTTTTTTTCACATCCTCACTCAAGTTATTCCAGGATAGATTACTTTCTTTTATCCCATAATTTGGTCAGTCAGGTGCTAAATTCTACAATTGGAAACATAGTACTATCTGACCATGCACCAGTGGATTTGGTCCTCTGCCCTCTAGATAAAGCAGAAAAAAGCTTGCGATGGCGTTTGAACAACTGTATACTGAACAGGGAAGAAAATTGCATCTTTATTAGATCCGTAATGCAGGAATTTTGGGAGTATAACGAAGGCTCTATAGAGGACCATGGGGTAATGTGGGATGCTTTCAAATCTTTTCTGAGGGGGTGTATTCAAGTTCAAGTCAAGTCAAGTTCAAGTCAGCTTTATTGTCAGTTTCTTCATATGCACAAGTCATACAAGGAAATTGAAATTACGTTTCTCTCTATCCCATGTAAAGACATAGACAAACATAGGACTGACATTAACAAGACAAACATTAAAGCGCAAGACAGGACCAATAACAGTGTAACAAGCAATAAGTAATAATAAAGTAATGATTTAAAAAAAGGGGGGGAATTGAAACATTTAACATTTAGAAAAAAATAATCTAGGCTAAAGACAGGAAGATAAGAACAAGACTAGTATACAAGACACACAGTACAGTACAGCACAGTCCAGGGCAGTCCAGTTGAGGTTATCACAGTAGCAGCATTATGTAGAATAATGTGTTAAATAAATAATAATGTGTTAATAATAATGTGTAGCAGCATTCAGAAGCAGCATATGGTTAGTTGTTATATTGCAGGGCCCAAGGCAGTTCTTATGAGATAGTTCAGGTAAGGTGCAAAGTCACATATGTAGTTCCATAGAGAAGTTTTTTCCATGGAGGGCAGCAGCAACAAGAAAAAAGTGGAGAGTCAAAGGCTACTTAAACTAGATCAAAATATCAAAAAGCTTGAAAAGCAACACATGGAGCAGCAAGACGCGGGTACGTGGGGTAAACTGAATGACCTTAAATGCGAATTAAATGATTTACTGAACAGAAAAACTGAATTTGCCCTGTTTTGCACCAGGCAGAAATATTTCGAGCAGGGGGAGAGAGCTGGCAAAGTTCTGGCACACAGAGTAAAGCAAATACAGTCTCAAAATATTATTCCATCTATTTTTGATAAAGACAATAATCTCATTACGAATAAAAGAGACATAAATTCCACATTTAGGGAGTTTTATCAAGATTTGTATACATCTCAGGGCGGGCTAGATAAAAACAAATTAGAAAGTTTTTTTTCTTCAATTGAAATTCCAGCTTTGACACAGGATGGGAGCGCTCTTTTGGAGAATGCTATCTCTGTAGAAGAAATCAAAAAAGCAATAAGAGGGCTCAAGATAGGAAAGGCCCCTGGAAACGATGGGTTCTCAGTAGATTTTTATCAGAAATTCATAGAAGACCTTGCTCCTAGACTGCTGGTTGTATACCGAGATGCATTGCAAAGAGGTAGGCTACCTGAAAGCATGAGGACAGCTGTTATTACGCTACTGCATAAAAAGGGAAGAGATCCACAGCAGTGTGCTAATTATCACCCTATATCTTTAATTAATGTGGATGAAAAAATCCTTGCCAAAATCTTAGCAACTAGATTGGAAGAAGTGGTCCCATTACTCATCCATCAGGATCAGGTGGGGTTCATGTGGGGCAGGAGCTCAGCAGACAACCTTCGAAGACTGTTACATATTATGTGGATGACAAGGAATTATGACACACCAACTGTTGCCTTTTCACTGGACGCTGAAAAGGCGTTTGATAAAGTGGAGTTCCCTTTTTTGTTTTATACACTAGAAAAATTTGGATTTGGACCAATATTTAGGAGGTGGGTGGAACTAATGTACACTGATCCATCAGCCACAATTTTAACTAATGGTATTATGTCTTCTCAAATCAGGCTTAATCGTGGTGTTCGACAAGGATCACCTCTGTCGCCTCTAATTTTTGCCATTTTTCTCGAACCCCTGGCCATAGCCTTACGGGCTAATTCAAATATACGGGGTGTGCAAGCAGGTCAGGAAGAACACAAGCTTCTTCTGTACGCGGATGATGTTTTATTGATATCTAGTGACCCTGAATCCTCAGTCCCGGAAATTTGCTCAGTTATAAACCTATTTTCAGATATATCTGGATATACGGTTAACTGGTCGAAATCAGAAGCCATGCCGTTATCCAAAACATGCCCCCCAGAGATCAGAAAGAATTGGAAATTTAGATGGATGCCAGAAGGTTTAACATATCTGGGCGTTAAACTAACGCCAGGCCTGAAAAAAATAATGGAAGCCAACATTCTTCCAATCATTCAGAAAACCCAAATTCTGTTACAAAACTGGGACAAATTGTATATTTCCCTGGTAGGCAGACTTAATTTAGTAAAAATGATTTTAACTCCTAAGATTAATTATATCATTTCCATGTTACCGCTACATCTCCCTTCCTCTCTACTTAAAACATATAATGGGATGACAGAGAAGTTTATATGGGCTGGGAAAAAACCCATGTTCAATCGTACCAAGTTATATGCTGCTAAAGACAAGGGGGGATTAGCACTATCATGAATTGACTGGTATCATTTGTCATTCTCTTTATCTCAGCTATCTAAAATTCACTTACCCCCCATAAGGATCCCTCTCTGGGTCAGGATAGAAGAGCAGCTAGTGTATCCTTTTTTGGTGGAGGTCTTTCTTTCACAGACTGATAGGCCGGTCCCCTCCCAAAACCCGGTACTGGCATTTGCCAGAGTCGTGGAAAATTGCACATCAAATAACAAAAAACAATCCATATTTATCAAGTAGATCCTCCATATGGCATAACCAGAAACTGTTAATAGATAAGAAGAGTTTCTTTTGGGATAAATGGATTAGGTCTGGTATTCATGTTCTCGAGAATGTGATGGGAGATGTTGGATTCAGATCATTTGACGAACTTAAAAAAATATATAATCTGTGTAATTCTGAATTTTGGAGATTTTTACAAATTAGACATTGCATTCTCTCAAATAGAGAACACATTCAGCACGGTAAAACAGAAATTCAGGATATTGCACATAAGATAGGAGATGAAAAGGGAGGCGCATCAAAATTCTATGAATTTATTAGACGTACACAAGTGCCAAAACTGGATGGTCTTAAAGCATGTTGGGAGAGGGACCTGGCTCAGGAGATTCCAGAAAATGATTGGAAAAACTTTGTGCATCATGGTTCTGTTACTCACGTGAAACACAGTCACAGCTTATTTGTTATAAGATATTAAATAGATCTTACTGGACTCCTTCCAAACTGGTAAGACTGAAACTCAGAAACAGTGATCAATGTTGGAGATGTAATAGAAAGGTGGGAACTCTGGTGCATATGTTATATGAGTGTGACAAAACCAGTGATATGTGGAATGCAATAATCTCGTTCCTAAATAAGATGTTGGGTACGCAACTGATCAAGAACCCCTCTTTATGTATTTTGGGACTACTACCAGATAATATCCAAATGTCAAAACACCGAAAATCATGGTGTCGTTTAGCTATTATAACAGGGTGCAGGATAACCTTACATCACTGGAAATCTGCCAATTTGTCTACTTTTAAGGAATGGATTGAGGTACTAAGCTCAATGGTAAGCTATGAGCGGGTCACCTATAGAGTGGCAGGGAGGGAAGATATATTCAATGAAGTATGGGGCCCTTTTCTAGCTCAATTGCAGGACATGAATGAATGATATTACCTACTTAATAATAATAATAATAATAATAAGTTAGATTTATATAGTGCCTTTCAAGAAACCCAAGGACGCTTTACAATATAGACAAGGAAAAATAAAAAAATAAAATAAATAAATAATAAAGAAAAAATTAATAATAATTAAATAAAATAAAAAGTCCACCAAGTAGGGGTCAGGATGTAATTCCCGTGGTGTAGCAGCCACAGTCCCACCAAAAGGCACATAAAAACGAGTCCCACATCTCCAGCACCGCCGCTGTGATGCCGCCAGCCACATCGCTCGAGCACCACGCCATGGATCCACAAAGCGAGCACAGAAGCTCCGCCACGCAGAGCGCTGGTGTGTCCCAAACCGCCTGCACAGCCGCCACGACACCACCGAGCAACATCGCTCGGAACATCACACCAAGCGTTAAAGCACAGAGTGCTGGACAACCACGATGTAAAATGAGCAGCGAGCTCACTGCAGTCCATAGCTGGGAGCGCAGGCATCGCCCACGGCGAACCAAGGCCTGGAGGGAACCAACACCCAAAACTGGGTCCGGAGCTACACCACAACCGGCGGACAAAAACACTCAAACAAACATCAAACTACACAAACACACACAAAAAATAAATAAATAAAATGAAAATAGAAAAAGAAAAAAAATAATAAAATAAAAAAGCTCTGGTGAGAAGCGGCAGCCAGAATGCGCACGACGTACTCTCAACCGGAAAACTTCTGCATAATGCTTTTTATGGTTCAGGTACAGGTTGTGTATGCGATGTAGACTTCCTAGGGTGTTGTATTTTTGTTTTTTGTTTTGTGGATTTATGTTTTGGGTTGTAGGTCTGTCTTGATTTGTACGTTGTTGCTGGAATACAAACTCCTTGTTTGTTTTTTATTTTACTTCATTGTTATTATCATTATTATTTGCAAAAAAGACTGGGCAGATACTGAAGGACACAACGCATGTTATTCTTATTATTGTAACTGTAATAATGTCATTTCTTAGTACTTGTCTGACCAAAACATCAATAAATAAAAATAAAAAAAACATGGGAAATGCAGGCACAACACCTAAACAAATGCAGCGGTTACACATGAGGAGAACAGAGTCGAGTGTGGAGACAGAAATGTCAGGGCTTGGACGAAAACGAAGAATTGACGTTTGGTCAAACTTCACATACAACAACAAGGACAACAAGACGGTCTGTAAACCTTGTGGAGCAAAATTCGCTGGGAAAAACACCACCAACTTGAAGCGACATTTACAGACGACTCATCCAGAAATACATGCAAAGGTAAGCATACACGCTAGGCTTATTTTATCAGCTAATCCACCGTGTTTCTGCTAAAGTTGGAATAAAATAGAAGCTAAAGAAAACAACCTCTGAACTGTATTGATTAGACAATTGTCTAGCTGAATTAATATGAGTATAAATATTCAATGTCCTCAAATTGAATCGAATGTGTACTCAGGGGTGAAAGTAACTTTTATTTCTTGCCGGTACTATTATTTTGAGTCATAGTGCTCATAGTCCGAAAAATATACCTAATTATTTTTTCTGATTATCTTTTTATTATAGTTTTCAAAAAGGGCACATCAAAGACAGATGTACAGATACTATAAGGATGGAGCATAAATGAAAGTAACAAGAAATACAAATAATAAAAAAGAAAAAAATTTTATATATATATATATATATATATATATATATATATATATATATATACACACACACATATACACACACATATACATACACACACACACACACACACACACACACATATACAATTATAAAATAATATAAAAACACAGAACACAACACAGAACTCATGCTGGCAGCAAACCCAGACAAAACTATTCATAGAAGCTCTTTAAGGGCAGCAGCTACCGTATGTTCATCCATGTGTTCACAGTGGTTTCCTTTGCCTTGTTAATTTTTGCAATTGTACCCTCTAAACAAACAATATAATGGAAAGAGACTATCCAGAATTGTATAAGATTGGTATCTGGGTGTATCCATTGACGTAATATAGTTTTTTTAGCAGCGGTGAACCCTGCCATTAACACCCTTTTACCACACAGCGAGAACTGGTACATTGAGTCATCATTAAGTAAAAGTAAGCAAGGGTTCAAGTCAAAGTGTAGACCTGTGAGATCATATAACGTATGAATGACAAACATCCAGAAAGTTCGTATCATTGGACAGTCCCAGAACATGTGTAGAAATGTACCAGTAGTTCCTGTGTTACAGATACTGCAGTATGGATGGGGAACAAGTTTCATGAGATATCGTTTGTAGGGTGTATAATAGAAACAATGGATAGTCTTAAAATAAATAAGTACATGGCTAAGGTTTTTAGAAGTAAGGCAAAGGTTTGACCACACTGTTTCCCAATCTGGGTGGAATCCTAACCAGGAAAGTTCTACATCCCATTTTGATAGAATCTGTAGAGGCTTTTGAATACTAATGAGTAAATTATTGTAAATTATTGTGACTACACCCCTAGAAGACTTAACAGGATAAATCCAGCTAAACATTGGGTGGTTACATAAAGCAGAATTCCATGGGACGCCATAGGCTTTCATTGCAGAATGTAACCTGAGGTATAAGAAGAATGAGAAGCCAGGTAGACTGTATTCATTTTGGATATCCTGGAATGTGCGCAAACCATTTGCATCAAATATATTAGAAAAGGTGAAAAAAACCCTGGATGACCACAGAGGATAAGCAAAAGGTTTATGATCTGATAGGAAGCGGGAATTATACCTTAGAGGAGATTGTTGAAAGAATTTCTTTGAAAGGCCTGTTGCTTTTTCAGCACTATACCATGCAGCTAAGGTTGACGAAACAATACTACCAAATTTAAGGTTGGGTTTATGCTTCCCTACCCCTGTGAAAGGCAAATCTTGGAGTCTGTGGGGGTGCACTATAGCTGATTCTATACTTCTCCATGGCACTACACTTTCAGTGTCTGTCCAGGTGCGCATAGCCCTGATCTGAAATGCCAAGTAATAGAGCTTAAAATTATGGAGGGAAAGCCCCCCTTCTGATTTTGTGCGTTGCAAAACTGAAAAACGTATCCTGGGTTGCCTCCCATTCCAGATAAGATTGGATACTGCTGAATTCAAATCTTCAAAATATTTTGGAGGTGGTATGCATGGGATCATAAAAGATAAAAAGTTAAGTCTAGGTAAGACATTCATCTTTACTGTACTGATTCTGGCTTGCATTGAGATTTTAAGATTAGTCCATCTTTGTAGATCAAGTTTTAATTTCTGACCAATTTCGCTAAAATTAATATGAATGATCCTTGACAGAGAATCTGTTATTTTAATTCCAAGATATGTGAATGATTTAGTGAATGCAATGTTCCTAGGGAGGATGATGTGTTGAGAAATGGTATTAAGGGCCATCAAAGATGACTTATCCCAATTTATCTTGTATCCTGACATATTGCTAAATTGGTTGAACAACTGTAACACCTTTGGTATAGATATGTTTAAGTCTGACAAATACAAAATTATGTCGTCCGCATACAATGATATGTGATGTTGAGAGCCAAATAATGTAACTGGGGAGATAACTGGGCTTTGTCTAATGGCCTGGGCTAAGGGTTCCAATGAGAGAGCAAAGAGGAGGGGTGATAGAGGACAGCCTTGGCGACAGCCTCTCTGTAATGGAAAGGGTATAGACTGGGAAGTACCTGTTGAGATAGAAGCTGTAGGATGTTTGTAAAGGGTCTGAATGATATTTATAAATTTAGGACCAAAACCAAAGTGAGTCAATACAACCCATAGGTAGTCCCATTCAAGTCTATCAAAAGCCTTGAGTGCATCAAGAGAGAAGGCTGCGCAGGTGTCAGGATATGTATGAGCATGTTCAATAATGTGTAGCAGGCGCCACATGTTATCTGAGGCTAGCCGCCCTCTAAGAAACCCAGTTTGATCAAAGTGAATCAGATTGTCCATTACGGGCTCAACACGGGAACCCAAGACCTTAGCTAGAATTTTTACATCACTATTAATTAAAGAGATAGGACGATAACTAGAGCAATCTAATGGGTCTTTATGTTTCTTCTGTAACAGAATAATAAGTGCTGTGTTTTGATCTCGATGAAGAGTACCATGTTTAATTGCATAGATCATTGAGTCCTGTATTAGGGGCCCGACCACATCCCAGACAGCCAAGTATAATTCTGGGGGAATGCCATCAGGACCTGGGGATTTACCTTTTTTGAGTGACTTGGCTGCCTTATAAAATTCCTCCAGGGGTAATGGCTCTTCTAGAAGTTCTCTATCCTGTGCTGAAAGGACTGGTAGGTTAAGGTTCTCTAAAAATGTTTTGCATGAGTCTATGTCAAGGACCACCTCTGAAGAATACAATGTGGAATAAAATTCTTTAAAGGTGCTATTAATAGCACTAGGATAGGTGAGAATTTTACCATCTCTGTTTCGTATTAAATCTATATTAGCTTTGGACTCTGTTTCTCTCAGCCTCAATGCAAGCAGATGACTAGTTCTGTCTGAATGAAAATAATATTTCTGTTTAGTTTTGTGAATAATAAACTCAGCTTTGGACATTGACAGACAGTTGTATTCTAATTTCAATGCCAAAAGTCTCTGACAAGCTTCTTCTGAGAAAGACTGGGTCTGCTGGTGTTCCAAACACTTTATTTCCTGTTCCAGATCAGTGAAGTGTTTGTTTTTAAGACTTAGCATTTGAGGAAAAAGCAATATAGTTCTTTGTAACTTCCCAAAGCACCTGTGGGTTTGGGCAATGGTCCATGTTATGTTCCAGAATTTCCATAAGCCCTGTTCTGAGTTGATCTAAAAATGACACATCATATAGCAATGAATCATTAAAGCGCCATCTACAGGATTTGACAAGTGTGGACACAGGGGTGATATTAGTCAAGTCAAGTCAAGTCAACTTTATTGTCAAATATGCTATACATGCTCGACATACAGCATAGATGAAATTTCAGTCCTCTCTGACCCACGGTGCAAACAGGCAATGCAATAAATAAAAATAAAAATAGAATAATTGAAAAAAAAAAAAACAATATAACCAGTATAAACACTCTAGATAGGAACTAGACATAGACTAAACACTCAGACAAACAATATAACGAATATAAATAAACAGTATAAACACTAGATAAGAAGAACTAGACATATGGGCCTTTTCCACTACCCTTTTTCAGCTCACTTCAGCTCACTTCAGCCCAACACAGCTCGTGTTTCGACTACCTCAGAGCAGCACAACTGAGCTCACTTCAGCCTTACTCAGCACCCAAAACTCGCACGGTTTTGCAGTGAGGCTGAACTGAGCCAAACCGAGCTGAGTGGGGCTAGGGGCGTGAGGAGACACTCCCCTGTGCACTGATTGGTGAGGAGGAGTGTCCTCACATGCCCACACACGCCCCGCGAGCACGCTGGGAACCACCATCTGTAAACACCGTAAACCCAGAAGAAGAATTACGACAAATTATGCGCCTCGCCTCATCTATACGCTCTTGCCAGTATCTGTTGGCGTTGTCGGTGACAACAAGCCACAGCACCAAGACCAGCAACACTAACGACTCCATGTCCTCCATGTTTATTGTTTACTATCCAGGTCGTGAGACTACCGCTTAAAAGGTCACTGATGTCACTGTTTGCGCTGCCTAACGACATCACGTGACGTCCACCCACTTTCGCTAACTCCACCCAATGTGTCCACCCACTTCCAGCCAGCACGGTTCAGCGCGGTTGTAGTCGAAATGCAACGCCAACAGCCCCACTCAGCTCGACTCAGCCCAACTCATCATCGCACGGCTCAGCCCAACTCAGCCGCGTTGGTAATGGAAAAGCCCCAATAGACTAAACACTCAGACAATATAAACAGTGTAAACACTAGACAAGAACTAGACAAAGACTAAACACTCAAACAGACAATATAAACAGTATAAACACTCTAGATATTAACTAGACATAGACTAAACACTCATATATACATACACACACACACACACACTATCTCTCTCTCTCTCTATATATATATATATATATATATATATATCTCATCTCATTATCTCTAGCCGCTTTATCCTTCTACAGGGTCGCAGGCAAGCTGGAGCCTATCCCAGCTGACTACGGGCGAAAGGCGGGGTACACCCTGGACAAGTCGCCAGGTCATCACAGGGCTGACACATAGACACAGATAATCATTCACACTCACATTCGCACCTATGGTCAATTTAGAGTCACCAGTTAACCTAACCTGCATGTCTTTGGACTGTGGGGGAAATCGGAGCACCCGGAGGAAACCCACGCGGACACGGGGAGAACATGCAAACTCCACACAGAAAGGCTCTCGCCGGCCCCAGGGCTCGAACCCAGGACCTTCTTGCTGTGAGGCAACAGTGCTAACCACTACACCACCGTGCCGCCCTCTATATATATATATATATATATATATATATATATATATATATATATATATATATATATATATATAAATTGGTTCAAATAAACAAACAGTCAAGGGCACTTGAGGTATAGCAGGTAAACATTGAAATAAGCAGTATAAACAAACTAGCAGCTGTTAAGATGAGGTAGTGCGGAATAGTGCAAATGAGCGAGGTAAAGTGAGATGTGCGGTCCCTGAGTTCAGTGTGTTAATGAACGATGAGATGTACCGTATGTGTGTGTGTGTGTGTGTGTGTGTGTTTGGGGGGGGAACTGTGAGGATGACATGTCAGATGCTGAAGGGGGGGCAGGGGGGTGTACGAGCAGAATCTGTGGCAGGGGGCAGAGGGGGAAGGAGGGGCAGAACAGGGAGGGAGTTGAGCCTCCTGACCGCCTGGTGAAAGAAACTGTTCTTGAGCCTGCTGGTTTTGGCCCGGAGACTCCGCAGTCTCCTCCCCAACGGCAGCAGGCTGAAGAGGCTGTGAGATGGGTGGGTGGGGTCACCTGCAATCCTGATGGCTTTTTCGGTGAGGCGGGAGTTATAAATATCCATTAGAGAAGGGAGAGAGACACCAATGATCCTCTCAGCTGCTCTCACGATGTGCTGCAGAGACTTGCAGCAGGACATGGTGCAGGCGCCGTACCACACGGTGATGCAGCTGGTCAGGATGTTCTCGATGGTGCCTCTGTCTTCAGGTCTTCAGAGATGTGCACACCCAGAAACTTGGTGCTGCTCACCCTCTCCACTGCAGCACCGTCGATAGATAGTGAAGCATGCTGGGTGTGCTCTCTCCTGAAGTCCACAACAGTCTCCTTCGTCTTCTCCACATTCAGACGGAGATTGTGGTCCTTGCACCACATGGCCAAGCGGCTCACCTCACTCCTGTAGATTGTCTCATCACCACTGATGATGAGACCCACCACAGTCGTGTCATCCGCAAACTTGATGAAGAGATTTGACCTGGATGTTGGTGTGCAGTCGTGGGTCAGCAGAGTGAAGAGGAGGGGGCTTAGCACACATCCTTGGGGGGCCCCCGTATTCAGTGTGATGGTGCTGGAGGAGTTGCTACCCGTACAGTCTGTGGTCTCCCCGTCAGGAAGTCCAGCAGCCAGTTGCACAGGGAGGTGTTGAGTCCCAGCTGGTCCAGTTTATGAATGAGCTGCTGAGGAATGATTGTGTTGAATGCTGAGCTAAAGTCTATGAACAGCATTCTGACATACGAGTCTTTTTTCTCCAGGTGGGTGAGGGCTGAGTGGAGGGCAGTGGAGATGGCGTCATCGGTCGAACGGTTGGACTGATATGCAAACTGGAAAGGGTCCAGGGCGGGGGGAGGGCAGACTTGATATGCCGCATGACTAGCCGCTCAAAGCACTTCATGAGGATGGGAGTGAGTGCGACAGGGCGGTAGTCATTGAAGCAGGATGGAGATGGCTTCTTCGGGACCAGGATGATGGTGGTGGTTTTGAGGCACGTGGGGACAACAGCCTGACTCAACGAGATGTTGAAGATGTCTGTAAAGACATCTGTGAGCTCCTCGGCACAGTCTCTCAGGACACGACCAGGAATGTTATCAGGACCCGGGGCTTTCCGTGCATTTGTCGTCCTGAGAGCTCTCCTCACGCTGTTGTCTGCCTCAAAGCGAGCGAAGAAGTCGTTCAACTGATTCAGCAGAGACGTGGAGTTGTCACAGGTCTGCGGCAAGGGCTTGTAATCTGTGATGGTCTGAATCCCACGCCACAGGTTCCTGGTGTCTCTGCTGTCATTGAAATGGTCAGCAATGTGCCTGGAATACTGTCTCTTGGCCACCCTGATGCCTCGTGACAGATTGGCCCTAGCTGTCCTCAGGCCCACCTCGTCCCCAGCTCTGAAGGCGGCATTCCGAGCCAACAGGAGCCTATGGACTTCCCCTGTCAGCCATGGCTTCTGATTGGCCCGAATGGAGATGGTTCTGGTGACCGTAACGTCGTCCATGCACTTCCTCATGTAGGCAGTGACGGTCTCCGTGTACTCCTGGAGATTTGTGATGTTGTTGTAGGTGGCCGCCTGTCTGAACATGCTCCAGTCAGTGGTGGAAAAACAGTCCTGGAGTGCCTCTGAGGACCCCTCTGGCCACACACGTATCTGTTTTGTAGCTGGTTTGGTGACTTTAACGCTGGTTAAAGTCACCAAACCAGCTACAAAACAGATACGTGTGTGGCCAGCGTCACTCTTGGCTCCAATAACAACAGGAGTGAAGCACTGAATGAACTCTATCAGCACATCAGTGTGTGTGGCCTGTATGCTGGCATTAGCATAACAGTGGAGTGATCTGAGGCCCCAAGGTGGGGGAGGAGTAGGGCTTTGTAGGCATCTTTATGCATGGTGTAAACACTGTCCAGAGTATTGTTTCCACGTGTGGGAAAGTTGATTTGTCCATAGAGTTTTGGAAAAACGCTTTTGGGGTTTGCATGATTGAAATCCCCAGCCAGGATGAGGAAAGCATCTGGGTGGGCTGTCTGCTGCTCACTGATGTGCTGATAGAGTTCATTCAGTGCTTCACTCCTGTTGTTATTGGAGCCAGGAGGGATGTATAATGCTACCAGCAATATGGCTGTAAATTCCCTTGGCAGGTAGAATGGCCGGCACTTAATAATCATAAACTCCACCAGTGGTGAGCAGTGTTTGCAGACCACGACAGCATCACGGCACCAGGCATCACTGATGTAAACACAGAGTCCTCCACCGCGAGTCTTCCCCCCCTCGACTAACGCTGTGTCTGACCGGTAGCATGTTAGCCAGGCTAGCTAAATGGCACAGTCCGGGATGCTGTTATTAAGCCATGTTTCCACAAACACAAGGACACAGCACTCACTCACAGACTTAAAAGATGAGCGGAGCAGGCGGACATAATCCAGCTTGTTGTCCAGCGAGCGTACGTTGGCCAGAGTGATAGTAGGGATAGCCGGCCGGTGAGGGCTAGCCGCTAGCCTAGCTTGGATACCGCCACGCTTGCCTTTCTTCTGCTTCCGCATGTTCCGCCTGTGGCGCTTCCACTGCGGGCTGGATGCAGGAGTGGGAGTCGGTGATTGAGCAGGCCTCCGGAGCAAACCATAGCCGCATAGCACTTCTGCGTCCGCTGGATTTATATCCGTGAATATAGTTCTGCGGATGTCGAGCAGAAACTCACGGGAGTATGTGCGCCTTGAGACTAATGGACGCGACAAAGATGAACAGATACACACTGTTTTAAAACACAAAAAGCCACAAAAACACCGTTCTGTCAGGACAGAGAGGAGCCGCTGCGTGTGTGCATGCCGCCATCTTTAAATTAAGGATCATATTACAGATAATGGGAGAGTGGTCTGAAATCAAGATAGGCAATATCAATAGAGGACATGCACTGAAGTAAGGGTGTGCTAACAAAAATATAATCAATTCTAGAGAATGATTTGTGTCTTGGAGAATAAAATGTGTATCCTTTCACATGGGGATTATGCACATACCATGGGTCAGTTAGATTCAATTCTGTAATAAAGCTATTAAGCAAAGATGAAGACATAGAAGTAGAGGAGTTAGGTATAATAGATGAACGATCCAACCCTAAATTAATGGATGCATTAAAGTCTCCCCCTATAATGGTATTGTGGTCACTGAATTCTAATAATTTGTCTGTGATATTGTGAAAAAATTGTTGATCAGGTTAGTTTGGGGCATAAATGGATGTCAACAGGAGTTTGGTATGATTTACTGTGACCGCTGCATAGACAAAACGGCCAAGGTCATCTCCTCCCACTAAGTTAACGGTTAAATGTATAGACCTCTTAGCCAATATCAGTATGCCTTTGGATTTATTAGAAACACAAGAGTGCGCTAATAACTTATAGTTCTTGTTTTGGAAGCGATTTACATCCTCCTCTTTCAAGTGAGTTTCTTGCACAAATGCTATGGATATCGCTTTGCAGTTCAGAAACTCTAAGCAACGGGTTCACTTTACAGGTGTATTAAGGCCACGCACATTCCAGGATATAAAGTTTAGACTAGACATGGTTACTTAGGTAGAAGAGACGCAGGATTGAGAAACAATATTTCTTAACAATCGCCCTATGAGTCAAATTCCATACCCAGACAAGAGAAAAGTTAACAGCTGCCAGCAAAACTATACAAATAACTGCAATCTTAACTATATACAAATACTGTACTTTACAAGCCACAAGGAGTTCGTCAGAAAAGCCCCTTTGGCTAGCAAAAAAAAAGACAATTTCAGAGTCGTGGCTCTTCCCAGCGATGCAACCCCATACCCACCCCACTCATTACAGTGACATGAATAAATGAAAAGTAGAGCAAAATATTGCTAGCTCTTTGATCAGAGTAAAGGTTTAAACAAATCTTTGCAGCAAACTACTGCATTAACCAACCTAGTAGTCCATCAATACCTTTCAAATTACGAGAATGTTAATGCACGCAACACAAAAACATATGCTAACGTTACAGGAAGCCAGAGGGCTCTGCTATCAAAATCATGTCACCAACGCAAAAGAACTATGGATTCATTAGAGTTAGCTACACAAGACGGCTTCTTCAATCAGTACTTGCAGTGAGCATAGGTTGTTCTAGCGTATCCATCTGGAGTTCTGCAGAAGCCTCTCCGTCCACTTTGGGTATTCGGTCGATGCCCAAAGTCTCTCTTTCTCCCCCCAGTGTAGAGCCAACGGCCTCCCTGGGGGTAAGGTTGTTAGCCATGAGGAACTGCTCTGCTTCAGCCAGTGATCGACACAGAATTTGCCTGCCATGGTGAGTGATCTTCAGTGTAGCAGGGAACAGGAGAAACGCCTGAATCCCGTATGCCTCTATCCGCTTTCTGGCTTCAGTAAAGGCCTTTCGTTTCTTGGTGGTGTCTGCGCTGAAGTCCGGAAAGAAACGTAGAGTATCCATACTATGTTTAATCGGGTGCACTGCTCTTGCACCGCTTAGGATGGCTTGTCTGTCGGTGTAATCTGGCAGTTTAAATATGATTGTGCGTGGGCGGCTAGCATTACTGGACTTGTCAGAGTACAAGTGATGGGCTCGTTCTATCCTGGTGTCTCGTCCCACAACAGCAGGGATCCATGTAGGCAGGTTTGCCTTTAAGAATGCGATGCAGTTCTCACCTTTCACTCCTTCACTCATGCCAACTAAACGTAAATTGGATCTTCTGCTTCGGTCTTCCATGTCAGCCATTTTGGTGTGCAATTCGTTGATTTTCAGCCTCATAGCAGTGACCTGGTCTCTATCATGTCTAGCCACTGACTGTGTAGAATCACACCTTGACTGAAGACATTTAACCGTTTTCCCTAGTTGTTCAATTTGGCCTGTTGCTGTTGTTATAGTATCTGTGGTGGTCTTCAATTCAAGTCTTAGGTTGGATATTTGTGGAAGGAGAACATCATCTAAAGCAGCTTTGACTGCAGCAGTAACGATGGTGTTTAGCTCTGCTCTCTGTTCGGCTAGGGCTTGCTTCACTCCAGCTAAGGTGGCGCTTTCAATATCTGCTCTCGAGATGCTAGTTGATGATTCTCTGAATCTCTTCTTCAGTGGAGACTGTTTGGCTTCTTTGGTAGCATCAGTAGTGTGTGGTGCTGAAGTTTTAGAGGTTTTAACGTAGTTCAGCATAATTTGCGTCCAGAAAACGTAAAAGTAACAAGTGGTAAGTGGAGCTCAACAAATTTACGACTGCACCGCCATGAACGTCACGTGACTCCCAAAATACACCTAATTATTTATTATTGTCTACTTATCAAGCATTCACTAGGACTTCTTATCAATCAGTAGGCTCTCTTCCTTATCTTATCAAATATATCGTTGTGGTTTTCTGTTGGTGTTTTTTAGATTCTTTGTATTTTCCCACGGGTGTGTCGGAACATTTGAGAAAGTGCGTGCGTTCTACAGTAAGTACGTGTGTTCTCAGTGCACGTGCCATGCATTGGTAGCCTAGTTACTCTGCTCACTCCAACCAGACAGTAATCTAGAATCTTTGCCCCAACTTCCACTCGATTTACGAATTCTCATTCATCTCATCTCATTATCTCTAGCCGCTTTATCCTGTTCTACAGGGTCGTAGGCAAGCTGGAGCCTATCCCAGCTGACTATGGGCGAAAGGCGGGGTACACCCTGGACAAGTCACCAGGTTATCACAGGGCTGACACATAGACACAGACAACCATTCACACTCACATTCACACCGACGGTCAATTTAGAGTCACCAGTTAACCCAACCTGCATGTCTTTGGACTGTGGGGGAAACCGGAGCACCCGGAGGAAACCCACGCGGACACGGGGAGAACATGCAAACTCCGCACAGAAAGGCCCTCGCTGGCCACGGGGCTCGAACCCAGACCTTCTTGCTGTGAGGCGACAGCGCTAACCACTATTTACGAATTCTGATCAAAGTAATTTTTAAATAGCCTATCATGAAACATTAGCATGTTTCTTTATATGCGTTTTTATTTGGAAGACTTTGCAACTAACGTCTGTCTGCTAACACACTTTGATTACCAGCTGTGCATGTTATAGCACAAAATCTGGTTAAGCCGTATGCGTGCTGTAGCTCGCTCGTTGTTTGTCCAGCGAAACACTGCACACATAACAGAATATTGAAACATCAACATATGTTTCTGTATATGTTGTTTTTATTTGGGAGACTTTGCAACAAACGTCTGTCTACTAAAACATTTTGGATACAGGGCTCAACTTTAGCACTTGCCCAATGGCCTGGCGGTGTTTTTTATGTCTTTCGGGCCAGTTTGGGCCACTAAATTTGGCCAAACAGTGGCCCGGGCAGGCCAGTACGTTTTCGATACAAATTAACAAATTTTATTACTCATATTTTACCCAGAACTGTGAAGAAATTGTTCATAAAATGCACCTTTTCGATATGAGGTCCGTCATCTTTGTTTTCGTCACGCTCCGCAGCAGGAGTGTGTCGTCCTCGTGCATCTTCGGAGATGTTCGGCACTGTTCGGAAGCGTTATTTTGGCGGGAAAATAGCATCTTGTAGACGAAGACGGTTGTGGCAAGGAGACCATCAGAACGGTGAAATTCAAATAGAAATATGTTCAAACTCAATGCTCCCCAAGCTGGCCAAAGGCCAGGTAAACAGTTTAAATACGATCGTGCATAAATTAACTATCGGGTGTTAACGAACGGTTTCATTTTGAACTTGGCAGCCAATCAGAGCGTGCGACGTCACGCTCGGTTTACAACTCGCCAAATATGGTGCCGAATCGTAAAACAGCATTTCAACTAGGGCTGCACGATATCAGAAAAATATGCGATATTCGATAACATGACTGAATATCTCAATATCGATATGTATCACGATAATTAAATATATAATGTTTTTCTTACCTCTACTCGCCGTTCTGCCCTGTATCTAGCATTTAAAAAAAACACCCAATGCATCGCTTCCATTCCAATATTATTTTTCCAACTTTTAATAACCACAATATAATAATAATAATAATAATAATAATTTTATTAATTTATATTGCGCAAGTATCAATATGAATTTTCTCTTGCGCATTACAATAATTACGATCAAAATATAGACATATATATAAATATAAAAACATTATAGAAGTATAAAATTTAAGAATATATATACAATATCACACAACAAATAATATTAAAAATAAGGTACCTAGGATAAAATATCATTTATAATTATTGAAATGCCTTTCTAAAAAGATACGTCTTAAGGGCAACCTTAAAGCTGGAAACACTTTGTATATCCCTGATATAGCCAGGGAGCTCATTCCATAGCTTAGGGGCAGCTATCGAAAAAGCACGATCCCCAAGTGTCTTGTAAGATTTAAGACTAGAGTAATTAAGCATCAACGAAGTGTTAGAGCGCAGACTATATCTACTACTAGCAACATTTCTGACAGACAAAAGATCATTGATATAAACTGGTGCCAGACCGTGAATGGACTTGAATGTAATTAACAACAATTTAAAAATTATCCTATAACTTACTGGCAACCAATGTAATGATTTTAAAATCGACATTATGTGACAGTATTTACTTTCTTGATAAACTAAGCGCGCAGCAGCATTCTGAACTCTCTGTAGCTTGTATAAGTGACAGCTAGGCGTGCCATACAAAAGGCTATTACAATAATCAATGCGACTAGAAATAAATGCATGAATTAGGGTCTCTGTGTCTTCTCTTGAAAGGTACTTTCTAATTCTACGTATGTTGTAAAGATGGAAAAATGCCGCAGAACTAGCCTTAGTAATATGGTCCTTCATTGACAGGTTTGAGTCAAACCACACACCCAAATTTTTAATTGGGGAGTGTGGAACTATGTCAGCATCTCCGACTCTAACATGATCTAGGTCAACCTTAGCTAACTGCTGTTTTGTGCCAATTATCAAAAACTCGTTTTTTGTTTCATTCATCAAAAGTCTATGCTCACGCATCCAGTCTCTAATTACTCTAACGCATCTCTCCATAGCGACAATGGCATCAAACTGACCAAACTCATCAGCAGGGCTAAAAGAGACATACAGCTGCGTGTCGTCAGCATAACAATGGACCGACGGCAAGAGATCTTGGACAACACTTAGAAGAGAACTAGTGTAGATGGAAAACAGAAGGGGACCAAGACAAGAGCCTTGAGGTACCCCACAGTCCAAGTCAAACCTCTCCGAAGTACATCCACGGACAGATACACGTTGGCCCCGCCCCAATAAATATGACTTGTACCACTCAAGTACTCTCCCACCAATACCAAGCATGCCAAGAGTCTTCAAAAGGATTCTGTGGTCCACAGTGTCGAACGCGGCACTTAGATCAAGTAGAACGAGAAGAGTCACATGCTGCTTATTCATATTTAATAGAATGTCATTTATCACTTTAAGCAGTGCAGTCTCCGTACTATGGTTCTCTCGATAGGCCGATTGTGCAACAGGAAATAATCCATTTGTGACCATATGATTGTAAGTCCCATTAAAGACTGCCTTTTCTATAAGCTTAGAAACAAATTGCAAGTTGCTGACTGGTCTCAAGTTCTTAAATCCAGCATCAAGTCCAAGCTTTTTTAGTGAAGGATGGACCAAGGCCTCTTTCCAGCCTTCAGGAAAATGTCCCGTCTGAAGAGACTTGTTGATGATCAATGTAATTATTGGGAGGAGAGCATCACAGTCACTGACCAACCGCGAGGGCATGGGGTCTAGTGGGCAGGACTTTAAGGAAGACTTCCGAATGAGAGAGGAAACATCACTGATGGTCAAGGTTTTAAACTCCGTGAACACGGGCGCAGGAGCAGATCGATTGTCAACAAAGACGAAGTCCGACAATAACGTAACAGGATCGTTTTCAAGCTTTCTCTTTATGATGTCAATTTTAGTCACAAAATACCTCCCAAGGTCGTTGGCAAATGTTGGTGCATGCAAATTTGGAGGGAGACAATCGTCTCGTGACATATTGAGAAGGCGTTTACTAGCATTAAACAGCTTCCGTTGATCACCACTGTTCTCCGCGATAACGTTAGTGTAAAATTCCTGCCGGGCCTTGTTCAATAAATGAGTGACCGCATTGCGTTTTTTCTTAAATGCAACCAGGTCAGACTCTAATCTAGAAGATTTCCATTTGCGCTCAGCTTTCCATCTCTGTTTTTTCACTTGCCTGATTTCATCCGAAAACCAAGGCACCCGGGGACGCACAACAATCATACGAGATTGTACAGGTGCATGTTTATCTATGACGGATCGCAAAGTATTCTCATAGCAAGCAACGAGCTCTTCAATATCATCCGGTGGATTACAACACAAGTCCGAGTTAGAAAGGTCAGCATTAACGGCATCCACATTAACTGACTTGATCTTCCTATAAGAAACAGTCTTGAATGAAAGAGAAGGCTTCACAGAGTACAGGCAGCAAAGGACAGACGCATGATCAGAGAAATAACGATCAATAATTGGAGTAGACCGAATAATCTGATCGGACTGGCGAGTAATCACTAGGTCCAGTGTATGGCCGTGAATGTGAGTAGGGCCAACAACGTGTTGGCACAAACTAAATGACTCCAAAAGGTCCAACAATTTTATCGTGTCTCTGTCCTCAGGAACGTCAACATGAAAGTTGAACTCGCCAACGACCACTAACTGTTCCTTGCATAGTACAATAGTTTCCAGATAATCACTAAATTCACTGAAAAACTTCGACGTAGGAATTATGCGCTCATCTGCATCCACTTGTGGTCTATATAAAATAACCACACGAACATCATGAGAAACACTTTGTACTGTCCACTCCGAGAACTCGAATGACTCTTTAACACCCACGGCCACCTTCTTAACATCCAGCGAATCGCGGAAAATCAAAGCAGTCCCACCGCCCCGACGCCCATTTCTCCCATGATCTAATAAATTATAACCATCCGGACAAAGTTCAGCTCGAACAGCAGCGTCTTGAGGGCCGAGCCACGTCTCAGTAACAGCAACCAAATCCGCTTTACAATCACACACATAATCGAGGATGTCAGCGGTTTTGTTCCTAACCGAGCGCGAATTCAGCAAACACAGAGACAAAAACTGATTTAGCTGATTTACATTCAGCACTCTGTTCACCGAAACCAGATTAGAATGGTTGCGTGACTGTGCTGACAACTGATTACAGGATGGTCTCAAGCGATACGAGTGAATGGATGGAATACCAAAAGTGCACACGGGGCCTGGATTAAGCTTGAAAACGAGATCACCAACCAATAAACAATGGAATGTTGCCGAGGAATTTGAATAATATGAGCACAGGCGCTTGGAGCGCTTTAGCGTTTTCTTGAATACTGCGCGTTTCCAGGCATAACAAGAGAGTTGACAATGGACAATAGCCATGTCAGCATTCCGGAACAGCCTAGATGGCAATAGCCCATTGCTTATAGAATCCTTCCAATTGTTTATATGACAATATATATGTTTTAATAACTTTTTAAAATAACTCTTAATTTTGAATAACTCTTTCAATACCCTATATGTTATTCTTTTAATCACGATGCACCTTTTATTGTTGTTGCATTGTGTCAAACCATGCACAGCTCATGTAATTTTTGTTGATTGGTCACTAGGTGGCAGTCAAGGCTCACTCACACGCCTCTGACTCCGAGCAGAGCAGTATGCGAGGCACCAGAGGCAAACTGTTGGCACTATCACGAGTATAAAGCATTGTAGCTTTCTAGCGAACTTAGTTCAGTATTTTTTTACACAACCTCGAAAGGCAAGGCATTTGCATAGTATTTACAAATACCAACTCGTTCTTTGCTTGCAGAAAATGCAGGCACGCAATTCGAGTCACACGAGGTTGAGTGTTTACCTTTTGTGAGACTGTTCAAACAGTGCCTGTATGCCGCGAGTGCAGAACTAGCAAAGCTTGTAGCTTGGTAGTTTGCTCATTGTAGCGTCATTTATTTCCAAAGTACTTCCAAATAGCAGACGTGCATTTTTTTTTGGAAACCAGTTCCTCCTTACACAAGTTTGTCTCACCACACTTGCTACCGCTTCCGCCATCACCACGAGCTTTTACTTGTTTTGCAATAGGGGGCGGAGTTATCACGCAGCGCTTGTTGACATTCAAATGTGATTGGACGGCACAGAAAAATGTGCCTTTTATTGAAATGTAAGTAATTTTTGCGGTATGTGTATCGCAAACTATGATATCACGATATCGATACTTTTTCGATATATTGTGCAGCCCTAATTTCAACATACACGCTTTAGCTTTAGATGGTGTAAAATCGTTCAGACTTTGTATATTAATATCAAAATTTCAGGATACACTGCCAAGAAATATGGCTACATGTGTATCAACTTTTAGTGATTAAAGAATGAAGTATAAATGTTGGTTGCTATGACTGAAATAGAAGAACAGATAAAATAATGTGGTAAATTAGATCTGATCCCATATATTATATTATTCAAATATCCAAAGATGATGAAATCTATCAAAATAGCCAAACTAGGTCTACATTAGTTCATTACAACAAAAATAACTATTCTGACCCTCTCTGGTACAACCAGACCATGCTAAACCCAGTATACCCCCAGTTGCTAGGGTATCTGCTGTTGCCATGGCAATGGTTTATGCAAATGAGCTGAATTTGCAAAAATGTACTACTAGTTCCCCCAAGGACATATCCTGAAAATTTGGTGTTTATATCTTGTCTTATTAAAAAAATACAACATTTCACCCCTTTTTGGCTCACCTGAGCATACCTGTTAATTAGCTAATTAACAGGTAATTAGGGTTATAAATCACCCCCGAGCAGGTAAGGTTTTGCAAAAATCTCACTAGATTATTCCCCAAAGTCCACCCTTTCAGGAAATGTATGGTTTGTCAATGATTCTCATGATATTTTATTAATTAAGAAATAAAACTTCTTCATGGGCAATAAAAATGCCCATTTAAATCCAGCATGATAAGGGTTAGTATGCCACCCTCACCTTTCATCCAGACTTGGGACTGGCCTGTGTGTGTCTTGTGGCTATTATATAAAGGTGTATTTAAAAAGTTCATTGTACTTCCATAAGAATATCTACAGTGGCGAGAATTCAATATCTACAATTAGTGGAGCAGGTTAAGGCAGATTTTGCTCCAAATCTTGCACTTTGTGATATAAGCATGAAACTTGGCACGATTGTTGCTGATAGGTCACTTTTTCAGAAAAAAGTGCTAGCCACGAAAAAAATTCAATATGGCGGCCATTTTTTCAAGATGGCCGCCAGACGTGTCCCTGTTTTGTGGTTTTGCTAAAAAAAACATTGCAAATTATGATATGAACATGAAATTTGGCAATAACGTTCTGTGTAGGTCATGTTATCAGCTAAAAGTGCTAGCCCCCCAAAAAATTCAATATGGCGGCCATTTTTTCAAGATGGTCGCCAAAAAATCCCCCGTTAGTGGTCTTGCTCTGGTGTCAAAGTACAAAAGATGAATTCAATGAAACATTTTTGCTTTATTGCCATTATAATACTGAATTACATGCAGAAAAACAGAATGATTGCACAATTAGCCAACCTAACGTTCAGGGAATTATGGCTTCTTTAACACACTTCAGAGCTACCATGGACACTCATGGACGAACACTTACGAGCCAACGTGAGGCCCTTGCTCGCCACGAGGTACTGCTTCAGCAAAGTGGGAAAACCCTGGCACAGCTGACTCCTCTGCCCGCATCTCCTGATCCGGCTCCTGCTCCACCATCTGCTCCCGCTCCAATGCCTCCCGCCATGCTGTCTCCTTCACCTCACGAACCCAGCCTTCCTGCACCACAGAGGTATGATGGCAAGCATGGTGAGTGCCGGGAGTTAATTACCCAGTGCCAACTCACCTTTGAGCTTCAGCCTACCACCTACACTACGGATCGCCGCAAGATTGCCTTTGTGATAACCTTGTTAGCTGGTAAGGCACGAGCTTGGGCAACGGCCATTTGGCAGAGACAGGGACCCGAGTGCTCTGATTTCAAGTTGTTTATGGAGGAGATGCTTCGTGTCTTCGATCAGGCAGACACCAGTAAAGACACAGCCAGGAAGCTCATGTCCATCCGGCAAGAAGGAAGCGTCGCGGACTACGCCATCGCGTTCCGGACGCTCGCAGCAGTCAGCGGATGGAACGAAGCAGCCCTGGTTTCAGCCTTTCACCATGGTTTGTCTGACCCCATCAAAGATGGCCTGGCCTCTATCGGATGCCCAAGTGACCTCGAAACTCTGATCTCACATTCTACTCGTCTTGACTACAGGATTAGAGAGCGCCGCCGAGTCCAGAGCTTCCCCGGCCTCACTGCCTCGACCTGGAGCCTGTCTACCTCCTCCACTGACTGTCCAGAGCCCATGCAAGTTGGCCATACTCGTCTCTCCGCAGCTGAGAGGGAGCGCAGAAGGAGGGACAAGTGCTGCATCTACTGTGGCAAGCCTGGCCATTTCCGAGCATCATGTCCCGAGCTCTCGGGAAAAGGACCGCCCCATCCAGCCGAGGGAGGGTTGTGACGGGGCCTACCCTCTCTCCTGAACTCCCTGGCCAAGGAGTCTACATCCCGGTCTCCATCTCCTGGGGTGAGTCCGTCCACTCTTGTCAAGCCTTGTTAGACTCCGGGGCGGCTGGAAACTTTATGGATGTTCACTTCGCCCAAAGTATCAATGTCCCGACTGCTCCTCTTGAAGTCCCACTGTCTGTGTCTGCCCTGGATGGCCAAGCCTTAGGTGACAGAAGAGTCACCCAAGTAACTTCTCCAGTCTTCCTCCAGTCTCAAGGTCACAAGGAAGAAATATCCCTGCACCTGATTCCTTCACCAGAGTCCCCAGTTATTCTAGGTCTTCCTTGGCTCACCTGCCACAACCCTTGTATAGACTGGGTCACTAGCCAGGTTGTGGAGTGGGGTCCTGCTTGCTATGCCTCTTGTCTGCTCTCTAGCTCTCCTGTGTCTCCTGCCGAGCCTCCTGATCTCACCGAGTTACCTCAAGTTCCCACAGAGTACTGGGATCTCAAGGAAGTTTTCAGCAAGAGCAGGGCCGTTCTTCCTCCGCACCGTTCCTACGACTGTGCCATCGACTTGCTCCCTGGGACTACCCCTCCTCGTGGCAGACTGTTTTCCCTCTCTCAGCCAGAACGCAAGGCCATGGAGGAGTACATCAAGGACGCCTTGGCCTCTGGGTTCATTCGACCCTCCACCTCATCCCCTGGTGCCGGCTTCTTCTTTATCGGCAAGAAGGATGGGGGGCTCCGGCCATGCATTGATTACAGGGGTCTGACCAAGATCACTGTACGCAACCGCTATCCCCTTCCGCTGATGTCCACAGAGTTCGATCTGCTCCAAGGCGCCACTGTCTTCACCAAATTGGACTTACGGAACGCATACCACCTCATCCGTATCCAACAGGGAGACGAGTGGAAGACTGCCTTTAACACCCCGTCTGGGCACTACGAGTACCAGGTGATGCCCTTCGGACTCATCAACGCACCAGCTGTTTTTCAGGCCCTAATCAATGACGTCTTGAGGGACATGATTAACCAGTACGTTTTTGTCTACCTCGACAACATCCTAATCTTTTCCAAGACCGTGCAGGAGCACCATCACCATGTCCGCCAGGTTCTCCAGAGGCTGCTACAGAATAATCTGTTCGCTGAGGCCCAGAAATGCGAATTTCACGTCCCTGAGGTCTCCTTTCTGGGTTTTATTGTACGGACAGGCCAACTCCAGATGGATCCAGCCAAGACCCTGGCCGTCCGGGACTGGCCCACCCCCAAGTCCGTCAAAGAGGTTCAGCAGTTCTTAGGATTTGCGAACTTCTACCGCAAGTTTATCAGGAACTTTAGTTCTGTAGCAGCGCCCATATCAGACCTCACCAAAGGGACAGGTGGATCGTATGTCTGGTCTCCTCAGGAGGAAAAGGCGTTCAAAGATCTCAAGCACCGCTTCTGCACGGCACCCATTCTGGTCCTCCCGGACCCTTCACAACCCTTCATCATCGAGGTAGACGCCTCGGACAGCGGCGTCGGAGTGGTCCTCTCTCAACACTCGGAAGGAAGGTTTCACCCCTGCGCATACTTCTCCCACCATCTGAGTTCTGCGGAGTCCCAGTATGACGTGGGCGATCGAGAACTGCTAGCAGTTAAACTGGCCCTTGAGGAGTGGAGGCACTGGCTGGAGGGAGCGCAACATCCATTTTTGGTCTGGACAGACCACAAGAACCTGGAGTACCTCCAGCAAGCAAAGAGACTCAATCCATGACAGGCTAGGTGGGCCTTGTTTTTCAGTTGGTTCGACTTTACCCTATCATACCGCCCTGGCTCTAAAAACACCAAACCTGATGCGCTTTCCAGGCTGTTCGCTCCCACCAACAGGGAGAGCGAAGTTGGGCCTATTATCCCTGTGTCCCGGATTGTGGCCCCTGTCTGCTAGGGTATTGAGGAGGCCGTCCTACGAGCCCAACGCCAGGACCCCGGTCCTGGGACGGGGCCACCGGGCCTCTTGTACGTCCCACATCAAGCCCGGGCCAAGGTTCTCCAGTGGGGTCACTCGTCCCCTCTCACCGCCCACCTGGGAGCTCGAAGGACCCTGGACTTTTTGAAAAGACGCTTCTGGTGGCCAAGCATGGAGAAGGAAGTAAGGTCATTCGTCCTTTCCTGCGAGGTGTGCACCAGAAGCAAGAACCCACGACAGCATCCCCAGGGCCTCCTGCATCCTCCGACCATTCCCCGGCATCCCTGGTCCCACGTGGCAGTCAACTTCATCACGGGTCTCCCTGAGTCACAAGGTAACACTGTCATTTTGGTCATAGTTGACAGATTCTCCAAGGCCTGCCGCTTTATACCACTGTGCAAGCTCCCTTCTGCCCTTGAAACAGCTAAACTAATGTTCAATCACGTCTTCTGAGTCTTTGGTCTCCCACAGGATATCGTCTCTGACCGGGGGCCCCAGTTCTCCTCCTGAGTGTGGCACGGGTTTTGCAAGTTCATCGGAGCCACTGCCAGCCTCTCCTCTGGGTTCCACCCACAGTCCAAAGGCCAGACAGAGAGGCTCAACCAGGACCTGGAAACCACCCTGCGAGGCCTGGCCATGGATAACCCGACATCGTGGAGCACCTGGCTGCCATGGGCAGAGTACGCCCACAACACCCTGCAGTCATCGGCCACCAAGCTGTCGCCATTCCAGTGCCAATTCGGGTTCCAGCCACCTCTGTTCCCGGACCAGGAGGAGGACGTGGGGGTGCCCTCGGTCAACCAATATGTGAGACGGTGTCGCAAGACCTGGAGCAAGGTCAGGAGGACCTTCATCCAGACCTCCAGAACCAACCAGACTCAGGCCAACCGCCACAGAAGACCTGCCCACGCTTTCCGCCCTGGGCAGCGGGTTTGGCTGTCCACCAAGGACCTTCCGCTGCGGGTGGAGAACCGCAAGCTTGCTCCTCGCTACATTGGCCCCTTCAAGGTGGTGCGCAGGGTGAACCCTGTCGCCTACCGGCTCCAGTTGCCCCGGACTCTGAGGATCAACCCCACATTCCATGTTTCCCTGTTGCGGCCCGTACTGACATCCACATATGCCCCTGCCCCTAAGAATCCCCCACCCCCCCGCATCTTCCAGGGTCAGACTGTGTTCACTGTGCATCGCCTGCTTGACTCCCACCGGGTCCGCGGCGGGCTTAAATATCTGGTAGACTGGGAGGGCTATGGCCCTGAGGAACGCTGTTGGGTCCCCGCCCGGGACATTTTAGATAAAGGACTTTGTCGGGACTTCCATTTGGCCCATCCGGATCGCCCTGGGAACGTCAGGAGACGCTCCTGGGGGGGGGGGGGGGGGGGTCCTGTTAGGACTGGGACTGTTTTGGCCTCTAGAGGCCGCTGTTATGTTTATCTTGTCATGTTTGTTTTGGCCTCTAGAGGCCGCCACTGTGTTTTGCGTTTGTCTTGATTGCCTGTTTCCTGCCCCGCCCTGTTCCTTAATTAGTTTGTGTATAAATACCCCTCTGTTTGTTCCCTTGTCACAGAGTCTTTATGCTATGCTGTCTAGTGCTAGTTTCCTCTGTCTCACGTATCTTGCCTGTGCCCTTGTGTTTTTGATATTTTTGCTTTCTTTGGACTTTGTACCTTTTTGATCTTCTGAGCATTCAGCATTTTGCCTTTCCTTTTGTTTTTGGACATTTTACCTTTGGATATTTTTATTTTGGTTTATCTTCTGAGCTTTTGTATTTTCTTTTTGTTTTTTCCATTGGATTGTAAATAGTGTAAATAAACTTTTTTTTGATACTCTACTTTCGCCTCACGCCTCTGCACTTGAGTCATTCCCCTGGTGGCCTAGTGGGGGTTTGCTGGATTATCACACTAACAACCTGGGTTTGAATCCCAGCAAAACACTGGCATGATGAAAAGCCTATTTTTCACAGTGGATAATCTTGTGAAACCCTTACATTCCAATGCTTTTTTGGGAAAATTCCCATATCTTTCCTAAGCTCCAAGAGTTGTTTCTTGCTGATTGATCCTTCCATCAAATAGTCCCAAATGAATTGGTCACATGATTTTCTAGCATGCTCATAGGCCTTTCAGAGAAAAACAAGTGAACGAAAATAGTGCTAATGCTCAACAGTGAAAAATAACTTGGTCAAATCTATGACATCGACAAAAATATCCATTGCTGAGATCTATCTTTTATCCCTGAACTGCTACCCCCTCCCCCAGCACCCAATTACACAGTTTTAGGTAGACAATGCCCCCTACCATAAAAATTGTTTGCCAGCTCTGATTTATGAATGGATATGTACCACTGTCCAAAGTGAAGTTTGGTAGACCATTTGAATTTGGATTACTTTGCCATTGCCAGCATGGCTAGGCCCAAAGTTCAGTCACTGTTCCTTGCTTAAAAATCTCACAAGGGCAACTGCACAGTGGAGTACACCCTATTCCAGCCTTCAAGCACTTGCATTTGAGATACTAACTCAATGTTTAGCTGACATTGAGCCCCATGCTGAGTTTCACAGCAGTGTCTGTCACCAGTGTGCCCTGGTAGTGAGTGACATACACTCTCTTCTTACGCCCTATGAACTGCCAGAAGATGTGCCATTACTCGGCGTCCTCATAGTCCTGTTCCAGTAAGTGCCATTACTCGTCCTCCTCATCCCCTTCCAGTTAGTGCCATTACTCAGTTTCTTCTGCCAAGAGCAACTGGTTTTGAGGCACCAGATACCCGCCTTCCGCACCACCTCTATCTGCAAAATCACCCCTGCCAGCTCTGGAAGGCTAGGGTGGACACTTGACTGCCAGAGGCTGTGTGGTTCGCAAGCCATTTGGGATATTTTGTAAGCAATGAGAGCTCATTGCCATCCTGGCAATAGCAGTCCATTTTAGGGGCACACATGAGCACAACCACACAACAGGAATGTGCGTCTGGCAGCCATCTTGAAAAATGGCTGCCATATTGAATGTTTTGGTCTGTTAGCACTTTCAAATGAAACCATGACCTACACAGAACATTACTGCCAAATTTCAGGTTCATATGACAATATGCACTGTGGCTTTTTAACAAAGCCACAAAATGGGTACGCATCTGGTGGCCATCTTGAAAAATGGCCGCCATATTGAATTTTCTGGAGGGCTAGCACTTTTAACTGATAACATGACCTACACAGAACATTATTGCCAAATTTCATGTTTATATAACAATTTGCTCTGTGTTTTCTTAACAAAAACATGAAACAAGGATGCGTCTGGCGGCCATCTTGAAAAATGGCCGCCATATTGAATTTTTTTCATGGCTAGCACTTTTTTCTGAAAAAGTGACCTATAAGCAACAATCATGCCAAATTTCATGCTTATATCACAAAGTGCACGATGGTTTGCCTAACCTGCTCTACTAAATGTTGAGAATATATGAGCCAAAGTTGAAACCATGACAAAAAAGGAAAATATGTCTACATCACACAGGGTGGGTTACAGGCAAAGCTTATTCTATAAACAAGTTAGTTGCATGGTGAGGCAAAACTTAGCTTATTCTAAAACTTATACAAACAATTGTTAATGTAAAACAGTAATCAACAGCATGTGTTAAACGAACAGAGAACAAGAACAAAGGAAATTTTTAAATGTAACTAAGAAATTGATAGAACAAGAAATGCAAACAATAAAATATCAATGTAAACAAACAATAAAGATATAATAATGTTAGCAAAATATGAATAATCTTATTTTCATTAATTTCACCTTAAAATGCACCAGAATGCACGAATATGAATTGAAAAATAAAAATTTTCTGGGGAGGGCCCCCGGACCCCCTCTTTGTGCAAGCACCTGCGGTGCTAGCAGCGGTTGCCTGTGGCAACCGTGGTTCAGGTACCGGGCGCATTCAAGCCACCACATTTTCCATTTGGGCCAGTAACTTTTCAATTCCACTGGCCCAATGGGCCACCAGTGGTAAATGCTTAATGTCTAGGCCTGTGGATACCAGCTGCGCACGTTGGCGCAAGATGGTTAAGCAGTGGGCTCCGCGCACTATCTCGCACATTGTCTGTCGAGTGAAACACGGAAGGAATTCACTTCAGACATAATTCAGAGACAGGTCAGAATGAGTTATATGCAATGTATATTGAGGAAAACATGTTGCTTTTGGTAAATTGACATTAGCAGGTGTGTTGTTATGCTGAAAGTGCTTTTTTTTCAGAGACAGTATATTTTACTTTCCAGTACGGCCAAACCTTTTAGTGGTACGTCAGACCGGCCAGGACCGGCTTACTTTCACCCCGTGTGTACTATTAAAGTAGATGTTGTGGTGTTGACTGGACAAAGGGTGTGTGTGTGTGTGTGTGTGTGTGTGTGTGTGTGTGTGTGTGTGTGTGCGTGTGTGTGTGTGTTTGTGTGAGAGAGAGAGAGAGAGAGAGAGAGAGAGGGGGAGAGATCTGAGGAGATTGGGCAAGAAAGAAAAAAATCACAACTTGATTCCACCTCTATTCACCCTCACAGATACAGAAGACATCTGATGACAAAGATTACCATGGGCCAAGTGGAAATAAAGTTAGTGCTGCTAGTGCAACCCAGCAGCAGGCAATCTCTACAGCTTTCCTAAGTTCTTCAAAGTACAAAACTGAATCGAAGGAACAACAGACCAAGGAGCAGGCTAGATGGATTGGACGCACAGGTTTACCACTCACAACGATTGAAGACGAGGACTTTGTGCAAATGATGGAGATAGTAGATAGGAGACTAACAGTTCCAAAGAAAACTAAAATGAACAATTTGATTGAAACACAGTATGAACACGAAAGACAAAAATTCAAAGAGAGACTGGCTGCTGCCCGGAAAGTATCCATCGGCCTTGACTTGTGGCCAAAAAAAGGACTGACAGCCTCATTTCTTGCTATAAGCGCATGCTACTTTTGTGTTGAACAAGGTAAACCTGACCACATATTGTTGGCCCTTGAACAAGTAGTTCACCCACACACTGCACAGTCTATTAAGGCATGTGTGGACAAATGTATGCAAGAGTGGGCTATACCAAAGGAGAAGATCCTGACGGTAATAACGGACAATGGTAGTAACATGGTGGCAGCCTTTAAAAACACCACAGCAGAGAAATCAGCTCTGAGGACGACTCCCCTGGGCTCACGATGGAAAGTGACTCTGAAATTGATGACCAGCGGTGAGCCATGTTTAGTTTTTTCTTTTACATGACAAGCAATTATCACATGAATGATTTTCTCCCTGCCACACACTACATACAGTATAAACAGACACACACTGGCCATTTTATTAGGTTTAGACTTATTTGCTTGTCTTTTCTTCTTGTTATTAGGTACCGTCATGTCGACATGGAAATGGAATGGACACCTTGTGTGGTGCATACCATTCAACTTGTGGTCCACATGTTGCAGAAAGAGACAACTGTCAAAAGAGTCCTCAATAAAGCAAGGTCTGTGGTGAAGCTCTTTCGCAAGTCCTCAGTTGCAACACAGAGGTTATTGGACCAGTGCGGTGTTGTTGTTGTAAATGGCTGCCCCACACGCTGGTCAAGCACATTCAACATGGTCACACGACTCCTCACAGTCAAAGATGCAGTATGTCAAATCACAAATGACATGGGATGGGACAGTTTGCTTACTAGTGAGTGGCAAAAGCTTTCATTATTGCATGACCTACTGCTGCCTTTTGCGGAACACACTAAAACTCTTCAGAGTGACACCACATCTATGTCCCTAGTGGTTCCTACCCTTTTTGATCTGCTGAGCCACCTAACTGACTTTGCAGAGAACACTCGGTACAGAGACCTCGCCACTCTTGCAGAGAAAATGAGATCAAATCTGAACCAGCGTTTTGCTTGCCTCTTGGATTCAACCGATGAAAAATTCTCACCACTTGCAGCAGCTGCCTGCTTTGTCAACCCAACTGTCTGTGAAATCCTTGTTAATGCTGAGGTGGCTGATGGAAATATCCAGGAACTGCTGAAACAGGCAGAAGACTATGTGGTCAAAAGCACTTTCCCCCACACAACACATGAGGACCAGTCTGAAGATGATGCAGAAGAAGAGGTTATTGAGGAACCAGAAGCGGGGCCATCCTCAAAGCAGCCGGTGTTTAGGTTTCTCTCAAAATGCCGCACCACAAGGCCTAAACAGAAAACCCCTACAACCAGCACCAGACAACAGATCATCAAGTACAAGGACGAACTTTCACATCCCATCACTGAGGACACAGGAATAGACTTCTGGCTGAAAAAGAGTGACAGTTTTTATCACAGTTTAAAACCTTTTGCATTAGACTTGTTGGCTATGCCAGCTTCTCAACCTTTTGCAGAGAGGGTATTCAGCATCACAGGATGATGGCGCAACAGAGGAAGGGTTACATTGGAGCGAAGTGCTTTCCTTAAAATGAACAGAAACAAACTGTAGAACTGTTGTATTCACTGCTATTTACAGCATTTCCTGTAGTAGTATATGCACAACTTGAAAGTTACTGATATGGTATTTGTTTTGATTTTTGTTTAATATGAGAGCAGAGAGATTTTTTTTTGTTCCATGCAATAATGGCATTACAGCTTAGCATGTCACTTGTCTTGAGTTGAGCTAATTGATACTTTTATTATTATTACTTAATTATTAACAGAGGAATATTTCATTTTGTGTGCAATGACATGACAACCTATAGTTTTATTATTATTTTTGTGAATTGCACTTTATTTTTCTTTATGCTTTTGAGCAGGTCATATGCTTATTTTAAGGGAGATTATGTGTGTGTGTGTGTGTGTGTGTGTGTGTGTGTGTGTGTGTGTGTGTGTGTGTGTGTGTGAAAAGGCTATAGTCGTGTTTGCATTCAGAATAAAATAAAAATACTTTTGTAGTACAACTGTTAGATCTGTGTTTGTATTGCATATTCAAACCTTAATACCATTCCATAACAGACTGATGGATACTTCCAATGACCAGAAATTCTGGAGAAACATTTAGTCGACTAAAATCTGCTAATATTTGGTCTACTAAAAGTAGACTAAGACTAAAAGACTTAAGACTAGACTAAGACTAAAACTCTTATGATATTTAGTCGACTAAAACTAGACTAAGACTAAAAGATTTCAGATGACTCAAATAAGACTAAAACTAAATATGTGTTATTCAAAAGACTAAGACAAAGACTAAATCAGAATTTGCTGTCAAAATTAACACTGTATTGATCAAAGGTTTTTTTTCCAAGTCTTCAATTTGACCTTCTAGTGGCAGAAAAACATGGCATACAACTGAAAGAAAAAAAAAGGAGAAGCATGCACACACTGTATCGAATTCTTTCAGACTCAGTGATGTCTGCATTACAGTTCAAAGACATGCAGATTACGTAAAATACCCAGCCACTGGGATTGTACAAGCCAGTGCATACTTAACGCCGGGCCCAAGCCTGGATAGACTGGGAAAGGTTGCATCAGGAAGGTCATCCGGTGTAAAACCTATGCCAAATCAAATATGCAGAACAGATCTACTGTGGCAACCCCCAACAGGAGCACCCAAAAGAAGAAGCCTTCATTACCATCTATGTTCTTAGTCACCTTATAGTGACATGAGAAATGTGGTATATAAGTGAGAAAAATGCAACATAGCCTTGCCTCTAAATATTCACCATATGGCAAGTAGTCACATGAAGATAAAGAGAAGTGTGTACATACTGTATTTACATAGGACAATCTCAATCTTATCCATTCCAACCTTAGCCATTCCAAAAAAAACCAACAACTATCTTCTCAATCAGGGCAGTAAACAAGACAATTTACTGAATGTTTCATAAGCCAAGACAGATGCATGCCCTCACTTTCATACTCTTAGGCCGTAAGGTGAACCCTGAAAAGTCTTTCAGAAACAAGATTCCGCTCCGACGTCTCCGAACTACATAATATCCAATTCTTAAAAATGGAAGTATTATGAAATGATGTCATCAAAAAGTTCTCACCTTGTAATGCTGTCAATTTTTCGCACGAAGGCTTGAAAAAGCGAACTAATGTCATCGGCGCGGAATGATATTTTGGCACCGCGGAATAAGATTTCGCTACAGAACAGGTTCCACGGTTGCTGACGTATCCCATAAACACCCGCAACTTAGCCCATTTCATAAACAAGAGACCAACATGGCAGCCGCCACAGCCTCGTCTAGCAGCAGTGGAGGAGAGGAAAGTTTGGAAATAACGGCAAAAAGGAGAAAACTTCTTGCACGTAAGCAGTGCTATATGCATATAGCTTCTGTAAAGCACGGAGTGACCCAGGAATTTACCTTCAAACGGTGGAATACGATGACCACAGTATTCTGGTACACATTAAGGACAAAGACTGTGTGGCTCTGGAGGTGCAGTACCACAAGAGCTGCTACCAGCAGTACACCAGATTTCTGAATGAGCCTGCTAGACAAGAGAAGGACAAGTAAGCCATGTACTAACTTCTCATACATGACCATAGAATGCTACTTGCTACTGTTCAATGTGAATACAATTAGTCACAGCACTGTGTGTGTGCGTGCATGCATGCGCATGTTTATTTAGGTCAGTGTAGTAGTGGTTGGCAATATCTCTCTGCATTTTTTTTCTAAATACTTCAGATAATACATACATTCAATTTAGCATGTAAACATTGCACCTTGTGTAAGTTGTATTTTGTTCCCCTGTACTTGTGTACTGTCAATGAAGTAAACTCTGAAACCTAATCTAAATCTTATGTATATTCTGCTGTATTTTCTGAAGGAATGAGCCAACATATGAAATAAGCTACAAGGCGTTCTGTGAGAGGATCATCCGGCAAAGGCTGATTATCAACCAGGAGGTGCTGAGAATGGCCCATCTGAGAAAGAAGTTCATTGACATGGTGAAGTCAATCGAAGGACTGGCAGATGCTCTTGTGTCTCTGCAGGAGTCTGTTGCACGGACTTGTGCAGGTGTAGCAATTGCTCAAATATGAAGGAGACAGAGGACAAGGAAGACGACCAGTGCCCTGACAGTGGTGACGAGGAGTAGCACCTGACTGAATGTTAGTGTGTGTGTGTGTGTGTGTGTGTGTGTGTGTGTGTGTGTGTGTGTGTCTTCCCCCCCTCTCTCTTTCTCTGTCACTGACACCTAGGTCATTGCCTGGATGCTGACCCCTGCCTTTTTGCACCGTGCCACAGGACTTTTATATATTTTTATATATATTTTTTGTGTATATATAAATTTGCATTTGTAATGTGTATATATCACTGTTTTGTTGTTTACGTTTTCTATTAAAGTTTGCAATTTGCCACATAGTTCTGTTGTGTGATGTATGATGACTCAGTCTTGCATCTTCTTTGTTGCCGCTGCTGCAGGTGCATAGTGCTGCCTAGTGAGTTTACCTACCTCTACTGTGCCGCTGCATAGGTAGTGAATACTTGAATCCCTGCCATTGTGCCTCTGAACTGAGCAATAGAACTGCAATATTATATATAGGTTGTATTATTATTCCTATGGACTCTTCTCCTTCCTGCACAATTTCTTAAATCTTGATCTGAAATCACACGCATTGCCTATATATTATATATGCCATTTTATGGCTAATCCATGGTGTGTATAGCCCACAATGACGAGTCAATACTCTATTCCATTACTGTCTGTGTAACATTGTAGGTCTGTTTTTCAAGCAAATTGTTTTATGGTTGATCAGTACTTTATAGTTAATAACCTAAGAGAATGAATACATGAATGGTCCTAGTCATAGACCATTACACCATATTTTGTACTATAATAATGGTGATAATAAAAATTATTTTTATTCTAATAATATAAACACTTCAATATACCACATATATGCAATATTGTCTTAGTGATGTATTTAAAGCACTATTTAGGACTTAGAAGACATTTCACCCACTTTGGAGGGTGTTTTGGAGACTTTCTACTAATGTGACTGTAATTACGCAAGCTGTCAGCTGATCTGTGGTCAAAAATCGGCAACGCGATTGGTCCAGACCGGTCACGTGATGTCCCGACACGTCATTTTTAGAGGAAAATAGTTCGCCACGCGATCGCTCGGTGCAAGGAATTGACAGGATTATAAGGTGAGAACTTTTTTCGCCACACTTTCTAGTACTCATTCTTAGTTTTAAAATAAATATTTCATAGTTCGGAGACGTCGGAGAGGGATGAAACGAAAACGGGGTTCACCTTACGGCCTGTCTGAGGTTATATTTACATTTAATATTTTATAAATATTTCCAGGCCATTGGCAATTCTCAAGATAAATCAAATCTTGACTGAATTATTATCAACACAGCATCTTCCCAAACATTCAAATTATGAATACTGGCAAACTCACTGCTTGACTAGCTTGATAATCCATTTTGGAGGGCACATTGTTTCTAAGTTGTTTTGTCTCTTTCTCTCACACTCCTGCTCCCTTCTTACCCCCCTTCATTTTCAATTCTGGTTGAACACCTAAGCGCATGGCCCGCTGCTGGTCATGACAGCTGGCCAGAGGCGGCACAGCATTAGCATTCTGCTGTATGCTTTTCAATGCTGCTTCAGTGAACTTTAATTTACTTGACAGTTGCCATTGCTGCTGCTGTGACTTCTTTTTGCCACCACTACCAGGCTCTCGCTCAATGCCCTCACTGTCCTCTGACTCCCCAAATAGCCCCCCGGACATATTCTCCTGAGAAATGTGGGTTCTAGTTTTTAACTTGCTGTCTAACTCAAACTCTTCTGGATTCTGGGAATTGAGATGGAATCATACACAAATTCACTAAATATTCGAAACAATAAAGTAAATTAAATAAAGACATTTTAAATTATGTAAGTCTAAATGATTTAGTCATCATATAACAATAATGGCACTCTTTCAGATTTCACTGTCATGTTGTACCACTGTATTTTAGGGCTGAAATGTTTCCTCAAATAACTCAAATAATTTGATTACTAAAAATGATCAAGGCATATTTTTTGTATTGAGGCTTCATTTAATTCCTATCATTTCAATATGTTTCACACAGATGATTATTACTGTAGCACAACAAGCTGCTGTGGATATATGACATGAAGGATGTGATTTGATGGCGCGGTTTGCAAAATGGAGGAAGAGGGAGAAAACAGCAAGGGGCGAGGAGAAGAGTATGGGCAGAGAAAACAACAGAAAATGTCAAAAGTTTAGGATCACTTCAAGATAAAACAGAGCAAAAACTGTATGGAGTGTATCTACTGCAATGCCAAACGAGCCTACCACAACAGCACATCGTCAGTGCTACAGCACCTCAACAGAAAGCATCCAGTCCACACAGCGGATCCAAGACAAGGTAACATAAATCAGTATGATGTTCAGTAATTATGGATATATGCAATGGCTAGTTAATCAATATAGTGGCTTGTTGTTGCATTCACACAGCGTTCATTGATGTGGAAAAGTGTTTTGTGAGGAGAAGTTAAAAATCAGATCATGATAACATGACGTTAGCTTAGCGGGTGCTAGGTGAGTAACGAGCTGATTTGCACTTCTAGCAGACAAAACAGTGTCATGCCACAGGCAAAGGCTTACCAGATATGCCCAGTACATGTCCGGTATAATCCATACTGCTGTTATGTTAGCTGTTTTTCCAATAGTGCTTACACTTATTCCATATTTGTTGTTTCACCCCCCTCTCACACGCAGGCATGCACGCGTGTGTATGTACACACACACACACACACACACACACACACACACACACACGCCTCACAGTGATGCATGAAATACACGAGAGAGCAGAATATCAGGTGGTGGGAGTAGCAGTTGGAGCCTAAAATGTACCAATCCAATACAGCAGGTATATTCATTATAGTCTGATTGTAGTGATCAGGGTCAGCAGGTAGAATGTGCCTTACAGTTTGTTATTTACACCAAGTAAGCGATATCAATAATTATTATTTTATCTCTTTTTCAGTAAATCACAGCGTCGTATGGACAGCTTTGTTCGGGCAGCTGAATCATGTTCAATTGAGCAAGCAGCCGAGTTCACAGACATGCGCCCTAGCATTAAGCTACATTAAGCTTAGGCATAATGTAAGGCAGAAAACTGGCTTACATTATACCTAAGTTTAGTTGACTTGGGTTGAAACTTGTAGTTCTGAAAGTAAAGTTGCACAACTTAAAGGCATTTTATGTTAATCTATTTTTATTATTTATTTTAATATTTGCTTTTCTTTGTATAATGTTTGAAAGTAACTTGAAAGTTACTTATTTTAATTTTACATTTCAGGAAACATTTTCTTTAAAACCTGTGATGTAATGTTTAATAAGGAAATAAACTGTTATTTTTTTCTAAGAAGAAAACCATTTGTTTATTTTAATATACCCATCTTATATTCTCTTGTATATTTGCTATTACTCTTTAATAAATCAAAAGTATTTCTCATCCAATTACTTAATTAATCGAAGGAATAATCGGTAGAATACTCAATTACTAAAATAATCGATAGCTGCAGCTCTACTGAATTTGTATACCATCACACCATTAATTAACAGAGAATTGTGTTAAAGCTATGTTGTGTCTTGATGCTTGAGGTAGCTTTACAAGAATTTACAATACACAAGAGGTCCTTTTCTGTTACTATAGCTGGTGACTATCTATTATAAAGTAAGAAAGGCATTCTCATCAACTGATTATTATCCATAAGTCTCAAAAGATGCTAATCTCTCAGAAGAGCTTCAATCTTTGATTCACTGGTAGCTGAACAAAACAGTCAAGACTGAATCTTTGGGCCATTATCTCATATTCAAAGAATTTAAGGCTTGGATTAATTAAATTTTGGTATGAATTTCATTACCAGTCTTATGGAAACTTTATTTTTTAACCATCACCTAACTGCCCTTTAAACATTTGTGGAAAGTTTAATCAAATCCATTAATGACTGTGTATATATGATATATACCACACAACAAAACCTTGTGTTTGGGGGTGCTTGTACATCTTAGCTTCATATGGTCATATAAGCTCGAATTGAAGAAAGGAATTAATTTATGTGTTGACATTTAACATACTGCACACAGCAGCATGATCTCACACTTGCAATTTCGTAATTATTTACATAATTCATTCTGTAAAAGGAAAAAAGATACGAAGATTAGGATTAGAGACAGGGTCAGTGATTGATTTAACATAACTAAAGTTGTTTAAAAAAGGTACAAACTTAATCCAACCTCATCATCGTTTTTGTTCAAAACTGTACCAAAAGCTGGTTGTTTATATTGTTTATTTCAATTATTCTATTTTTATTTATTGCATTGCCTGTTTGCACCGTGGGTCAGACAGGACTGAAATTTCATCTGTGCTGTATGTCGAGCATGTATAGCATATCTGACAATAAAGTTGACTTGACTTGACAAGCTTCCAAAGGATTCCCAGCACTGTTAAATGACACCGTGACCATCACATTGAATATTTTCAGTATCAGGGAAACTGGGCCCAGACTGTTATACAGTCAACAATAGAAGGTTCATTTGCAGCATGATTTCTCTATAACAGTGATTCTTTAAACATTTCCCAGGCTTCACCAGTCTTGATGTAATGAAACAGGCATTTTACTTAGGACTTAAGTTAATTTCCATTCATCTTCAAGCCTGACTGGCAAAACATGGCGTTCGTGTTTAGAACAAGGCGATATTTAGTATGGAAAAGGAAGTTAGAAGCCAGTGCACCTGTGTTCGTAGATGCTATGTCAGCTCTTCTGAACGCCGGAAGCAAAGCTTCACAGAATCCTCCCTCGCCGCCAGCATCCCGTATACACCAATACATCAGATATCATCTCAGGCAACTGTATATTCTATAAACTAGGAGAAACTAGATTATCTGAATAAGTTAGATTGGTTATATTTATAGCAAAAACACCTAAAATGAACAAACCTATTGCGCAATCAGATGCTTAGACGGATGTGGGATCCTTCACTATTTTACAAAACAGACCTTTATAACAGCGCGCCCCGTCCGAAAGAAAAATCCGCCAGAACGAAAAGCAGAAAATAGGCAGATGAAGAAATAGCTGCCATACCATACGATTATTTCTTGCAAGGGCTGTGGTCTTACCTTAATCAACAGCTCGGAATCAGGATGAGGGTGCAGTTTTTCCCCCTTGATCGGTGATGCTGTTGTGACTCCGGTCAGTCCAGCGTGATTTACGCAAACAGGAGAATGACGCTGTGCGCATCTACCGGACTGCGATAATAAAATAATCGGGACTATATAATGGAACGGCTCTGGATTTTCTGACAGAGCTTTGTTAGGCAGCCTTGTCGCGCTAAGGTGTCTTTTACGAAAATGATTTCTCCCTTTCTATTTCTATCTTTCATATTCTAAAGAATGATCCCTCCTTCTTTCCTCTCCCTGCGTCAATCCACCTCATATCAGAGCATCAGCTCCTCCTGCTCTCTCTCTCTCTCTCTCTCTGCAACAATACAAACTAAGAAGAGCCTGCCTTTGAAAATACATTTCTCTTTTGTGATGGGACTCGGCGTATTGTCTCAGGGTCTTTCAGTGGGCGTGGAGTGTACAACGTTCTCCCAACCCCCATTTCAGACCCCACTCATGGAAATTTGCACACATTTGAGTGGAAGCATCATTCTGGCTGGATGCAAGCTATTGTAGTGTGGACAATGACATCAAGCACGCATTAACTGAAATGGCACACTTACGAATGACCACCGAATTACCTTATTGTTACTGTATTACGAATTACATAATATAAAATTACACATTATGAGACTACTTCATTTATGTTACTTGCATTATGCAATAGACAATTCATTCTACTTAACCCTGGCTACTGACATGTCCTTTGCACCCTTTAAGTTTATTGTATTTTTTATAGAAGGAAGGTAAGTATTAAGAAATGTCCTACAGCCTCCCCAGTGGCGGCTGGTAGTCTTTCAAACAGGGGAGGCTGGTCGGTTACGATATTTCCAGATTTTAAAAGAAAAAACACATCAATTTTGCCCATACTCTTGCCTCTGATCTGGCTGATTGTTGGCAGGGTCACAAACTGTGAAATAACAGGTTCTTTTGGCCCATTAGCCTACTGTCCAATATACACGATGGTGGTGTTGGGGGGGGGGGGGGGGGGGTATATATTTTAACATTTTATATTTTAAAATTGTGGCATGTTGTTTAAAAATTGATCATTACTGAAAGCATCTCTTTGTCAGGAACCTCAGCAGTAACAGCAGAGTGTTCTGGAATAGGCACAAGCACTGACCTTGGGGAGCCAAACAGAGCTGGGTGCCACACATTTCATTCAATGACACTTTCCCTATATTTTACTTATTTTGACTGAGAAATGTTTTATTGACAATTTTGATAACCCTTCACTTTTAATCCAGGTCTGTAGTGTGAAATGTTCTCGGCTGTGTTTTTGTTTAAAAATGTTTTCAGAATTGTAGCTGTGTTTAATTCATATCCAGAAAAATATATTCCAATATAATATACTCAGCATAAACATTTTAAATAGATTCTATATTTTTGGTCCATCCATGACATATTACTAAAGTAGCCTATTTACTGTTGTTGATGTGGGTCACTTGCTGTTAGCCAATTCACTTTCTCGTACCAGGAGAGCTGAAAGGAACGAGTATTATTCCCTACCTTTTTCACCAAGTCAATTTGAGGCGTTGGTCTACCCTGCTCTTTAATTTTATTTTTTTCCTCGAAAGGAAGACTGGCAAATGGTTTCGCCAAAATTAAATCAGCAATGCTTAGCATCCATGCGCAACTTTCTTGCTAGCTGACTAGCCCCCTCAAGTTCAAGTTCAGTCACTCAAATAAACGAAATTTCTGGAACTAAGATTGCAAACTTGAGAACACTATATTTACACTTTATTTACAATGAAAATATCTCATCTCATCTCATTATCTCTAGCCGCTTTATCCTTCTACAGGGTCGCAGGCAAGCTGGAGCCTATCCCAGCTGACTACGGGCGAAAGGCGGGGTACACCCTGGACAAGTCGCCAGGTCATCACAGGGCTGACACATAGACACAGACAACCATTACAATGAAAATATATACAAACTAAAAAAGCTGGTAGAAACCGTATGTAATGAATGAAATCGAAATGTAAGCTGATCTCTTACAATACACCACACCACTTGCGAATCCGCATGGGACTGAACTGAAATTCACCGCTGCCTGTCTATATTTGAAACGAGCTGTCAATCAAAGAAAATATCCGGCCGCTTTCACCAATCACCAGTCTCCTCGCGGAAACTGCCATGTCCCTCCCATGTGAGGCTGGGAGTCCGTAGGCGGGCATTTTCGCAGTATTTGTCCAATAACCGTCTTGCATTTTGAGATTGAAAAGCGCATAGCTCCCAAATGCCATTGAAGTCCACTGAGGCTGGGAGTCCATGGGAGTCCGTGGGCGGGCATTTTCGCAGTATTTGTCCAATAACCGTCTTGCATTTTGATATTGAAAAGCGCATAGCTCCCTGAAGTCCACTGAGGCTGCGCTGCATCGCGCTGTCACGAGGGGGAAAAACTCACGCACACATTAAAGTTATAAGGGAATGATTTCGCACTGTAGTGGGTTGAGCACAGGGGCGATTCTAGCATCTGATCTTTGGGGGTGCTTAGCCCCCAGAGCTGACAGAGGCACCTGGCTTGAACGACAGTGTTTCCACATTTATTCCGCATTTAGACTAGACTTAACTAGACAAAAAGACTAGACTAGACAAGACTAGACTTATGCAATGTTTTAACAGAAGCTGACCCAATAAACTATGATATCTACACATTTACAACCACTGACACAAATATTTACGTTATATTTTTAACTAAACAAGACCTACTATTGCATTTGTAATGTTGGAGCTATTCATTTTGAACAGTGGTAATTGTTAATTAATGTGTTATTGTGTATTGTGTAATAATAGTGTGTATTATTATGATTTTACATTAGTTTACATTAGTTTATATTTTTTGTTGATAAGCATGATAAGAATGATAAGCAAACGTAAACGCTATGTTACATTAAATAAAATTGACTAACACACAGTGGTCTAGCACTGTAGCACTTGTACAGCTCTGCACAAAAGTATCTCGATATGGATGATAAATGTCGTTTTTATCATTCTGTTCATAGACCAGGGAACATCAATATTGCATTATGCATATTATTGTGTTGTGTTTAACAATTGTAACTCCAGTCCGTACCTTCACATCTCGCTATGCCAGTAATACTCAGGTGCTACTTCAAGTTCCTCATCAGCATGGAATCCAGTTAAAAAAAACACCATGTCGTAGCAAGCACTCGCGCGGACAGGCAACCCAGTCAGAGGGGACGCAAGGAGGAGAGGTATTTTACTGGTCATAGAACTATCACGTAACAGGTGAATTCAAGAACACACACACGCCCGCGCACACATTCATTGCGCAGGGCGCAAAGGGCACTTATTTCTGAAAATTACATCCAAAAACAGTGTTTTTGAGGGTGCTGAGCTAGGGGGTGCTGAGCTCGTTTTTGGGGGTGCTTGAGCACCCCCAAAAATAGGCTAAACACGCCCCTGGTTGAGCACATATATTTCTATGATTCTGGATCTGAAATAGCAATGTTATAAGGTCGGCTATAACATAAGCCTAGCGCAATTCATCCTACACGATGTTCGTCATTTTTAGAGGAGGCTGAGCCTCCCTCGTTGGCTTAGAGCAATCGCCCGTGAGCCTCCCTTGGTCTGAAACTCCACAGTGATGTTATGTGGTCCCTCAAATTTATTTTTGGCCACCATATATCTTGTATTTGCTGTAAAGCCTCACTCACAACCCGCCGTACGTGCTGCTACGGGCGGTCTACGGTAAAAAAAATTTTTTTGGCCAAACCATGCTTGAGACTTGCACGACACTTGCGTGTGTTCAGCGCCGTAGAAGGTTGCAGACTGCCCATGGAGACTTTTGGTCCTGCACATGCAAATTCTACGGGTCTTGCGACAAATCAAGAACACAAACACTACGTACAGGATCCATACTCCTTTTGTATACCTGAACCAAGTCAGCAGCACGGCTAGTAGGGGCTTTTTGCAATGACAGTAAGACGCATGAGTGACACACGGTCATTGTATGAGTGACGTGCCTCAGAAATACTACACAAGTATTCCACGCTTGCTATTTTTGCGGCCTGCAAGACAGAAGTGCATCTCACTTTCTACCCCATGTGTGGTGTGCACGCAACGCACGTGACCTGCACGCGACATGAAGGGCAAGATTCTGGGTATATCAGGGAGGAACCAAGGAACCAATCATGTAGCGTGTAGCATATAGCGTAGCGTGAAATAAGGGAAGAAGACCACCTTATTTGCTGTTTTTATTTGAGTGTATGTTAATTTACCATGCAAACGTCAAATAATAAAACATGAGTATAAGGGAATAACGCATTTTATTACATTGTAAAAAAAAATCCCAACTAAATAGCCCAACAGTTTGAGCACTGAAACACACTTTGACTCTGACTCCGAGCTACTGTCCTGCTCCTACTGAGTGGTGGGACAGGGTGTCGGGATGTTCTTGTCCTTATCACTGAGCATGGCACAATGGCCTGACAGCAATGATGGGATTGCAATGTCCTCACTTCTGGGCGTCGTTAGCTGAAACATACATGAAAATCAGCATAGATAATATTAATTACAAGCATATAGATACTAAAATGAATGTTTAAAGCATGTGTATTTACCTATGAAAATACCTTTGGCGGGGTGCTGTGCCTTCTGCCGGCTTGAAGGCATACTTCTCCCTGTCCGTGCAGGGCTCGCTGGTGCTGCTACCATCATCATCAAATTCTTCCTCCTCCTCCCCCTCTGCTGTTTCAGGCTGGGTTACTTCACTTTTGCTTGCTTCTTCTTGGGTCCCATTTTCTAAACTTTAAACTGAACATTTTTAAATTTTTCCCACAAAATATCCAATGTTCTTCAGTTGAAAGACAGATGCAGAATACTGCAGACATGCTGGTTTTACCCACTCATGGCTTGCATCACACGCAAGTTATGAGTGATTGTAACGTGCTAATCATATGCGTCACACATGCTTCACAAGTGCGGCCCGAACTCGTAGCGCAGGAAACTGGTAAAATGCAAGTCTCACAAAACTCCACACTCACTGAACACACACTGATCATGTGCGTCAGATATATGCTTTCCACGGGCTAACGGCACAATTTTTCCCACGCCTCAAGGAAGTCAGGTGTGCAACCTGTATTTGACAAGTACTTTGCCCATACTCCTCCCCCACACTTTCCCCCAGGTTCACCGCGACCCTGCAGTATGGCTGCAAGCTACCAAAGCTTGCGACCCGTGCATGTCCAAAACACTTACGGCGGGTTGTGAGTCAGGCTTTAGGGATGCCACTGTTCTGAGACACATCGCTGAAGTAAAATTAAATTTCATATGGGGGGAGCCATTGGAAAAGAAATAAAAGCTAGCTTCACCTATCCTTAAAGTCAAACAAAACCCAAAAATAAATGTTGTTTGTCTATCACAGCAAGTGCCCTGGTCTGCCTGTCTGCGTGTTTAAATTAAAAATAAAACTTTATAACAACAATTTATCAATTTTAAAAGTTATGATATTGCTAAAAATAGGCTTACCTGGATGTAGCCATTTGTGCTGAAACCGGATATTCACTTGTGACATAACTGGCACACTAGTATGACGTTTCCCTTAGTAACACAGAGACAACAAATAAAGGCTCCTAATTCTAAAGGAAAAAAAAAATCCCCAGGCACTATTGCTCTGTGTGTGTGTGTGTGTGTGTGTGTGTGTGTGTGTGTGTGTGTGTGTGTGTGTGTGCGCGCGTTGGTATTCATCACTTTATGGGGACATCGATCTGTAGACACAGTCACCTCATGAGGACCAAAAACCTTATGGGGATGTGGATTTTTTTGGGAAGCATTGAAGTATGTTGGGGAGGCTGTAAATAGGTGTCTCACCAATTTTTAGCTTTGGCCCAGAATGCCTGATCTGGACAAATCAGGTTGTTTACACTGATTGCTCTACATCGCCCCCTTTAGTCTGGAACTGAAATATTTCAGAGTGGGGCTTGGCCGACTCCTTCACACACTTTGCAAGTCTAATTTATGCAAATTTCAGTACCGCTTATTTAGTAAAGGACAGGTGATCTGCACACGCGCAGAAGCTTTTACTAGTTATTGAAGGCCCGTATACTTACTTACTTACTTAATCCTCTTCGCCCATCCGAGAGCATAGGGCCTCAGTGAAGTGCCTCCACTGCTTCCAGTCACATGCGGTCTTCCTCACCTCTTGCCATGAGGTGTTGGCTCCAGTTAAGTCCTTGTTGACACCCCTCCTCCAAGACAGCCGCGGCCTTCCCCTCCTTCTCTTCCCTTGAGGGTTCCAGTGAAGGGCAGCTCTAGTGATGGATGCAGGGGGCTTTCGTAGGGTGTGGCCTATCCATCTCCATTTTCTTCTTCTGATGGTAACTTTCACTGGTTTTTGGCCTGTTCTCTCCAGTAGGTCTTATTACTGACCTTCCTGGGCCACCAGATTCCAAGGATGTAGCATAGTCTTGAGTTGATGAAGGTTTGGAGTTTAGTGATGTTGAGTTGTGTCAGGCCCCATGTTTCACAGCCATATAACAGGATGGACTTTAAGTTGGATTCGAGGATTCGTAGTTTGGTTTTGATGGAGATGTTCCTGGCCCTCCAGACTGGTTTTAGCTGGGCAAACGCAGCCTTAGCCTTTCCTATGTGAGCCTCAACATCCTTGCTTTCCCCTCCATCATTGCTGATGACACTCCCAAGGTACATGAATTCCTTCACTGTCTCCAGCTCTGTTCCTCTGCAGCACACAGGTTTGGCCTTCCCAGCTGTTTTGACCCACATCTCTTTTGCTTTTGTTGCATTTATTGCCAGTCCCACTTGACTCGAGTTGTGCTCTAGTTTCTGCATTTTCTGTCTCATCTGACTGATGCTGTGGCTCAGGAGGGCGAGATCATCCGCGAAGTTTAGGTCATCTAGCATATCCATCAACGTCCACTGTATCCCTGTCCTTCCTTCTTTTGTGGTCTCCCTCATTACCCAGTCAAGTATGGTTATGAAAAGCAGTGGGCTTAAGAGGCACCCCTGTCTCACTCCAGTGGTCATGTTAAAAGGCTCTGTCAGATCTCCTTCATGGGATACTTGGGCTTGAAATTTGGTGTAGAAGACTTTAATCATGTTGATGATCTTTGTGGGTATTCCGTAGAGGGCAAGGGTGTTCCACAGTGTGGTCCTGTCGACTGAGTCAAAGGCTTTCTCATAATCAATAAAAACTGCATACAGTTGTGAGTTGAATTCTATGGATTGTTCAACTATGATTCTCAGGGCTGCAATCTGGTCACTACACGATCTGTTTGGGCGGAAGCCTGCTTGGCTGTCTCTAAGTTTGGATTCCATGGCATTTGCCATCCGGTTAAGGATTATTCTGCAGAGTAGCTTGCTGGCAACTGAGAGGAGCATTATGCCACGCCAGTTCTTGCACTGGGTCAGGTCTCCTTTCTTCGGTAGTTTAATGATGATACCTTTCTTCCAGTCTAAGGGTATCTTCTCTTCTTGCCATATTCTGTTAAGGAGGGGGAGAAGGGCTTCAACAGACAGACTGCCTGCCTCTTTCCAAACTTCTGGGGGTATACCATCAGGTCCTATGGCTTTACCATTCTTGAGTGATGAGATAGCCTTATGAATCTCTGCCTTGCTTGGTGGTCCAGTGCGTATGTCAAGCACTTCCTTTTGAGGTTCAACTTCTGGAGGGTTCGGTGGAGGTGTGCGATTGAGGATGTCTTCAAAGTGTTCTCTCCAATGTTTCATTTGCTGTTCCTTTATTGCAAGCAGCTTGCCCTCTTTATCCTGCACCGGCTTGCTAATTTGCCTCCTTCTGCCACACAGAGTTTTCATAATTCTGTAAAGGGTTTTCATGTCCTGCTTGGAAGCGGCCTCTTCCGCCTCAGCAGCCATGTCCGAGATCCACTTCCTTTTGTCTCTCCTACAGCTTCTCTTCACTTTCCAGTCTGCTTTGTTGTAGAGCTTCATAGCATTAGCCTTCTGATTCCTGGTTCTACTGTTGTCAATATTTGCTTTCAGTTTGCGTCTGTCCTCCACCTTCTCCCATGTCTCTTGACTCATCCACTCCTTCTTCTTTCTCTTAATCTTTCCCAGAACTTCTTCACATGTGCTTGTGTATGCTTCCTTGATGATAGACCATTCCGTTTTGATTTCATCATCTTTCTCCTCTTTGTCGTCTGAGTTGTAGCATAGGGCATCAAAGCGATTTGCCAAGGTGAGTGTGAACTCTTGTTTTGTTTCCGGGTTTTTCAGCCTCTCCACATTATACTTTGTTGTCAACTGATTTTTCTTCCCACAGGCTCTGAGGCGTATCCTGCAGGTGGCCAAGAGTAAGTGGTGGTCTGAGCCAACATCAGCACTTCTCTTTATTCTGCAGTCTTGTAGGGTTCCATGCCATCTTCTAGAAATTGCAGTGTGGTCTATCTGGTTCTCAGCAGATCCATTGGGTGATTGCCAGGTCACTTTGTGGCTCTCCTTGTGCAGGAACAAGGTGCCGCCTATTACCAGGTAGTTCATGAAGCAGAAGTCAACAAAGAGCTCTCCATTGTGGTTCATGGTCCTGACACCTTGCTTTCCCATCACTCTTTCATTGCCACTGTCTACTGATCCCACTTTGGCATTCATGTCGCCCATGAGGATGGTGATGTCCCTCTTCTTGCGTTTGGTCATGGTGGCTTGCAGCTGTTCATAGAACATTTCTTTATCTGCTTCACTTGCATCATTTGTAGGGGCATATGCCTGTATGATGGTTGTGTCTTGACAGCTGGATGTGAACCTTGCCATGATGATTCTCTCTAAGATGGGTTCCCATTCCTTCAGACTCCGTGCACTTGTCTTTGACATGGTAATTCCTACTCCTCTTACATGTGCTGGGTGATCTTCTGGGAGGCCAGAGTATATGATGGTTTCTCCACTCTGTAGGGTTGTTTTACCACTTCCAAGCCATCTCGTTTCGCTTAACCCAACAATTTCAATCTTCAGCCTCTTCATTTCTGCAGCTACTTGGTGAATTCTTCCAGCCTGGAAAAGAGTTCTAACATTCCATGTTGCAATTTTAGTACGATATTTGGGGGACAGAAGTTTCGATCGATGAGACATCATAGGCTGTCCTCCACCACAAATGTCATTAAATCTATTAGCACGCCTTGTCCCGCACTGAGTTGATCCTCTCACAGGTTGAGGCCTTTTCACTGAGGTTTTCGTAATCAGAGATTATCCACCTGTGAGTGATTGGCCCAGAGGCTTCACATGCACCTATTGGCCTCAGGGATTGCGGATGTACTTCGCATTATCCTGAGTTCACCCCTGCACCACAGTGAGGCACACTCTCCCGAGTGTGGGAACTGCGGCGACCGTGGCGTCCCTAGGTGCTCCGACTTCGCAAGGGGAAGGCCCAAATAGCTTTTAAATAAATAGGTAAGACTTTACATATTTAAAGTTTTGTTCAATTAGGCACTATTGCTTTTCGAGTACAAGTTAAAACAAACAAAAATATACGTGTGCAAAAAGTGACTGCGATGTTATCAGCCTAATAAAATTGTTCAAAGGCTAATTTTAATGCTAAATTGTTAGCATAAGCTAAACAGTAAGAAATTAAAATTATTTAAAAAAAACAACATATATCCTTAATAGTTATTCAAATTTCAGTCTTTAAATTTGCATATTTTGTGTTAAATTACACTTAAAAAATCTCAAAATAATGAAATAAGTTGGGTTAGGGAGAAGTTTATTTATTTATTTATTTATTTATTTATTTTTACTGCTAATGGTTTGTAAACATCACAAAGGAAGTAGGAAAAGATCTCCACAGGCTACTTTATCACAACCAATGAGAGATTCTACAAGACCACATACAATGAAAGGTATGGGTTTTTTTAAAACAAATTTATACATTTGTAGTTTCATTTTTTGTTAAGACATTTATAATTAATCACAAGTGATTGTTATGCTAGCAGACTTTACTAGCATGGTGAGTTAGCATATGCCTTAAACTATCTAATGCATTAAAATGTCCGATAATTGATTAAATAAAGCTATTTAATTGGATCTTGTAGTTGGCATGTCATGTGAATGTTTAGTGTGATACCAACTTATTTAACTATCTTTGCCACATAATTGGATAGTTAGTTGATAAATAGTGATATTATGTTTCTGAAGAATTCAAGTGTAAATAGTGCAGTGGCTATAATTATCAACAGTCCATAATTATCGACACCTTTTCAGATTTACCAAGAAAAAACAATTTTACAAAGGTGAGTTTCATTTACAACAGTTATTATTGGTTAATTAATCAACTGGAAGACCCCTCCTTCACCTTTTGATCTTGTCATCTGATGACACCCCAGCAAACACACAACGTATATAGGACATAGTGGTTAGGTAGTGGTTTGGTAATGTCAGGGAAATATGTCGTCGTTATGTAGTAGGCACGTCCTAATACAACGTTGTGCCAATACATAACGACAACGTAGTGGTAATACCTAATGACAACATAGTGGTAATACGTAACGACAATGTAGTGGTAATGTGAACCGACAATGTAGCGGTAATACCTAATGACAACGCAGTAACAACAACGTAGTGGTAATACGTAATGACAACATAGTGGTAATACGTAACGGACATGTTATCTGGCGACCATCCAGTGATGTATGTCCTACTATGTAGTCTACATGTTGTGTGTATTTTCTATTTGATGATCGATGTATTAATAATTTGCTTTAGTACATTTTGTTGTATGTCTCTATGAATAACAATGTGACCTTGGTCTATTGATGAATTGATCGTATTTTAACTTTAAAATAGTGCTGAATGAGGCCATTTCAATGAAATAAAAGTTCGTAGATTCATGATTCTCACCTGACTCTCACCTATGGTCATCAGCTCTGGGTAATGACAGAAAGAACAAGATCGCGGATACAAGATCGCGGATACAAGCGGCTGAAATGAGTTTCCTTCGCAGGGTGGCTGGGCGCTCCCTTAGAGATAGGGTGAGAAGCACAGTCACTCGGGAGGAGCTCGGAGTAGAGCCACTGCTCCTCCACATTGAGAGGAATCAGCTGAGGTGGCTCGGGCATCTTTTTCGGATGCCTCCTGGACGCCTCCCTGGGGAGGTGTTCCAGGCATGTCCCCCCGGGAAGAGGCCCCAGGGAAGACCCAGGACACGCTGGAGGGACTATGTCTCTCGGCTGGCCTGGGAACGCCTCAGTGCTCTTCCTGAGGAGCTGGCCGAGGTGTCTGGGGAAAGGGAAGTTTGGGCTTCCATGCTTAGACTGCTGCCTCCGCGACCCGGTCCCGGATAAGCGGAAGAAGACGAGACGAGACGAGATTCATGATTTTGCAGTTAGGCATGTCTTATCAGTTTATCTGCATTGTAACCCTCTAATATAACTATTAGTGGTATTTTTTAATCCAAAATCATGTTTGGTGCACGCAAAACTTTAACTGAAGGGGAGGACTTTCAGATGATCCGTGATTGCCAACAAATTATTTCTGTGACCCATGATTTGAGCCTGTTTCTATTCCTGTGATGTGTGATTGAGAATGTTTATTTTTGTGACCCCCAGGGGCAGATCCGGGGGAGGGGTTTAACCCCCCTTCAGTGACCGGGGGGTATAAAAGAGTAAACACAACAGAAATCTTGAAACAAGCAAAATTATTCAAAATATGCTCAAATTCACTGAATGAACATGTACAGTTTCATTTCCCAGGGCGCCTTCGGGCCGCTCACTGAAGCTTTTCGTAGAAATTATCGATACAATACAATCCCCACCGCTATCCCATGACCCCCTCCACCCTGTTAACTTGGCGGGAAAAGGGCATATGCTGGCTGACCTCTATCCCATCATGCTTTGCAGCTTCGGATCACGTCGGTCTTTCAAAACCCGCTGAAGGAGTGACTTCCGGACTCCCAGTTTTTTTATTCATGCGAAGGGAAGGTGTTTGGTTATAATTGGAGAGCTTTGATCGACAGAATCTTTCAAGGGCGGCACGGTGGTGTAGTGGTTAGCGCTGTCACCTCACAGCAAGAAGGTCCGGGTTCAAGCCCCGTGGCCGGCAAGGACCTTTCTGTGCGGGGTTTGCATGTTATCCCCATGTCCGCGTGGGTTTCCTCCGGGTGCTCCGGTTTTCCCCACAGTCCAAAGACATGCAGGTTAGGTTAACTAGTGACTCTAAATTGACTGTAGGTGTGAATGGCTGTCTGTGTCTATGTGTCAGCCCTGTGATGACCTGGCGACTTGTCCAGGGTGTACCCCGCCTTTTGCCCGTAGTCAGGTGGGATAGGCTCCAGCTTGCCTGCGACCCTGTAGAACAGGATAAAGCGGCTAGAGATAATGAGATGAGATGAGAATCAAGGTAAGAACGTTACCCTTGCTATTGCTGTCACTATGTGAACGTAAGGTGATTAATTCTGATGATATATTATCGTTAAATGTTTATTTTAATGAATGTTAGTGTGTGAGTTTCCACTGCAGGAAAGCGCGCGTGGCGCCATGTTGTTTGTGGGGGATGATGAGCCTGTGGTGGAGATCATTTTATGAAAAGATAGAAACACTACTTGAATAAATGACTTACATTTGTGATCTGTCAGTCTGAATATCTGTGTAGTGACATCCAGTACTAATAATATTACTTATGTGTGGTATTTTATCATAAAATCCAACCATTTTTTAAATGTATGTCTTTAATTCATAAATGCATAATGCTCACTCATTTTATGTGGCCCATGACACGAACCATTTCCTTTTTGTGTGTTTTTATAGATTATCAGAGAAAGGTTCTGATGCACCTAGATGAAATTGTGCAGGTAGGTACTTACCTTTTGCAAATATTTTATGTGTACATTCATCACTTAATCTGACCATATAATGGTAAACAAGGATTTTCCAATTTATCACTGATTATAATTATATTTGCAGGCTCGCACTACTGTGGCTGCAACAACTAAGGAGACAACTACTGTACCAACTCACCATTCATCTGATTTGGAAACCAGAGACAGCTGTTAGCTCTTTCACTGCTAGAATTTCTATTATTGAATACTGGTTCACCATTAAATATTTTCTAGAGCCAGAACAAAAATAATGGCTGGCATGTGTGTAAATATTGCAGTCAGTCTCAGTAGGTTTTTATGCCATTTTAGTGTAATGTAATATCTGACCAGCGGCCATCATAAAAGTGCAGAATAATACCTTTAAGTTCCTTTGCATATTCATGATTACATTTGATTCAGGTAATGCATGTATTAATCTTCTATTTCATCCTGTGAAACTACAACACATGACCTGTTATGTTTGTCAATTGTACTAGTGCACGTGGTTTATATATTTGTTCACATTTCTAACCTAACCTGGCTGATGCAGCTATTTGTTTTGTTGAAATAAATGCACCGACTATAGCAAAATATTGTTGCTTCTTCCATGTTTTCTGCATAATATTACTCGGGTTTTGTAAGGTAGTAGAAAGGATGTGAAAATGTAAGGTGGTGAGAACGTGCCCCTATGAGTGTGAAAGTATCCATAGTATAGTGGGAAGGTCCCCATAGGGTAGTGGGAAGGTGCCTATAAGGTAGTGGGAAGGTGGTAGGTACGTAGTTTCTCTACGTAACTTTACGACATAGTAAAAACGTTGCTGGTAGTCCAGAATTTTACATAGTAACTACGTAAAAACACTACGTAACATCTACCAAACCACTATGTTGTAAGTACGTAGTTACTACGTAAAATTGTTACCTGGGACAGCTCATTATCTGAGATGGAAATTTTTTTTAGCACAATCAGCAATTCAAGGAAAATCCAGACATTATCATCACAGGTAACCATGGTGGAAAGATCATGGACATGTTTTTACTTATCAAATTCACCGATATGTCATGATATCCTTGTTGAAACCCATTTTGTTTCTTCCTCTTTCATCTGACAGTCACCATTTTGTATCTAAACGCATGTTTGAGAAGTCACGTGAGGTGTCGATAATAGTGATCACTTTCACCAGTGTCCACCATTATCAACTCCCTGTGGAATTAAGTGACATTTACAACTGTTATGTATCGATCTTTGTGTAACATTGTTGAAGTAGATGAATTGCTTTAAAAAAATAAAAGTGCTGTGATTTATAATAATTTTTTTCTGATTCATAACAGAATGGAATGCTTGGAGTATTTGGAATCCTACTGCAATAAATAGAATTAGACCAGAATTAAATTCCTAGCATATAAAGAAATTACATGCTTGAAATATTCAGATTTTTCTTTTCCATTCTGAATTTTTTTTTCAGTTTGTTGTAAATATCTACCACATATTACAATATCAGTAGACATTTTATATTTTTAGATGTAAAAATATAAAGTTTTGGTTTGAGGAATGACATGCGACCTTTGACCTGGATTTTCATGTGGTTACAATGTCAACAGTCTGTTGACATTTATTGTTAAACAACAAAACTAGAAATTAATACAAACAACAACAAATGATTAACAAAATGTTATCTCCAAAAATACTTAGAAAGTGGGTAGAAAGTGGAACAAAAAGATTTTCTGACACAGGTTAAACATTATCAGTTCATTTGTTTACAAACATTACAATTACCTCCTCATTTACGTAAGCACCGGCATCAATATATTTATATAAAAGATATTTTGTACTAAATATAAGTCTATGTAAAACAAATTTTAAATAAAAACTATGTTTTGTTAACTTAATAACACATACCAATTTTTTTTTCGTTTATAAATAATCATCTGGATGTCGACTATTGTGGAATGGTGTCACATGATCTGATACACTAAGTAATCCGGAATCAACTTGTTTTTTTTTTTCAAGTGGAAGTTTGAGTAATTATTAATGCACAATTTACGTACTGAAAGTTTTTTCTACTTTTGCAATGGCCAAAAGATCGTTAAGGTGTCAATAATTGTAGCCGCCTCTCTAGTTATCAATCTGAGTGATGGGTTGAGTTTAAAACCTCCGATATCAGGGGTAGGGTGGGCAGTAGCCTGGGACAAGCACAGTTCATTAGTTCCGGTTATTAGTTTATATTATTTCTCCTTTAAAGCGCTTGGCATTGGTGTGATGCACCTTGATACTGTAACTATAGCGCGCTCCTTTTATCTGCTGTTTTAATCTCTTCAGCTGAACTCTGATCTGTCTGTACACCTTCACTCAGTCCAGTTAACATGTGTAACCCAATTGTAATTTTGGTCAGCTTATGCTGCCATATTATCATTGTTTTTGTGTGTATTGCACTTTAAAGGGCTGATGACACGAACATGACTCTATGCAATTTCTTAAATAAACTATACAACATGGCAAACATGTTAGATTTCTGTTATAATTACGTGAAAAGAAGCTGTTGTTACGCGAATATCCAACTTTTAATTGCACAGCGCAAGAAAACTGGGTCCGTGGCTCGCGGCCATGCTGTGATGTCAGCGGAAGAACACGCTGCGGTTCACTGGCTGTTCTACTCAATGGAAATGGCGCATGAAAACGCCGGTCTACTTGGCAGCTGGCATCACAGTTCTGAACAAAAGAACAACCAAATACTGGTACTTTAAGCAGTGATCATGATGGCATGATTTTATCTGATTTTAAATAAATGAGATTGATAATAATGTGAATGTTCACAACTAGTACATACAAACTCTGCAGCTTCTGATTCAGCAGCTGCATCATACTCCGCAAAAACATCAGCAAGAACCTACAATATAAATGGAAATGCAATACACTAAGCTCAAATGACTTTTGGAAAGTATAATTTCTAAATTTTTTCTACATATTCTTGAAGTCGGTCATCGGGGTACTTACTACTGTTCCCTAACAACGCATGGCAAAGAGTAAAGTGTAGTGTTGCTACGAGTACTTGCTAAAGCCTCCGGTGGAAGATCCTCGATGTGCTGATAAGACATACAGTTCTATATAACACACAAGTGTCACGATAATCACAAAACAGATGCAAATTGTTAAAATACCTAATTTTTAAGCAATCATGTATTGATCTCTTCCGAATAGAATCTATGATAGCCTACCCTCTTTACCCTTTGCCTCTCGTTGCTAGGCGGCAGTTACATGAAAGCCGCAAGCTTTCACAAGCAAATACATGACTGATATCACGCCGACTTTATGATTACATTTATGATTATCATGAATGTGTACTCTATGATGTGTACTCTATGAGCGCTCTGGAGCGAGTCACTTCCAAGATGGCCGCGCAGACCGCATGGTTACTATTTTTAGCATCATGTTGGAGCACTCTATAGCTCTACGTACCTTTATCTTATGTCGTTTCTCAACACATGTTCTGACAGGAGGACTGTCTTTGGAGGAGTTGCCTTGTCCCAGGCAACTGCTGGATCCGGCATAGCTACTAGTAGACCCCCTCCGGAATACTGTAGGCACTGCTGATGGTAGCAACACACATTTGTGCTGAACTGAACACCCAAGAGATTCTTTTAAGCTGGGAAGGGTGTCAAAACAATCCAAATCGAAGTGTTCAGAGCACAGGACGGATGTTGGTGAGGGCTCCCACTTGTCACGAGTGCGCCTAACTTGCTTCACCCACTTCGCATGCAGCTCGGGATCTCTGGGAAACTTGAATAAACTTACCCCATCCTTGTGGGTTTTGGAACAAAAGCCGGCAACACAACGCGAAAGCATAATATATATATATATATGGCGGCACGGTGGTGTAGTGGTTAGCGCTGTCGCCTCACAGCAAGAAGGTCCGGGTTCAAGCCCCATGGCTGGCGAGGGCCTTTCTGTGCGGAGTTTGCATGTTCTCCCTGTGACCACGTGGGTTTCCTCCGGGTGCTCCGGTTTCCCCCACAGTCCAAAGACATGCAGGTTAGGTTAACCGGTGACTCTAAATTGACCGTAGGTGTGAATGTGAGTGTGAATGATTGTCTGTGTCTATGTGTCAGCCCTGTGATGACCTGGCGACTTGTCCAGGGTGTATCCCGCCTTTTGCCCATAGTCAGCTGGGATAGGCTCCAGCTTGCCTGCGACCCTGTAGAACAGGATAAAGCGGCTAGAGATAATGAGATGATATATATATATAAAATGTATAATAATGTATAATAATAATACTAATAATGATAAACTGAACACCTGTTGCATCAACAACAAACTGGTAAGTTAGGAGGAAGATTCTTTCGCTGATGTCATATAGCCCCTCCTCTTCATTCGTCTCCTGGGTGCTGCAGCCCCATCAAATTTGCCCAAATAGCCACGTTTTTTATCATAACTTGTAAAATAGGCGCCTTCGTGAATTAATATATGGATCATCGGGAATTACTTTTTATGTTATAAAACATCGCCAAAGATGTCAAAAACGTGTCATCAGCACTTTAAGCGCTACGACGATATCATATAACGGTAGCTTTACGACTGCCAGCTCATTTATAATAGAACTCCTAGTGGGGATCATGGGCTCAGATGGTCATAGCTGCAGCAGAGTCAACATGTGTACCATGCTCTGCACTGGCTTGCCTCGTGTTGCCTGATTATGTGATGTTTTCTTGCTAGGTGAGCATTTATGTTCCATGTATAACATTGTCCGCATTGTGATAATGTGTTGCATGTAACATGGCTAAGTTTAAATAACCAAATTAAAGTTATTGGTATGCTAACTGCTAGTTAAGTTAATTGTTAATAAGCCACCAAGTTAGGCAGATTTTAGCCTTTTGTTTAAAGTGTTTTGAACTCAAACTTCTAATACTGTCTTAAGTTTTTCAGATGTCTTAGTTTACATGGCATAGTATTATATGTTAAATTTTGAGCAAATCACTGTTTAATATTGAGAAGAAAGCGGACTCAGATGTCATACCTGGAGCAGAGTTAACATGTGTGCCGTGCTCTGCACTCGCTCGCCTTGTGTTGCCTGATTATGTGATGCTTCCTTGCTAGTGGATGGACTGCTGTCATTTCCCTGTGGCCCTTGAGGAGGATAGTTGCTGCCATACCACCCTTTGGACCATTCTGGTTTTGAAGGCAAACACCCCTTCACATTTTACTTATAGAGCACTGAATAATTTTTCTTTTGCTGGCCAGCACTTCATTTTTGGTTAAAGACAATTAAAGGAGCAGACTGTTCAGTACTCATTTTGTTTTGTTTTGTAGACTGAGAAAAGGACTATCTGAAAGACAAACAATTGTCAAGTACCAATTATAAGTAGATTTGTGTAACTGGCCATAACTCCACTGACAAATTTATTTGTCTTCATAAGATATTTTTGTTGTTGTTGTTGTTCTTGTTTTATATCAAGACCAAGGCTGAAATGTAATTTACACTTGTATGTAATTATACTAAGAACATACTACGAGATATAATTTAGTAAGTTTCCTTTGGTTCAGAATGTTAGTGGTTATTTGAAGTGTGATGAGGTTGGCTGCACTTCAGTCCAGCAATTTGTGAATAAAACTGGATTGGTAGTAAACTGCTATCACAACCCTGAGGAGAGCCTGCTTATTGGTTACACATGTACAGTATGGAATCTGTAGCATCCATCTTCCATTCTACATACCTGTGAGTTCCTGATTAAGAAAATACTGCCTGTTATCTGTGCATGATAATAACTCTGCTGAGTGAAGCTAACCATGGACCAGTTAACACTTGGCATGGTCAGACAGGAGCTGGACTATGTATACCAACAGAAAAGGACAGAGTGCAGGTACAGAGAGAAAGTGTTTGCTCCTCAGAGTGTGTATTTCTATCCTGCAAAGTAAACAACCCAACTGTTTTTAGGCAATTAGATTTTTTTTTAAATATCACACAATATCAGGTTCTCCATTTTGTTTTACATTTGAGTCTCATCTGTTATTTAAAGGATTTTCAGAGGTGGTAACCTGAAAAAATGACAAATCTTGAAACTATGCAATTCCTTTGTTTTTGAAGTGTCTGACCATAAAAGTTAGTAATATATATATATAATTTCATAACTTTAGCGACCTCAAACTATAACTGAATCTCATCTCATTATCTGTAGCCACTTTATCCTTCTACAGGGTCGCAGGCAAGCTGGAGCCTATCCCAGCTGACTACAGGCGAAAGGCGGGGTACACCCTGTGTTAGGACTTGGACTGTTTTGGCTTCTAGAGGCCGCTGTTATTTCCTTTTCGTGTCTTGTTTATTTTGGCCTCTAGAGGCCGCCACTGTTCCTGTGTTTTGTGTTTTTGTTAATTGCCTGTTAGTCCTAATTATCTTCACCTGTGTCCTTAATTAGTTTGTGTATTTATACCCCTGAGTTCAGTCCTCTTGTCACGGAGTCTTTGTGCTGTTATGTTTATCTCCAGTTTCCTTTGTACTGTGTTTTGTGGATCTTCTGAGCTTTTGCATTTTTGCCTTTTTCTTTTTGAATTATACTCTTTGTTTTTGTTTTTTTTTTTGTTTTGCCCTGGATTGTATATAGTGTACATAGTATAAATAAACCTTTTGTTACTTTTTCTACTTCCGCCTCACGCCTCTGCATTTGAGTCATTCCCCTGGTGGCCTAGTGGGGGTTTGCTGGATCATCACACCAACGCACCAGGTTCGAATCCCAGCAAAACCCTAACAGAAAGACTCCGTCATGACCGACTCAGCAGAGGCTGCTTCAACTGTCTACCCGGCCAACCTTCAGGGAATTATGGCAGCTTTGACACGCTTCGGAGCGACCATGGACGCTCATGGACGTACGCTCACCAGCCAACGTAAGGCCCTTGCTCGCCACGAGGAACTGCTTCAGCAAATTGGGAAAACCCTGGCACAGCTGACATCTCTGCCTGCATCTCCTGCTCCTGATCCAGTTCCTGCTCCTGATCCAGCTCCCACTCCTGCTCCAGTGCCTCCTGCCATGCTGCCTTCTTCACCTCGCGAACCCAGCCTTCCTGCACCACAGAGGTATGACGGCAAGCACAGTGAGTGCCGAGAGTTCCTTACCCAGTGTCAACTCACCTTTGAGCTTCAGCCTACCACCTACACTACGGATCGCCGCAAGATTGCCTTTGTGATCACCTTATTAGCTGGTAAGGCGCGAGCCTGGGCTACTGCTATCTGGCAAAGACAGGGACCTGAGTGCTTTGATTTCCAGCTGTTTTCTGAAGAGATGCTTCGGGTCTTCGATCAGGCAGACATCAGTACCGACGCAGCCCGAAAGCTCATGTCCATCCGGCAAGGAGGAAGCGTCGCAGATTACGCCATCTCGTTCTGAACACTCGCAGCAGTAAGTGGATGGAACGAGACTGCCCTGGTGTCAGCCTTCCACCATGGTCTGTCTGACCCCATCAAGGACGGTCTGGCCTCTATTGGATGCCCAAGTGACCTCGAAACCCTCATCTCACATGCTATTTGTCTGGACAACAGGATGAGAGAACGCCACCAAGCCTTGAGCCCCCCCAGCCTCCCTACCTCTACCTGGAGACCGTCTACCTCCTTCAGTGACTGTCCAGAACCCATGCAAGTGGGTCGTACTCGCCTCTCCGCATCTGAGAGGGAGCGCAGAAGGAGGGACAAGTGCTGCATCTACTGTGGCAAGCCTGGTCACTTCCGAGCATCATGTCCCGAACTCTTGGGAAAAGGACCGCCCCGTCCAGCCGAGGGAGGGTTGTGACGGGGCCTACCCTCTCTCCCGGACTCCCTGGCCAAGGAATCTACATCCCGGTCTCCATCTCCTGGGGTGAGTCTGTCCACTCTTGTCAAGCTTTGATAGACTCAGGGGCGGCTGGGAACTTTATGGATATTCACTTCGCCCAAAGCATCAATATACCTACTGCACCTCTTGAAGTCCCTCTGTCTGTGTCTGCCCTCGATGGCCAAGCGTTAGGTGATGGAAGAGTCACTCAAGTTACTTCTCCAGTCTTCCTCCAGTCTCAAGGTCACAAGGAAGAAATATCCCTACACCTGATTCCTTCACCTGAGTTCCCAGTTATTCTAGGCCTTCCTTGGCTTACTCGCCACAACCCTCGCATAGACTGGGTAACAAGCCAGGTTGTGGAATGGGGCCCTGCATGCCATGCCTCTTGTCTGCTCTCTAGCTCTCCTGTGTCTCCTGCCGAGCCCCCTGATCTCACCGAGTTATCTCAAGTTCCCACAGAGTACTGGGATCTCAAGGAGGTATTCAGCAAGAGCAGGGCCGCCGTTCTTCCTCCGCACCGGGCCTACGACTGTGCCATCGACTTGCTCCCTGGGACTACCCCTCCTCGTGGCAGACTGTTTTCCCTCTCTCAGCCGGAACGCAAGGCCATGGAGGAATACCTCAAAGATGCTCTGGTCTCTGGGTTCATTCGACCCTCCACCTCACCTGCTGGTGCCGGCTTCTTCTTTGTCGGCAAGAAGGATGGGGGGCTTCGACCATGTATTGACTACAGGGGCCTGAACAAGATCACTGTGCGCAACCGATATCCCCTTCCGCTGATGTCCACTGCTTTCGACCTGCTCCAAGGCGCCACCGTCTTCACCAAGTTGGACCTACGGAACGCATACCACCTCATCTGTATCCGACAGGGAGACGAGTGGAAGACTGCCTTTAACACCCCGTCTGGGCACTACGAATACCAGGTGATGCCCTTCGGACTCACCAACGCACCAGCTGTTTTTCAGGCCCTAATCAACGACGTCTTAAGGGACATGATTAACCTGTACGTCTTTGTCTACCTCGATGACATCCTTATCTTTTCCAAGACCGTGCAGGAGCACCGCCACCATGTCCGCCAGGTTCTCCAGAGGCTGCTACAGAACAATCTGTTCGCCAAGGCCCAGAAATGCGAATTTCATGTTCCCGAGGTCTCCTTTCTGGGATTTATTGTACGGACAGGCCAACTCCAAATGGACCCTGCCAAGACCCTGGCCGTCCGGGACTGGCCTACTCCCAAGTCCGTTAAGGAGGTTCAGCGGTTCTTAGGATTCGCTAACTTCTACCGCAAGTTCATCAGGAACTTTAGTTCTGTGGCAGCACCCATGTCAGACCTCACCAAAGGGACAGGTGGATCTTATGGCTGGTCTCCTCAGGCAGAAAAGGCGTTCAAAGACCTCAAGGCCCGCTTCTGCACGGCACCCATTCTGGTCCTCCCGGACACCTCCCAACCATTCATCGTGGAGGTGGACGCCTCGGACAGTGGTGTCGGCGCGGTACTCTCTCAACGTTCGGAAGGAAAGCTGCACCCCTGCGCTTACTTCTCCCACCGCCTGAGTCCTGCGGAGTCCCGGTACGATGTGGGGGATCGAGAACTGTTAGCGGTCAAACTGGCCCTTGAGGAGTGGAGGCACTGGCTGGAGGGAGCGCAACATCCATTCCTGGTTTGGACTGACCACAAGAACCTGGAGTACCTCCAGCAAGCCAAGAGACTGAACCCTCGACAGGCTAGGTGGGCCCTGTTTTTCAGTCGGTTTGACTTCACCCTCTCGTACCGTCCCGGCTCCAAGAACACCAAACCTGACGCACTGTCCAGGCTGTTCTCTGCCACTAACAGGGAGAATGAAGTCGGGCCTATTATCCCTGTGTCCCGGATTGTGGCCCCTGTCCGCTGGGGTATTGAGGAGGCTGTTCGACGAGCCCAACGCCAGGACCCCGGTCCTGGGACGGGGCCACCGGGCCTCTTGTATGTCCCACATCAAGCCCGGGCCAAGGTTCTCCAGTGGGGTCACTCTTCCCCTCTCACCGCCCACCCGGGAGCTCGGAGGACCCTGGACTTCCTGAAAAGACGCTTCTGGTGGCCTAACATGGAGCAGGAAGTAAGGTCATTTGTCCTGTCCTGTGAGGTTTGCACCAGAACCAAGAACCCACGACAGCGTCCCCAGGGTCTCCTGCATCCTCTGACCATTCCCCGGCATCCCTGGTCCCACGTGGCAGTCGACTTCATCACGGGTCTCCCTGAGTCACAAGGTAACATGGTCATTTTGGTCATTGTTGACAGATTCTCCAAGGCCTGCCGCTTCATACCTCTGTGCAAACTCCCCTCTGCTCTTGAAACAGTGAAACTTATATTTAATCATGTCTTCCGAGTCTTTGGTCTTCCACAGGACATCGTCTCAGACCGAGGGCCCCAGTTCTCCTCCCGAGTGTGGCACGGGTTCTGCAAGGTCATCGGAGCCACTGCCAGCCTCTCCTCTGGGTTTCACCCACAGTCCAATGGTCAGACGGAGAGGCTCAACCAGGACCTGGAAACCACCCTGCGAGGCCTGGCTATGGATAACCCGACATCGTGGAGCACCTGGCTGCCATGGGCAGAGTATGCCCACAACACCCTGCAGTCATCGGCCACCAAGCTGTCGCTATTCCAGTGCCAATTCGGGTTCCAGCCACCTCTGTTCCCGGACCAGGAGGAGGACGCGGGGGTGCCCTCGGTTAACCAATATGTGAGACGGTGTCGCAAGACCTGGAGCAAGGTCAGGAAGACCCTCATACAGACCTCCAGAACCAACCAGACTCAGGCCAACCGCCACAGAAGACCTGCACACACTTTCCGCCCTGGGCAGCGGGTTTGGCTGTCCACTAAGGACCTTCCGCTGTGGGTGGAGAACCGCAAGCTTGCTCCTCGCTACATTGGCCCCTTCAAGGTGGTGCGCAGGGTGAACCCTGTCTCCTACCGTCTCCAGTTGCCCCGGACTCTGAGGATCAACCCCACTTTCCATGTTTCCCTGTTGCGGCCTGTACTGACGTCTACGTATGCCCCTGCCCCTAGGAACCCCCCACCCCCCCGCATCTTCCAGGGGCAGACTGTGTTCACTGTGCATCGCTTGCTTGACTCCCGCCGGGTCCGCGGCGGGTTGCAATATCTGGTGGACTGGGAGGGCTATGGTCCTGAGGAGCGCTGCTGGGTTCCTGCTCGGGATGTCCTAGATAAAGAACTGTGTCGGGACTTCCATTTGGCCCATCCGGATCGCCCTGGGAACGTCAGGAGACGCTCCTAGAGGGGGGGGTCCTGTTAGGACTTGGACTGTTTTGGCCTCTAGAGGCTGCTGTTATTTCCTTTTCGTGTCTTGTTTATTTTGGCCTCTAGAGGCCGCCACTGTTCCTGTGTTTTGTGTTTTTGTTAATTGCCTGTTAGTCCTAATTATCTTCACCTGTGTCCTTAATTAGTTTGTGTATTTATACCCCTGAGTTCAGCCCTCTTGTCACGGAGTCTTTGTGCTGTTATGTTTATCTCCAGTTTCCTTTGTACTGTGTTTTGTGGATCTTCTGAGCTTTTGCATTTTTGCCTTTTTCTTTTTGAATTATACTCTTTGTTTTTGTTTTTTTTTGTTTTGCCCTGGATTGTATATAGTGTACATAGTATAAATAAACCTTTTGTTACTTTTTCTACTTCCGCCTCACGCCTCTGCATTTGAGTCATTCCCCTGGTGGCCTAGTGGGGGTTTGCTGGATCATCACACCAACGAACCAGGTTCGAATCCCAGCAAAACCCTAACACCCTGGACAAGTCGCCAGGTCATCACAGGGCTGACACATAGACACAGACGACCACTCACATTCACACCTACGGTCAATTTAGAGTCACCAGTTAACCTGACCTGCATGTCTTTGGACTGTGGGGGAAACCGGAGCACCTGGAGGAAACCCACGCGGACAACATGCAAACTCCACACAGAAAGGCCCTCGAACCCAGGACCTTCTTGCTGTGAGGCGACAGCACTAACCACTACACCACCATGCCACCCCATAACTGAATCTAATGCAAACAAATTTATTTTTAAATTTCCCTGCAGTTTGAAATGCCACCATGGATCAGCCCCCTTAAAGATGCTATTCATCACGTTGTTTCAAAGTGTGACAAAACATGGAAATTAGAGGTGGAGTACATCAGTGCAGCGAAAGTTTTGGTTGTCATGGTCCTACCTGTGGTTTCCTCTCTTCAGGTAACATTCCACTCCTCTCCACTCTGTATTACCTGCCACACCCGCATGCTCCTTCCCCATCAGGCTCACCTGCTGTCAATTACCATCATTAACCCTCATTTGACTTTCAGTGGCTGTCATTGGCTGGTTCCTATCACCTGCTCCCTTCCCTGTGTATATTTAAACTGCAGTCCTCCCAAGCTTCAGTGTCAGATCGTCTTTCAAGGCATCGACTCCGTCTACTCTTCAGCCCTGGTAACCTGACCCTGCATTTCTGTCCCCTTTCTCGCTACCTGACCTGTGACTCTGTTTCAGCCTGTTCCCATACTCCTGTCTGTCATGCTGTCCTGTCTGTCTGCTGAGAGCCTGCTCGCTGGGAGACCGCCTGAATACCAAGTGCTGTCAGCTTACTACTCTGACTATGCCTGATCTTGTCTGATCTCAGAAGCTAAGCAGGGCCAGGTCTGGTTAGTACTTGGATGGGAGACCTCAGATGCTCCCACCAGCCATCCCTGTCTCTCACTCCTCCTGCCACTGAACTTCACACACACACATCCTCCCAACTCCCTTTCCCCTGCTATCAATAAATTCAACATTTAACTTGCGCTCTTGGGTCCTCATCTGTTTGTCCTGACAGAACGATCTGACCATCATGGACCTAGCGCCCTTCCCAACCAGCATGGGGATTGAACCCGAAATGACCACCCTGCAGTGACTAGAACGCACAGAGGGAGACATAAACTGGATGTCCGGTGACATTGTATCTCTGCTCCAGCTTGACCACCAACAACGACAGCAGTTCATCCAGCAGCAGCAGCTAACTCAAGTCATGCAAGTACTCACCAACCTCACCACTCCATCCGCTTCTGCACCACCAAGCCCCTCTGCCATGGCTTCTCCTCGTAATCCGGTTGCTCCAGTCCTGGAAGCACAGCCTCTAGCTCCTGGTGACCCGGAACCGAAGATTGGTAATCTGGAATGTTTTAATGGTGACCCAAAGCAGGTCCGGCCATTCCTGACCAGCTGCCGTATCCAGTTTTCTCTGCAGCCCAGGACCTTCTCGACGGAGGGAGCCAAAGTGGGGTATGTCATCACTCACCTGACCGGCCGGGCTCGGCTGTGGGGGACAGCAGAGTTCGACCGGCAGACCCCGGCCTGTGCCTCCTTCAGTGCCTTCGCCGAGGAGATGTTAAAGGTGTTCGACCTGGGCTCGTCAAGAACAGAGGTGTCACGAGCACTGATGAGTATCTGTCAGGGCAACCGGACGGTGGCAGACTACTCCATCGACTTTCGTACCCTGGCGAGGCGCAGTTCATGGAACATGGCAGCACTGGTGGACACCTTCCTCCACAGTTTGGTGGACTATGTCAAAGACGAGCTCGTTTCCCATGAGCAACCCCCAACACTCGATGAGGCCATTGCCCTTGCCGTACGCATTGATCACCGTATCCAGATCCGCAGATGAGAGAAGGGCCACCGTGTCACCACCTGCCCGGCAAAAGCCAGAGCTCACCAGGCTTAGGGGAGATCCTGGTGAGCTCGACACGTATCCAGTCTCCCTCCATCCAAAAACCCCTGCGTCAGCTCCGCCTTCAGCTTCCCGACACCACTCGTACCCTGGCCGCCTGGGTGGACTCTGGAGCCGAAGCCAACATCATGGACACAGAGTTCGCACGGCAGCTGGGTGTGGGCCGTCACCATCTCACTCCACCCGTTCCTGTACGAGCGCTGGGTGGACATTGTCTTGGCACAGTGACACACATCACAGCCCCCATGACTATGCTGCTGTCAGGAAACCACCAGGAGTCCATCCAGTTCTACCTCCTACACTCACCCAGCCAACCACTTATCCTAGGCTACCCATGGCTCCGTCAACACAACCCCCAACTTGACTGGGAGACTGGCACTATACGAGAGTGGGGAAGGGGCTGCCCCACTCACCGCACTGACCAGCATCAAACAGCCGTTCCAATGGACTGCAGCAGCTGACAAAGCCTTTGAAACCCTCAAGGCCCATTTCACTTCAGCTCCCATCCTCCGGATGCCTGACGCCGAGCGGCAGTTTGTGGTGGAGGTAGATGCTCGGACGTGGGAGTCGGGGCTGTGCTTTCCCAGCAAGCAGCAGAAGATGGCAAAATGCACCCCTGTGCCTTCTACTCCCGAAGACTGACCCCAGCAGAAAGCAACTACGACATCGGCAACCGCAAGCTACTGGCTGTCAAGCTCGCCCTCGAAGAGTGGCGCCACTGGTTGGAGGGGTCTAGGGTTCTGTTTGTGGTCTGGACTGACCACAAAAACCTGGAGTATATCTGGACAGTCAGGAGGCTAAACTCCCGCCAGTGCCGGTGGTCATTATTCTTCACCCGATTCAACTTTGTCCTTTCCTACTGTCCTGGCTCCTGCAACATCAAGCCCGATGCACTCTCCTGGATGTTTCAGAGGGATGAGGCATCCAAGGAGGAATCTACACCCATCCTCCCAAGCCCCTGTGTCATTGCTGCCCTGACCTGGGACATCGAGGAGCAGGTTCGAGAGGCCATCAGGGACCAGCTAAGCCCCAGCGCTTGCCCCTCCAACTGTCTCTATGTCCCAGCCGGTCTGAGGTCTCAGGTCATTCAATGGGGACATGACTCCCGCCTGGCCTGTCACCCCGGGGTCACACGCACCCTCCATCTGCTGTCTCAGCGGTTCTGGTGGCCGTTGATGAGGAAGGACATCCAGGATTTTGTGAGAGCCTGCCCCACTTGCAACCAGCACAAATCCCCCAGTCAGTCCCCAGCCGGGTTACTCCAGCCCCTGCCAGGACCCATGCGTCCCTGGTCCCATGTCTCCCTGGATTTTGTTACTGGTCTTCCTCCGTCGGAAGGTAATACGGTCATCCTCACCATTGTGGACCGTTTCAGTAAGATGACCCACTTTGTGCCTCTCCCTAAACTGCCAACTGCGAAGGAGACTGCCCGGGTCATCTTAGAACACGTCTTTCAACTCCACGGCCTGCCCAGGGACGTCGTGTCTGACCGGGGACCGCAGTTCTCCGCCAGTTTCTGGAAGGAATTCTGCCATCTCCTTGGGGCCACTGCCAGTCTGTCATCTGGGTTTCACCCACAGTCTAATGGCCAAACAGAGCATATGAACCAAGAACTGGAGAAGGCACTTAGGTGTGTGGCTTCACACAACCCCCACGCCTGGGCTCAACATCTGCTCTGGGTGGAATATGCCCACAACTCCCTCACCAGTTCTGCCACCAGACTCTCCCCCTTCCAGTGTGTCTATGGTTATCAACCACCTCTGTTCACCAGCCAGGAGGGAGAAGCCCAGGCCCGCACCACACTCCTGAAATCCAGTACCAGCTATGCTATTGGGGCTAACCGGCAGAGGACCCCTGCACCTGTTTACCATGTCAGCCAGAAGGTATGGTTGTCTGCTCGAGACCTACCACTGCGGGTGGAGTCATGCAAATTGGCGCCTCGCTACATCGGACCCTTTCCCATACAGAAGGTCATCAGTCCAACGGCAGTTCGGCTGCTGCTGCCCAGGACCATGAAGATACATCCCACCTTCCACATCTCCAAACTCAAACCGGTGCACGAGAGCCCCCTGGTCCCGGTAACACTGCCGCTCCCTCCCCCACGCTTCATTGATAGTGGACCTGTCTACACGGTCCGGCGACTGCTCCGCTCGCGACGAAGGGGTAGGGGCATCCAATACTTGGTAGACTGGGAGGGTTATGGTCCTGAGGAGAGGGCATAGGTCCCTGCTGGAAGGATTCTGGATCCGGCCCTCATTGCCGACTTCCATCAACTACACCCTGACCAGCCCTCCATCCGACGGGGTTGACGTAGGGGTTCTCACCGTGCGGATCCACTTCCGGACCCTGCCTCTGCTCCAGTGTCCGAGTCTGACACTGAACCAAATCCTGGGCGGGGGCCCTTGGATGACGAGTCTTCCGACAGTGAAGATGGTGCGGAGGCTATGGACACTGACCGGTCAGAGGAATTCTGACCCTCCACCGGTATTCCCCCTCCTCCCGCCTGTCTTGGTGGATCTATGTCTAGGGACTTCTGGAGCCGTCCCTTGAGGGGGGGGGGGGTTTCTGTCATGGTCCTACCTGTGGTTTCCTCTCTTCAGGTAACATTCCACTCCTCTCCACTCTGTATTACCTGCCATGCCCGCATGCTCCTTCCCCATCAGGCTCACCTGCTGTCAATTACCATCATTAACCCTCATTTGACTTTCAGTGGCTGTCATTGGCTGGTTCCTATCACCTGCTCCCTTCCCTGTGTATATTTAAACTGCAGTCCTCCCAAGCTTCAGTGTCAGATCGTCTTTCAAGGCATCGACTCCGTCTACTCTTCAGCCCTGGTAACCTGACCCTGCATTTCTGTCCCCTTTCTCACTACCTGACCTGTGACTCTGTGTTTCAGCCTGTTCCCATACTCCTGTCTGTCGTGCTGTCCTGTCTGTCTGCTGAGAGCCTGCTCGCTGGGAGACCGCCTGAATACCAAGTGCTGTCAGCTTACTACTCTGACTATGCCTGATCCCGTCTGATCTCAGCTGCTAAGCAGGGTCGGGTCTGGTTAGTACTTGGATGGGAGACCTCAGACGTCACCACCATGCTCCCACCAGCCATCCCTATCTCTCAGTCCTCCTGCCACTGAACTACACACACATCTTCCCTTTCCCCTGCTATCAATAAATTCAACATTTAACTTGCGCTCTTGGGTCCTCGTCTGTTTGTCCTGACATTGGTGGTGTCTGATGTGATTTGTCAGTTCATAATTATTAACAGCACTGTTACTGTTATTGTCAGTAACAGCGTTGAGAGCACCAGCTCGAAACAGCTTCCAAATATGGCCTCTCTAAACTACAATTCCCAAGATTCTCAGCACCCCCATCTCCTGCATATTAATTACACCTGTCTCTCATTTCCTCATCAGTTAGCTCTGCTACTTAAACCCCTCTCTCACTCACTCCAGTTGTGAAGTATTGTTCAGTGATTATCTCCTGGTATAGCAAGCTGTTTGTTTTCTGCCTGTCTTCATGATTTCTCAACTTTGTTTGCATTCTCTTTGACCTCGTCTTCTCTCCTTGTCTATACTGCTATGTCTGCAGATCACTCGACCCCTGCCTGTGACTCTGACTATGATTCTCGTCCTCCGATTTGGCTTTGTTTCTAGTTTGCTTCCTCTGCACCTGCATCCATAAGTACCTGCACTCTGACACTTATCTCAAATTAGCTACCATTTGTTGGGATCTGTTTTTCTGTAATTGTCAACCTTTTTTATCTGTAAGATGTGTTTCTAGTCTATATTACCAGAGACTGATTGATAATGGTAGAATGAATAGGTTTTCCTGTTTTCTTGAATGTCTTTTTTTTTAACAGGACATGGTATATTTGCAAAGGAGACTTTGTTGAATATTGGTGAGATATGATAAATGATGCAGAATGTGTAATCTGTCACTTGTTATGTGCTGCATTTATGTTTGCATTCAAGTGGAGAGGAAAAATGTGGTGGCAAGACTTCACGTTGCACCGAAATTATACTCTACTATACTAAAGGAAGTGAGGCTCTGATTTTGTGGTGATAGGATGTTTGTATTCCCCTTTTCTCATGTTTCCATATTTTAAGTATTGATGCCTCTAAAGAAGCTGGATCATTTGGGTGGCTAGTTAATGATGACCACGGACATCCAAACAGTAAGGTGAATAAAATTGACTGGAAAGCCACACTTTTTTTTTTGTTTTGTTTGTTTGCTCTGAACAACATTAAAGAAGAAATTACTTACAGTTATGGAGGTGAAGATACCCTATGGAGAACTCAAGTATGTTGCATAGTACAGTTTGCAGAATGTATTTTTAAAAAAAAAACTTTGTGGTTGAATGGATTACAATTTGAATCCATTAGAAATATATTAATCTAATTTAGCTCTACTATTTAAGTAAAAAATTACATGTTTAAAGAAACAAAATACCAAACAAGTCATATCAGAATTATCTTGGCATCACTTAAAACTGCAATCCATGACCAACTCCTAATTTAAATGACAACCGTCTAACACAGGAACAGGCATGAGACAAATAGTAAATCAAAGTTACTACTGTAGTCAGAAGCTACTGAAGGTTAGTTTAGATCAGTGATGTTTAAAAACACACCAGTAAAAATGGCCTATGTTTAATTAATGAGAATTTTCCTAACATTTACATGCTAAAGGATAGAGGTGGTAAGTTCATATGACAAATGTTTTTCAAATTGTATGTGGCATACAAATGAAAAAAATCCAAAATCTCATTATTTATGAAGATTGTTTAAAGGTGGCTGAAGAAACAGCTAATGATGTAAAGGACTCCAGCAAGCCCCTCCATTTAAAGGCTCAGATGGATGAGCACAAGGCAAAAATATACCAGTAGGTGCATTATGCCCAACCAGGCCCCCAATGAAAATTTCTAAACATATGTTTAATTTTCATACAGTTTATATAAAATAGATACAGTATAGCAGGGGTGTTCAAATTGATCCATAAAGGGCCGTGTGGCTGCAGGTTTTCATTCCAGCCATGCAGCAGCACACCTGACTTGGCTCATTCAATCAACTGAACTGTCTTCACACAGTCAAATACTTGCAGCCACACCCACCCTTGATTAAAGGGTGGGTGTGTCAGTTGATTGAATAAGCCAAATCAGGGTGCTGCTGCATGGCTGGAATGAAAACCTGCAGCCACACGGCCCTTTATGGATCAATTTGAACACCCCTGCAGTATAGAATATAATATTTTATTTTGAAGTTTGTCAACATGTTTCCAGACAACCAGCATTACAGCTAATGCCTTGGCGGTGAATGATTCCCATCCTTTCCTCCTGTCAAAGACTCAGATGGATAATGCTGCTGGTCCAAGCAGTCCTCAACAGGTACGTTCATGTTCATCACTTTAACTCTACAGTCTCTCTTTCTTTTTCAATTTTTTGTGTGTTTTGTAAGCAGCTAAAAGGAAGAAGGAAATTTATTCTGATAGTAATCAAGTGTGAATCAGTCCACCAAACATTTTAACATAATGCATCGAGAAGGATAGTGGGAGTATGATATTTAGGGCAGATTTTAACCTTCCCAGGGTTTGGGGTTTCCCCCCCCTTTTCTCTTGGTTAATTATCACTATTCTGGATACTCACAATGTCCCCATAACACACCTTCAGTCAGTGTGTGACTAGAAACCGTGTGTGAAATTGGCCAAAACAGGTACCCACAGGAGCTGTAACATTGTGTGCGAAATATCCCCACAAACACGGGCGCAGATAGAGGGGGGGGACGCGGGGGATTCGTCCCACCCAGATTTAAATTCACCTCGTTCGGTCCCCCCCACTTATAGGGAGGAAAAAACGTCTATGCTGTCTTTCTTTGCATAAGGCAAACCTCACAGAAAAATCAAAAGACTAATTACCATTCGGTTTATTGAGGTGCACAGCAGTACATACATAGTTGCAACAACTCACATAAAACAAAACAAAGACTGATATTCGGTTGGTTGAGCTGCGCAGACTGCACAGGTTGCGAGCTCGAGCTTGGTTGCTATGGTTACCCACAAGAAGTTTGACAGGCATATTGGGGACAGCTCCTAGTTCAGGACCCCAACACGGCATGATGAAGGGTGCCAAACCGAAAAGGCAGAAAACAATTGCAGCATTTTTTCAAAAAACGACTAAGTAAACTGTGCCTTACTTTATCATATCACCTTGCAATTTTTTGATAGTCTGTTCAAAGTAGTGTCATAGTGAAAGTAAAATCGTATGGAGTAGAGATGCCTTTCTGGTAGCCTCCTTCTTTCGGTGGTAGCCTGTAGATACAGTGCTCAGAAGGCAGTTTTAATGCTTAATCTGGCGTTCCCTGCCATAATTTCAGCGAGCATATTTTTTCATAAGGAAACTTTGCGAAGAGTTGTTGACTGACTGCCGCTCACTCAACACACAGGCATAGTTAGAAAGTTAGAAAGCTAATGGTTGCAGGGATGAAGGAGTGATGGTTTTTTTGTCTTAGCTGAGTAATGTAGCTGCCCTGAGGGCATCAGAGTATATTCCTCGCACAACACATGTTGGGGGTGGGGTTGGTTTGCTGGCAGCTTTGTCCCCGCCAGTTCAAAAAACGTATCTGCGCCCCTGCCCACAAAGCTTGTTTTATTCAAGATGCGTGAACACAGACTGAGCTTGTTGGCTGGGCAGGAGTAGTGTGAATCATTACATTGCATGGCATTTAGCATAAGCTCTTATCCAGGGTGACTTACAAGAAGTGCTGAACTCCTAGACAAAGTTCTAGTGCCAACTGAACACTTTTGTGCATAAGCTGTCTGGTCATCCAATCCCTCCTGTATTGTTTCCCTTTACTATTATGGGTCAGTAGGACAATTCGCATTTAGATGAAGACTGTTCATAGATGCTTCTGGCACTTTCTATGCCCATCTCCAAGGCACCTCTGCCTCTGGGGGAAGTCATGGAGGATGGGAAGGAATTAATTTTACAATTGACAGTTGGCATCTGGGTAAAGGCCTCCAGAGGGGGGCCTGTCCTTTCACTGAGATGTGATGTCCTTCCTGGCATTGTCTGTGTATGTTTTTGATGGGTGAGAGGGTAACCAAATTCATCTTTCTAAAAGGCAACAATAGTGTGCTCAGACCTGGAATAGTTTATCAAGTATTATATGCACTATGATTTTAGTTTTTCATATGGCCATCTGATGCTGTTTTTCAGCTTTGCAATCTGTATTTAAAACATTTTGTAATTGATCTATAAATCTTGTTTGGCCTAAAATGAAGGATTATTATTATTATTATTAATTTTTTTTTTTTTTTTTTTTTTTTTATTGATAAGTAATGATTATTTTTATCAATAATAAACAGAGTGGGGTATCTGAGTTGTGTATTAGTCTATATGTGGAGAGGAGATGGCATATAGGAGGGAGGTGGCAGGACTGGTGGCCTGGTGCCAGGAAAATAATCTCTCCTTAAGGAGATGATTATTGATCCGAGGAGGAGGGAGCAGCATGCCCCAATATACATTGGGGAGACAGAGGTGGAGAGGGTAAGAACTTTTAAATTCCTCGGCACTCACATCAGTGAGGACCTCACCTGGTCTCACAACACTCAGCAGCTTCTCTGCTGTGACTTCTTCAGACTGTATTTCTTGAGAAGGCTGAGGAAGTTTGGCATGCCAACCAAAATCCTCAGCAACTTCTACAGATGCACAGTCAAGAGTGCCATCACCAACTCCATCATAGTGTGGTATGGAAACTGCACTCATCAGGACAGGAAGGCTCTCCAGTGGGTGATAAAGACTGCGCAGGCCATCTCTGGAACAGCCTTCCCATCACTACAGGGCATTTACAACACCAGGGTCATCAGGAGGGCCCATAACATCATTAAGGACAACGCACACCCACAATAGTCTCTTTATACTCCTGCCATCAGGAAGATGCTACCGGAGTGTCAAGTCAAGGACTACAAGACTCTCAGTTTCTATCCACAGGCTATCAGGCTCCTGACCAATACAACACACTAAATACTGCACTCCCCATTCTTCAGCATCCCCACTGCAGCTACCTGTTTGCACAAAGTACAGTCACTTTACAAATTAACTCGTGTTTTTGGCACTTCTTTTACCTATTTTCTTTTACTACTTTTTATTACTTTTATTCCCTTTTGGTCATCTTTTTGTCATGTGTTTGTTGAGTGTATGTGTTTTATTGTTGTGTGTGTGTAAGGAGAGCAGCAAAGTAAGAATTGCATTGCATTGTCTGAACCTCCATGTTTTTGCGATGCATATGACAAACTTCTTGAATGTTATAAAGTCATTGTAACAACTTTGGAAGAGTGGAAAATGAGGGACTGGAGACAGGTGCTGTAATTCAAGGTGCACTTTTACTTTATTTTCACCTTTCAGTGCTTTTAATACTCACACACAGATGCACGTGGGGAAATACAACACGCACACTTTTTTATCTCTCTCTCTCTCTCTCTCTCTCTCTCAGTACTGGCTATCTGAAAGACACAGATGCACATTAATAGACAGCCAGTAATTAGACACAGGTGTACCTCATCACATGTTACTTGCCGGTTCAACCTTACTCCTTGCTGTTCACAGCCGATGCTCAACCACACCCTCACTGCCACAGTCATGTTTATATTTTATGTCTTATTACACTTACAGTGCCTTGAAAAAGTATTCATACTCCTTGAACTTTTTCACATTTTTCCACCTTACAACCACGAACTTAAGTTTTTTATTGAGATTTTACGTGATAGACCAACACAGAGTAGCACATACAGTTAGGTCCATAAATATTTGGACAGAGACAACATTTTTCGAATTTTGGTTCTGTACATTACCACAATGAATTTTGAACAAAACAATTCAGATGCAGTTGAAGTTCAGACTTTCAGCTTTAATTCAGTGGGTTGAACAAAATGATTGCATAAAAATGTGAGGAACTAAAGCATTTTTTTAAACACAATCCCTTCATTTCAGGGGCTCAAAAGTAATTGGACAAATTAAATAATTGTAAATAAAATGTTCATTTCTACAACCCCGATTCCAAAAAAGTTGGGACAAAGTACAAATTGTAAATAAAAACGGAATGCAATGATGTGGAAGTTTCAAAAGTCCATATTTTATTCAGAATAGAACATAGATGACATATCAAATGTTTAAACTGAGAAAATGTATCATTTAAAGAGAAAAATTAGGTGATTTTAAGTTTCATGACAACACCACATCTCAAAAAAGTTGGGACAAGGCCATGTTTACCACTGAGAGACATCCCTTTTTCTCTTTACAACAGTTTGTAAACGTCTGGGGACTGAGGAGACACGTTGGCCAAGTTTAGGGATAGGAATGTTAACCCATTCTTGTCTAATGTAGGATTCTAGTTGCTCAACTGTCTTAGGTCTTTTTTTGTCATATCTTCCGTTTTATGATGCGCCAAATGTTTTCTATGGGTGAAAGATCTGGACTGCAGGCTGGCCAGTTCAGTACCCAGACCCTTCTTCTACGCAGCCATGATGCTGTAATTGATGCAGTATGTGGTTTGGCATTGTCATGTTGGAAAATGCAAGGTCTTCCCTGAAAGAGATGTCGTCTGGATGGGAGCATGTCTTGCTCTAGAACCTGGATATACCTTTCACAATTGATGGTGTCTTTCCAGATGTGTAAGCTGTCCATGCCACACGCACTAATGCAACCCCATACCATCAGAGATGCAGGCTTCTGAACTAAGCGCTGATGATAAATTGGGTCGTCCTTCTCCTCTTTAGTCTGAATGACACAGCGTCCCTGATTTCCATAAAGAACTTCAAATTTTGATTCGTCTGACCACAGAACAGTTTTCCACTTTGCCATAGTCCATTTTAAATGAGCCTTGGCCCAGAGAAGACGTCTGCGCTTCTGGATCATGTTTAGATACAGCTTCTTCTTTGAATTATAGAGTTTTAGCTGGCAACGGTAGATGGCACGGTGAATTGTGTTCACAGATAATGTTCTCTGGAAATATTCCTGAGCCCATTTTGTGATTTCCAATACAGAAGCATGCCTGTATGTGATGCAGTGCCGTCTAAGGGCCCGAAGATCACGGGCACCCAGTATGGTTTTCCAGCCTTGACCCTTAAGCACAGAGATTCTTCCAGATTCTCTGAATCTTTTGATGATGATATGCACTGTAGATGATGATATGTTCAAACTCTGCAATTTTACACTGTCGAACTCCTTTCTGATATTGCTCCACTATTTGTCGGCGCAGAATTAGGGGGATTGGTGGTCCTCTTCCCATCTTTACTTCTGAGAGCCGCTGCCACTCCAAGATGCTCTTTTTATACCCAGTCATGTTAATGACCTATTGCCAATTGGCCTAATGAGTTGCAATTTGGTCCTGCAGCTGTTCCTTTTTTGTACCTTTAACTTTTCCAGCCTCTTATTGCCCCGTCCCAACTTTTTTGAGATGTGTTGCTGTAATGAAATTTCAAATGAGCCAATATTTGGCATGAAATTTCAAAATGTCTCATTTTCGACATTTGATATGTTGTCTATGTTCTATTGTGAATACAATATCAGTTTTTGAGATTTGTAAATTATTGCATTCCGTTTTTATTTACAATTTGTACTTTGTCCCAACTTTTTTGGAATCGGGGTTGTAATACTTGGTTGAAAACCCTTTGTTGGCAATGACTGCCTGAAGTCTTGAACTCATGGACATCACCAGACACTGTGTTTCCTCCTTTTTAATGCTCTGCCAGGCCTTTACTGCACCGGTTTTCAGTTGTTGGTGGTTTGTGGGCCTTTCTGTCTGAAGTTTAGTCTTTAACAAGTGAAATGCATGCTCAATTGGGTTGAGATCAGGTGACTGACTTGGCCATTTAAGAATATTCCACTTCCTTGCTTTAATAAACTCCTGGGTTGCTTTGGCTTTATGTTTTGGGTCATTGTCCATCTGTATTATGAAACGCCGACCAATCAGTTTGGCTGCGTTTGGCTGCATTTGGCTGGATTTGAGCACACAGTATGTCTCTGAATACCTCAGAATTCATCCGGCTGCTTCTGTCCTGTGTCACATCATCAATAAACACTAGTAACCCAGTGCCACTGGCAGCCATGCATGCCCAAGCCATCACACTGCCTCCGCCATGTTTTACAGATGATGTGGTATGCTTTGGATCATGAGCTGTACCATGCCTTCGCCATACTTTTTTCTTGCCATCATTCTGGTAGAGGTTGATCTTGGTTTCATCTGTCCAAAGAATGTTCTTCCAGAACTGTACTGGCTTTTTTAGATGCTTTTTTAGCAAAGTCCAATCTAGCCTTTTTATTCTTAAGGCTTATGAGTGGTTTGCACTGTGCAGTGAACCCTCTGTATTTACTTTCATGCAGTCTTCTTTTTATGGTAGATTTGAATATTGATACACCTACCTCCTGGAGAGTGTTGTTCACTTGGTTGGCTGTTGTGAAGAGGTTTCTCTTCACCATGGAAATTATTCTGCGATCATCCACCACTGTCTTCTGTGGGCGTCCAGGTCTTTTTGCATTGATGAGTTCACCAGTACTTTCTTTCTTTCTCAGGATGTACCCAACTGTAGATTTTGCCACTCCTAATATTGTAGCAATTTCTCAGATGGGTTTTTTCTGTTTCCGCAGCTTAAGGATGGCTTGTTTCACCTGCATGGAGAGCTCCTTTGACTGCATGTTTTCTTCACAGCAAAATCTTCCAAATGCAAGCACCACACCTCAAATCAACTCCAGGCCTTTTATCTGCTTAATTGAGAATGACATAACAAAGGAATTGCCCACACCTGCCCATGAACTAGCCTTTGAGTCAATTGTCCAATTACTTTTGGTCCCTTTAAAAATGGGGTGGCACATGTTAAGGAGCTGAAACTCCTAAACCCTTCATCCAATTTTAATGTGGATACCCTCAAATGAAAGCTGAAAGTCTGGACTTTATGTCCATGTCCATTATATAACTATAACTTGAATATGTTTCAGTAAACAGGTAAAGAAACAAAATTTGTGTCAGTGTCCAAATATATATGGACCTAACTGTAATTGTGAAGTGAAATGATAAATGGTCTTCAACATTTTAAACAAATAAAAATCTGAAAAATGTGGTGTGCATTAGTATTCAGCCCCCCTGCGTCAATACTTTGTAGAGCCACCTATTGCTGCAATTACAGCTGCAAGTCTTTTGTGGTATGTCTCTACCAGCTTTGCACATCTAGACACTGAAATTTTTGCCCATTCTTCTTTGCAAAATAGCTCAAGCTCAGCCAGATTGGATGGAGAGCGTATGTGAACAGCAATTTTCAAGTCTTGCCACAGATGCTCAATGGGATTTAGGTCTGGACTTTGACTGGGCCATTCTAACACATGAATATTCTTTGATCTAAACCATTCCATTGTAGCTCTGGCTGTATGTTTAGGGTCATTGTCTTGCTAGAAGGTGAATCTCCTTCCCAGTCTCAAGTCTTTTGCAGCCTCCAACAGGTTTTCTTCCAGGATTGCCCTGTATTTAGCTCCATCCATCAACTCTGACCAGCTTCCCTGTCCCTGCTGAAGTAAAGCATCCCCATAGCATGATGCTGCCACCACCATGTTTCACACTGGGGATGGTGTGTGCAGGGTGATGAGCAGTGTTAGTTTTCCACCACACATAGTGCTTTGCATTTAGGCCAAAAAGTTCAACTTTGGTCTCATCTGACCAAAGCACCTTCTTCCACATGTTTGCTGTGTCCCCTACATGGCTTCTGGCAAACTGCAAACAGGACTTCTTATGCCTGTCTTTCAACAATGGCTTTCTTCTTGCCACTCTTCCAAAAAGGCCAGATTTGTGGAGTGTACAACTTATAGTTGTCCTGTGCACAGATTCTCCCACCTGAGCTGTGGATTTCTGCAGCTCCTCCAGAGTGATCATGGGCCTCTTGGCTGCTTCTCTGACCAGTGCTCTCCTTGCTCGCTCTGTCAGTTTAGGTGGACGGCCATGTCTTGGTAGGTTTGCAGTTGTGCCATACTTTTTCCATTTTTGAATGATGGCTTGAACAGTGCTTCTTGAGATGTTCAGAGTTTGGGATATTTTTTTATAACCTAACCCTGCTTTAAACTTCTCCAGAACTTTATCCCTGACCTGTCTGGTGAGTTCTTTGGTCTTCATGATGCTGTTTGTTCTTCAGTGTTCTCTAACAAACCACTGAGGCCTTCACAGAACAAGTGTATTTATGCTGAGAGTAAATTGCACACAGTAGGACTCTATTAACTAATTAGATGACTTCTGAAGGTAATTGATTGCACTGGATTGTATTTAGAGGTATCAGAGTACAGGGGCCTGAATACTAATGCACATCACATTTTTCAGATTTTTATTTGTTTCAAATTTTGAAGACCATTTATCATTTTCATTTCACTTCACAATTATGTGCTACTCTGTGTTGGTCTATCACATAAAATCTCAATAAAAAACTTTTAAGTTCGTGGTTGTAAGGTGGAAAAATGTGAAAAAGTTCAAGGGGTATGAATACTTTTTCAAGGCACTGTAGTTCAATGTAAAACACAGTGGGGGACAACAGGTAGGGTTGTTGCCTCATAGCTCTGGGATCCCCAGTTAAATCTCTCATCTTCCAACAACATATCAGTAAGTAGACTGGTAATGTTGAATTGCTGTACATTGTGAATGATTGTATGAATGGTATGACTACTGTTGACCACAGGGTGTATTCCTGTCATGATTGATTGATTGTTCTCATCTCATCTCATCTCATTATCTCTAGCCGCTTTATCCTTCTACAGGGTCGCAGGCAAGCTGGAGCCTATCCCAGCTGACTACGGGCGAAAGGCGGGGTACACCCTGGACAAGTCGCCAGGTCATCACAGGGCTGACACATAGACACAGACAACCATTCACACTCACATTCACACCTACGGTCAATTTAGAGTCACCAGTTAACCTAACCTGCATGTCTTTGGACTGTGGGGGAAACCGGAGCACCCGGAGGAAACCCACGCGGACACGGGGAGAACATGCAAACTCCACACAGAAAGGCCCTCGCCGGCCCCGGGGCTCGAACCCAGGACCTTCTTGCTGTGAGGCGACAGCGCTAACCACTACACCACCGTGCCGCCGATTGATTGTTCTATCCTCCAGAAAGTAAAGTCTCCATCTACCTTGAATAGAGCATTAAAACATGCCCTTGAGGATTTGTGGGTAAAGAGAGACTACTTACTTACTATCCCATTATTGATCAGAATAACAAATTTCTGTATTTGAAAGGATGTTTTTTATAGGTCCTTATCAGTTTTGCCATTAGCAAAATCATGAAGAAATTGTGCGATCTAGTGACCTGATGTATTCCCTTGGATGTGTGAAGATTATGACACAACCTTATCATTCACTTACTACTACAACTCCTTCAGATCTGAGATCTGTGGTCATAGTACATCCTAGGGAAAAATCACTTGCACATATGTGGGCTGGAATAAAGAATAGATTTCAGAATAAAATGCAGCCCAGGTGCATTTCAGCATATTTATCTTGAGAAAGCATCAGAACAAAATGCCGAGACAAGCACAGTATGAAAGCCATCTGCCTGTGGGACATTAGATGATGGCATCTGCTGGCAGCATAGCAGTACAATGACTGCTAAGGAGTCAGCATCACATCTGTGCTAAGCCAACCAGAATAAACAGCATAAGTAATGACTGAACTGTCGGGGACATGGGGCTGTCATGTGCCCCAGCCCATTTTCAACATCATATGAGACAATGTGCTGTAAGAATCTTGGGTAAATGGTGGTGTTGATTAATAATATGTCTAAGCAGCGAAGCTGATGACCTCAATATATTGTCTGATTTGCATGAGACTTAACATTGTCTTTACAACATTATATAGACAATCCCCAAGGTTTGTACAAATATACTACTAGGAGGTGCTATAAGTAAAATTGCTTGTTTTTCAGTGAAAATTTTTAGAAAAACTTCAAATTTGATACAGTGGCTAATAGTGACATTTGAGCCTTTTTTAAAAACTTTTCTGAATATATCACTTTCATAACCAATATGGTTGCCAGCAGCGAGTCAAAATTGAGTAGCTTGTAAGTTACACTGTGAATGCTGAATTGTCATGAAACTTGGTCTGCAAGTTTGACGTCATGAAGAGGGACTGTATAAAACCTGGAAGCAAATGGACAAAAGGTGGCACTACAATAAAGACATTTACTTTTTGCATTTACCTTGAAAATGGCTTGACCTACAGTCAAAATTATATAGTCATTTATACTTCACTGGTCTTCTGCCTGAAAATTTTCAAATTGTGACATTTTCTCAAAGTATTTTTGACATCAGAAACAGCTGGCTCAATCATCCCAAAACTTAGTCAGGATTATCTTCAGACTTCACTGATCTTAATTCCTTAACCTTCCCCTAGTGTTAGGGTCAGCACCAACCCATTTTTAGGTTTAGCATGCATAAAAGTACTACATAAATTTGTTTACTGCATCAAGACTTTTTGACTTTGTCAGGAACTTCTATTTAACCTTCCTCTGGTGTTAGCTTACTGTTACTATCTCTTATGTTAACAGGTCAGTTTTGACCCGTGTCTTAAATCAGCCATAAAATACCCTAAAAACAATTATTTATCATCCAATTTGTTTCTTACCTCTTGGTTACCTTGTTAGGCTCCCTTATCCATGAAAAGATTGGTTTTAATATTTTTGTTGTGGCCCCCTGGGCCTTTCTTTTAACAGCATACCCCTTGTTTTCAATATAAAAAAGTGGTCAAATGAACCTCAAGAGAATAATGTAAACAAATAAAAGGTTGTTCTGTTACCTGACTATTACTGAGGGGTATTAGATCACATCTCTTAAATGTCTCATCTCATCTCCTCTAGCCGCTTTATCCTGTTCTACAGGGTCGCAGGCAAGCTGGAGCCTATCCCAGCTGACTACGGGCAAAAGGCGGGGTACACCCTGGACAAGTCGCCAGGTCATCACAGGGCTGACACATAGACACAGACAACCATTCACACTCACACCTACGGTCAATTTAGTGTCACCAGTTAACCTAACCTGCATGTCTTTGGACTGTGGGGGAAACCGGAGCACCCGGAGGAAACCCACGCAGACATGGGGAGAACATGCAAACTCCACACAGAAAGGCCCTCGCCGGCCCCGGGGCTCGAACCCAGGACCTTCTTGCTGTGAGGCAACAGCGCTAACCACTACACCACTGTGCCGCCCCTCTTAAATGTTCAAAAAAAAATTTTTATTTTAATATTATCAACTATAGTAACATCTATGGTGTTTCGAGTCAATTTCGACCCATATGTATTCACTTCAAGAAAAGGGCAAAAAACAAGTCTTTTTTATTCCTGCCTGTCGATGCGTCCCAGAGACTATCAGTGGCCTCATTGCTGGATCTGTACACTCCAGCAAGGAGAAGAACACCAATATAGGCATCCAGGCATCAATGTCATTCCACATGTTGCCATGGACTTTTTTTCCTTCAAGGTTTGTCATAGCAATTATGACTTTTTTTTAGTGACAATGGCATAAACAGATCAAAACATGACTTGATGTCACTTACTCTCGTCACAGCAAACCTTGTGATCCCAGGGGTCATTTTGATGACATTTGCAGCAGCTGTCCTGCCATGTACATCAGGAGGTACTGAGCTCCAACAGATGTTGCCACTTTTGGATCTGAATGTTTCAGCAGGAACAGCTTCAGCACCGGTGACCTCCTCATCAGACTGATCAGATGTGTCTGTGTCTTCCGGTTGATACGCCACATCATCTTCCTCCTCAGAGACCTGCTCATCTCCATCGCTATACTGCTCTGTGTCCTCTGCCTCATTATCAGCAAAGATATGATCCAGAGCTTGGCTTACATTCAGTCCTCTTCTCATTGTTGCATGCTGTAAATTGGAGATGTGTACTCTGCAAGTCACCGACTCTAAACTCAATTGGCCTTACATGCCTGGACATGTCTGTCTTTGTTTGTTCTGTCAAACAGGCAAAGAGAAAAGCCCCTGACTGAAGCTCAAGTGGTTGGAGGAAGAGCTGGCTGTAGGCTGTTGGCTGATTGTGTGTTTATGATTTCAGTTTTGCCATTTATTATTGTTTTATAATCTTATATTTCAACTGGGTCGAAATTGACCCTAACAACACAAAGGTCACAATTTTCACCAGAGCATTTTATAATTTAGTAAAATTATTTTTTTGGATTTTATTTTGTTTAAAGAATTTGAGCAGTCAATCTATTTCGAGTATATGAGCTAATCAATTTTCATCGAAATGTGGCTACAGTTGCCATGGACAGTTGCTACGGACAGCTTTGTGATAGTGGGGGCATGGTCAAGTGTCAGCTGATGAGGGGGAGGAGGTGGGTAGAACCAGCAGGTAATACTTTATGAGTCTTACCTGTGTTGGATTACTGGCAATTTATCAATGTGTATTTTTTTGTGTGTTCTTGTAGAGAAGCTGGTAATGAGAGAGGGAGAAAGAGAGAGAGAGAGAGAGAGAGAGAGAGATGAGCAATCCAGCAGAGAGGTGTGTGTGTGTGTGTGTGTGTGTGTGTGTGTGTGTGTGTGTGTGTGTGTGTGTGTGTGTGAATTAAAATAAAATAAAGATGCTGAAAAAGTGTCAGCAAAGCTTAAAATAAAATAGACCTTGTGTTGTCAAGTCTGTCTCCTGGTTCCTCATTTCCCAAGAACCATGAGAGTGTTACACTGGTGCCAAAACCTGGAATTTCAAGGGAAAGCACCATCGTGAAATGCACACCAATTACTGAGATCCTCCAGATCCTTGTCAGTGTCCACCAAATCCAATGCCAAGCCCTCATCGCCCTGAGTGAAGAACAGGAGCAACTTTTTCAGGCTCTGCTCCAGGCCAAGGCAGAGGACCAGCAGGTGATCCAGAGCTTGGTCCAGCCAGCAGGTACTCTAGCTGCTGCTCCTGTGGATGCTGTGGCCTCAACCCACTTCCTACTTGTCAAGATGTGTCTTCAGGACGACCCTAAGGCCTTCATGGAGCTGTTTGAGCATGTTGCTGAAGCAAGCATGTGACCAAACTCGCAGTGCGTGGTCCACCTATAGCCGCAACTGTCGGGGGAAGCCCAGAAGAAGAACAACTTTATTCATCACATGTACACTTGTAAAATTCCTCTCTGTATTTAACCCATCTGAAGCAGTGAAAACACATGCATGTGCGTGCGCGCACGCACACACACACATATATAACCAGAGCAGTCATGCTACAGCACCTGGGGAGCAGTTGGGGGTTAGGTGCCTCACTCAAGGGCACTTCAGCCTAAGGCCACCCCATCTTAACCTAACTGCATGTCTTTGAATTGTGGGGGAAACCAGAGCACCCAAAGGAAACTCACACAGACACAGGGAGAACATGCAAACTTGACACAAAGGCCCCCTTCAGCCACTGGGCTCAAACCCAGAACCTTCTTTCTGTGAGGCGACAGTCCTAACCACTACACTACTGTGCCGCCAACACCACCAAAGCTCGCAGTTCCACAGCTCCCCACCTCCAACCTGCTGGAGTATCCAGACCAGAAGTGAGTCATATTACATATATCATATTCCATATGTATGTACATATGAGTCATATTACATACGAGTTGGCTACACTCCAGAATAACATTGCCAATGTGTTGGCATTCAGGGAGGTCAGCCACCCAACAGCTCAGAGATGCCTGCTGCCAGTGGCTGCTGAGGGAAGACTGCGATACCCATGACCTCATTGATCAAGTGGTACTGCAGCAGCTCCTTATTTGGCCAACAGTTGAAGAGGCAGTCTGGGTCCAGTGCCACTGCGTGGCATCACTGGAGGAAGCAGTCAGGCTGGCAAAAGAACATCTGGCAGCATTTCTGGAAGCAGGTACACCCGCCCCTTCTTTCTCTCTCTCTCACTCAGTCACTCATGCATACTTCTTCTCTGTGTCTCCCCACCCCTATCCCTGCAATATGGAAGTGGGGATCAATTCCCCCAAAGCTCACTCCCCAAATCCATGTCCATCCCTGTTTTCCCTCACCCCATTATGATTCCATGACAATGTTGCTACTAACTCACTCTCTCTATCTCTCTTTCTGCGCATGTGCGGTGCGAGTGGGTGGAGTGGAGCGTGTGTGAGTAAGTGCGTGCTGAAAGTTTGGCTGCCGTGCCATAAACTTTTGTCCTTTTTCTACCTTTTTTCTATCTTTTCTTTTTTCTTTTTTTTGTATACGGTTTGTTATTAGTTTATTGTTGTTTGAATTTTGTTAAAAGTGCACGCGCCAGGCGTCTGCTTCCTTTTGGAAGTATGGCGGCGCGAAGTGCACCTGAGCAGCGTTTTGGCTTTCTAACGAGGAAGCATGGTATTAAAATAGATTCACCTCTTTCAGTGGAGGAGATCAGTTTGGCTGTGGGAGGTTTAATTGGCCATGATAATGTTTTGTCTGCATCTCGCATGAACAGGGCAGTGGTTTTTATTCCTTGCTTCTGTTGATTTGGTAAACAAAATGGTGGAGACGGGGGTAGTGGTTGAAGAGGTTTTTCTCCCCGTTTTACCTTTGTCGAGCCCTTCAAGAAAAGTAATGCTTTCTAATGTGCCCCCTTTTATTAGCAATGATGTGCTTACAGAGGTCTTATCCCATTACGGAAAAGTAGTATCTCCCCCAAAAATGATACCAATGGCAACCAAATCTCCGCTATTAAAGCATGTTGTCTCGTTTCGAAGGTTCGCTTATATAATTTTGAAAGACAAAGTAGAACTTGAAGTCTCTCTGAATATTAAGGTGGACGATTTTAATTACACGATTTATGTGACCACAAATACATTGAAATGTTTTGGATGTGGACAGCTGGGGCACCTGGCGCGTAATTGTCCAGATAAGGTGAAACCGAACAATGTGAATTTAAAAGAGGGTATCCCCAGTGATGAAAGATCTCAGGAAACACCCAATACTAAGAATGATGAGGCACCTGCGGGTGAGGAGGGTGAAGGTGCGGGCGATGGGAATGGTGAAGGAGAGGTAGCCCCTCCGGCTGAGACACCAGAAGATGGTGACTCAATGGATCTCGCTTCGGAATCTGAAATGCCCGCTGCTTCGCAGGGTAGTTACACAGATCTAGTGGAACAAATCTTTAATGAAGTTATTAACGAACATAACCCTCCTATAGAAGCTGAAAATGTTTTTAAAATGCCGTCTAAGAAAAGGGGTCATCCAGGCTCTAGAGGCAAAGCAAAGAAGAAGAGTCTGACAGTTGATGTGCCTGATAGTGAGAGCGATTATGCGTCTGACTGTAGTGTTACCTGCAGTCTACGCACAAGCGGCTTTTCTCAACAGAATTACAGTGTCGAAGATATCAAAGCGTTTTTAACCAAAACTAAACATGCAAGGAATGTAAGGATTGATGATCATTTTGCAGATGTTGATCAGTTTATTGCAAAGGCCAAACTGTTTATGTCAGAAGGGGGATTTACCGATCAAGAGGGCTTCCGTTTAAAAAAGATACTGGGCAAGTTAAATGATAGTGATGTTAAAAATCAATTGTAATTTTTTCTCTATGATCATTATGTGTCTTAAGTTCTATATTTTATATTTCCTTATGTGTGAATTTCTAATTGCTTCGTTGAATTTAAATGGAGCAAGGGAACGAAATAAGAGAGCTATTGTGTTTGAAACTTTTAAACAAAAGAGAGTTGATGTTGCGTTTGTTCAAGAAACTCACACAGATATAAGGAATAGTGATGACTGGGCGAGTGAATTTACTGGTGTATCAGTTTTGAGTCATAACACCTCAAATTTTGGGTGGATGTTGCTATTCTTTTTAGCCACAATTTTATTCCATGCTCCTATGAAATTAATGAAATTATTAAAGGCAGGCTTTTAAAAGTAAGAGCCAAATATGATGGTAAAACCTTTGTGTTTGTTTGTGTTTATGCACCTACTGATGCATTAGAGCGCATACTTTTTCTACAAACACTGGATGATGTTCTTAAAACTTGTGATTGTGAAGACATCTTGCTTGTTGGGGGAGATTTTAATTGCACGGAGAATGGCATAGATCGCAATCATATAGAGCCTCACATGCCATCTCGTAAAAAGTTAGTTGAAATTTTAAAGGTTCACAATCTTGTAGATGTTTGGAGAAGTCTGCATTTAAATCAGAGGCAGTATACATGGGTCCACTCATATAATAACATGCTGTCCTTGGCAAGGCTAGATAGATTTTATGGGTTCAAACACCAGTTCAATTTCTTTAGGAGTTGTAACATTGTACCAGTTGGGTTTTCTGATCACTGTATGGTAACATTCAACATATTTATTAGTACTTTTAAACCAAAGAGCGCTTACTGGCATTTTAATACCAGTTTATTGCAAGACAAGCATTTTAGGGATGTTTTTAATTTTTTTTGGGATCAGTGTAAGAGTACAAAGCCTGTTTTTAGGTCAGTACAGCAGTGCTGGGATTTTGCTAAGGTCCAGATAAAAATGTTGTCCCAACAGTATAGCTTCAATGTCACGAGGGACATCTCCAATCGTATGACTGCCTTAGAGATTGAGATTTTGAATCTTCAAGGGGACACAACTGGCAATGTAACGGAAAAATTGAAAATTAAAAAGAACTTGCTGGCCGAGTTATTAGGGGTTAAGGCTCAAGGAGCTCTGGTCAGGTCACGTTTTCAGTCTATTGAACTCATGGATGCACCTACCAAATTCTTTTTTAATTTGGAAAAGAAAAACGGTCAAAAAAAAGCTAATGCAATCTTTGTCGTCAGAAGATGGCACTATTCTGTATGCTCACACTGACATTCATAAAAGAGCACGGGTATTTTTTGAGAATCTTTACAAGAGTGAGATCTCCTATGAGCAGGCTCCAGAGAATGTCTTTCTGAATAATTCACCCCAGATGTCCAGCTCGGCAAATGCAATCCTCGGAGGGGTGATAACCCTGGAGGAAGTGTTTACAGCCCTCCAAAGTATGGAGAGTGGAAAGGCTCTGGGGATTGATGGTCTACCGGTTGCATTCTAAAAAAGCTTTCTGGCCTGAAGTAGGCACAGATTTGCTGGAGGTGCTTAGTGACAGTTTAACCAATGGGTGGCTGCCACAAAGTTGCCGAAGAGCTGTGGTGACATTGTTGCCAAAAAAAGGGGATCTAAATGACATAAGGTCATGGAGGTCTGTCTCTGTCCTATGTGTGGAATATAAAGTGCTCTCAAAGGTTCTGGCCAATAGGCTTAGGAAAGTGGTAGGAGAGGTCATCCATCCTGACCAGACTTACTGTGTGCCTGGAAGGTTGATTTATGACATTTGGTTCATTAGAGATATTGTAGATGTTGGACAGCGTCTAAATTTAGATTTTGGACTTATCTCAATAGACAATCAGAAAGCGTTTGATAGAATTGAGCATAACTATTTATGGAATGTCTTGGCCGCATTTGGTTTTAATTCTGATTTTATTAAATATATAAAAGTCTTATATCGTGACATTGAAAGCATACTAAAGGTTAATGGTGACTTGTGTGCCCCTTTTAAAGTGTTTAGAGGTATTAGACAAGGCTTTCCCTTGTCTGGGATGTTATATTCCTTGGCAATAGAGCCACTTTTGATTAAACTGAGAAATGAGGTTGAAGGTGTAATGCTTCCAAATTGCACTTTTAAGTTTAAATTATCAGCTTGTGCTGACGATGTGGCTATTCTTGTTAAGAGCCAGAGGGATGTGAATGCCATGTTGGGATTACTTAATGATTTTAAATTGCTATCCTCTACTAAAGTAAATTGGGGAAAGAGTGTGGCTTTGTTGATGGGGGACTGGAAGAATGGCCCACCCAATTTACCTGAGGACCTACATTGGTGCAGAGAAGGTTTTAAATACCTGGGGGTGTTTATCGGGAATAATGATTTTATGCAGAAAAACTTTGAAGGTGTTTTAGAGAAAGTGAAAGGCCGTCTTGGTAGATGGGACTTTTTAATGAATAAACTGTCTTATAGAGGCAGAGCGCTTATAATAAACAACCTGGTTGCATCATCCCTCTGGCACAGGCTGGCCTGTATAGACCCTCCTGTCAATGTGCTTTCAAAAATTCAATCTGTTCTGGTCAAGTTTTTTTGGGACAACCTACACTGGGTGCCACAAAGTGTTTTGTTTTTACCCAGAGAAGAAGGGGGACACGGGTTGGTTCATTTACAGAGCAGGACGGCTGCTTTTCGTCTACAGTTCATACAGAGACTGCTTAGTGGGACTGCGAAGAGCAGCTGGGAAGCTGTAACTTGTGTCATTCTGCGCACTTTTGAGGGGCTGGGGCTTGACAAGACGCTTTTCTGGATGGACCCTAAACGTCTGAACTTGAAGAAATTTCCTATTTTTTATCGGAACCTTTTTAAAGTATGGAGTCTTTTCAAGATTGGGAGGACTATGAGCTCTACATCTCTTTTTTGGTTTCTGCAAGAGCCTTTGATCAATGGCTCCATATTAGACCTCTCACATAATCAGTCTTTTCCTGCCCTCAATGGAGTTCTCTGTAAGGCTAAAGTTCTCACCCTGAATGACTTGATCAATTTAGCAGGTCCTTTGTTTCAAAATGCGAATCCAGTGGCTAACCAATTAGGAGTAAGGTCATCTCGAATGATAAAGCAGCATCTTGGAAAGTGGAAGGGGTTCTTTACAGAAGATGAAAATAAGTTGTTGAACGATTTTTCTGTGGGCTTGCTGTCTCCAAATGACACTGATGTATTTCCTAATTTTACTGTAACTGCAGATTTGGATGACTCCTCAGGTGTTTTACTTAAATCCGAGCCTATATTTTTTCTTGGTTGTAACCTTGCCTCTGGTAAGGCATTGTATAAGCTATGTGTTCTGGCTATGAACAAAAAACACCTTGATAAAAGAATTGACACTCCGTGGCGTGTTGTTTTGCAAATCACTGGGGGGGTTAAACCACAATGGAGGGTCTTTCACAAGTCACCATTACCTAAGAAATGCGGGGACTTACAATGGAGGATTTTACATGGGGCAGTGGCGGTTAATGCTTTTATTTCAGTTTTAAATCCTAGTGTAAGTGAACAGTGTCCTTTTTGCACAATGAAGGAAACCATTTTTCATGCTTTCATGCAATGTGTGAGACTGAAACCTCTTTTTACCCTTTTAGAAAGGTTATTTGGTGGTTTTAATGAAAACTTTTTAATGGAAACTTTTATTTTAGGGTTCAAATATTGCCAGAAGCGCAGGTTTAAATGTCAATTATTAAACTTTTTACTTGGACAATCCAAAATGGCTATTTATGTGAGTAGGCGAAATAAAATAGAGTTTGACTCCGGTTACAATATTTTAATGGTGTTTATGATGTCGGTGAAATCAAGAATTTTAATTGATTTTCGTTTTTACAGTGAAATGAATGATCTTGGGGCTTTTGAGAGGATATGGTGTTATAAAGATGCTGTGTGTTATCTGGAGGATGATACACTTAATTTTAACAGCCTGTTAGAGGACTTGCAGCCTGATTAACTGTGTCAATTTTATCAGAATTGTGCATATGTGTATTTATTTATTTATCTATTTTAGGCTGCATTTTTACTCTTTTATTTATTTATTTTTTTAATGATTTTTAAATACTGGTAAAGACTTGTAAAGACTTTGTTTTAAGGACATGGTATGCTTGTGTAAGCAATTTGTATTAAATGAAGTTTGAAAGTCAAGTCTCTCTTTCTCTCTCTCTCTCTCTCTCTCTCTCTCTCACCAGCTGGAATAATCCATGGGACAAAGACTGGCCAGGTCTGCAGGTGTGGCAGGAAAGCCAGGCATTTCCAGGATCAACATCCCCTTAAGGAGGCAGGGATTCTGATCCACATTCCTGACACACCTCCGGCCTCCCCTGACCGAGCAGGAATGTACAGAATTGCAGTTAGTATTCAAGGGAGTACACATCACACCTTGTTGGACTCACATTGTAATCAGACCACAGTTCATCAAAGCCTGATTCAGTGCAGAGCATTGGGAAATGCACAGTTGGTGAAGGTGAGGTGTATGCATGGGGATAGTCACAAATCTCCATTGGTGCCTGTCTCTGTCCAATTTAGGCACAAAATGTGTAGTGTGGAGGTGGCAATTAGTCTGTGCCTCTCCCACCATGAATTCTGGGAACAAATTGGACAGGGTTTAAAGCATTTAGTCAAGCATTTATTTGTGAATGGGTCTGACTGCAGCAAAATATGGGAAGATTCCAGTGCAGTGTTATCTGGGAGGTGGTCCCAGGGCCATCTGTGTCAGTTCCATGTCAGGGTGACATGGAGGGCGGGACTGGGTCCACCCCTCCCCTCTCTGCAGGGATTTCTCCTTGGGATTTCCCATTGGAGCAATCACAAGACGAAACCCCAAGGCACACATTTGGCCAAGTGAGAGTAATCAATGGTCAAAACTTCCAGCCAAGCATTGCACACTCCTACCCATATTTTTGTGTGATTAAAGATAAAATATTACAGTATATCAAGTGATGCAGGAGAGGAAAAGATCCAGTTGTTGGTCCTGAAGAGCCGTAGGAAACCTTTTATTCCACATGGCTCATGACAATCCCATGGCAGGGCATTTAGGTCAGAATAAAACACTGAAATGACTCATGGCCTGTTTCTGTCGGTCGGGAATTCATGGTGATATTAGCAGGTGATTTGAGACATGTTGTGAATGTCAGTTGGTGAATCTGCTGGCTACCCCAAAAGCACCACTGCACCCTTTCCACTGATCAAATTCCCCTTCGAAAGAATTGGTATGGTAAAAAAAAAGTTTGGTAACTTTTTTTTTTCCTCTTAATTATTGTTTGTGTCACAATAAAATAAAATTGCACCTCTAAAGTGGTAGACATATTGTGTAAATCAAATGGTGCTAACCCCCCAAAAATCCATTTTAATTCCAATTTGTAATGTGACAAAACAGGACAAACACCAAGGGGGATGAATACTTTTGCAAGACACTGTACATACTTCCACTGAGAGACATGGGATGCAGCTCAGATTGTGGCTACTCTGTTGGCAACAAACGTGTTAAATCTGGATGTCTCATTCTTTGTCTTTGAGCACTGGTGTGCTGTCAGTCCAAAAAACGGATGGTTTGAGAGGTAACTCAAGCTCTGCTTGCACTGCTACTGTGGCTGCGGTGAGTTCCTTTCTTGGGATGGTGATAGTCTTTAGGGGAGCAACCCTAGCTTTGTCCATCAGAAAAGTGCAGTGAACTAGGTGGTGTTGATTCATCATGCGCAAGTGGGAGACAGTATCATAGTCACTGTCACTTGCATCAGAAAAGTGATGCAACTGTGACCAGACCAGGTGTATAAACCCATCAAGTTTAAGGCATTGTCTGATCTTATAGGCTTCCAACAGACACAAGTCTCTTAATCATGTTGACCATCTTTTTTTAAGACTTTCAGGAATTTCCTCATCCCATCCAAACATCAAATGGCAGAGCTCCTGAACGATCTGTTTAGCATGGAGGATAACAGGTGCCAGCATGCCCAACGGCTCATAAATGGAACTTATCATTGATAGAATTCCATGCTGGGTGAGTGGTTTGTCTTGGAGCTGGATTTGGAATTCAAATGAGTCTGTCTCTATGCACCATCATACACCTAGTGCTCTTTCAACAGGCAAGAGGTCTTGTTCAAGATCTAAATCCTTGATGTCACTGGCTCGGTCCTCCTCCTCTGAGAGAATTAATACTCTGCTATTACCGATCCACTTATTGAGCTTAAATCCACCTTTGGTGCACAAAGTGATGAGGTTCTGAACAAGTGTCTGTGCTTCTTCCTCAGTCTCCACAGACTTCTGACAATCCTCTACATGGAAGTTTCTGAGAACCATTGTGATGGTTTCTGGGTCAAATTTGCCCTTGTTTTCTCTTGCGCACTGTTGAAGTGCAAAACTAGCACAATTTGAAGAGGACATTGCTCCAAATACAGTGGTGCTTGAAGGTTTGTGAAGCCTTTAGAATTTTCTATATTTCTGCATAAATATGACCTAAAACATCATCAGATTTTCACACAAGTCCTAAAAGTAGATAAAGAGAACCCAGTTAAACAAATGAGACAAAAATATTGTACTTGGTCATTTATTTATTGAAGAAAATGATCCAATATTTCATATCTGTGAGTGGCAAAAGTATGTGAACCTTTGCTTTCAGTATCTGGTGTGACCCCCTTGTGCAGCAATAACTGCAACTAAACGTTTCCAGTAACTGTTGATCAGTCCTGCACAGTGGTGTGGAGGAATTTTAGCCCATTCCTCTGTACAGAACAGCTTCAACTCTGGGATGTTGGTGGGTTTCCTCACATGAACTGCTCACTTCAGGTCCTTCCACAACATTTCGATTGGATTAAGGTCACGGCTTTGACTTGGTCATTCCAAAACATTAACTTTATTCTTCTTTAACCATTATTTGGTAGAACGACTTGTGTGCTTAGGGTCGTTGTCTTGCTGCATTACCCATCTTCTCTTGAGATTCAGTTCATGGACAGATGTCCTGACATTTTCCCTTAGAATTTGCAGGTATAATTCAGAATTCATTGTTCCATCAATGATGGCAAGCTGTCCTGGCCCAGATGCAGCAAAACAGGCCCAAACCATGATACTACCACCACCATGTTTCACAGATGGGATAAGGTTCTTATGCTGGAATGCAGTGTGTTCCTTTCTCCAAACATAACGCTTCATATTTAAACCAAAACATTCTATTTTGGTCTCATTCATCCACAAAACATTTTTCCAATAGCCTTCTGGCTTGTCCACGCGATCTTTAGCAAACTACAGATGAGCAGCAATGTTCTTTTTGGACAGCAGTGGCTTTCTCCTTGCAACCCTGCCATGCACACCATTGTTGTTCAGTGTTCTTATGGTAGACTCATGAACATTAACATTAGCCAATGTGAGAGAGGCCTTCGGTTGCTTACAAGTTACCCTGGGGTCCTTTGCAACCTTGCTGACTATTACACACCTTGCTCTTGGAGTGGTCTTTGTTGGTCGACCACTCCTGGGGAGGGTAACAATGGTCTTGAATTTCCTCCATTTGTACACAATCTGTCTGACTGTGGGTTGGTGGAGTCCAAACTCTTTAGAGATGGTTTTGTAACCTTTTCCAGCCTGATGAGCATCAACAATGCTTTTTCTGAGGTCCTCAGAAATCTCCTTTGTTCATGCCATGATACACTTCCACAAACATGTGTTGTGAAGATCAGACTTTGATAGATCCCTGTTCTTTAAATAAAACAGGGTGCCCACTCACACTTGACTGTCATCCTATTGATTGAAAACACCTGACTCTAATTTCACCTTCAAATTAACGGCTAATCCTCGAGGTTCACATACTTTTGCCACTCACAGATAAGTAATATCGGATCATTTTCCTCAATAAGTAAATGACCAATTATAATATTTTTGTCTCATTTGTTTAACTGGGTTCTCTTCACCTACTTTTAGAACTTGTGTGAAAATCTGATTTTGTTTTAGGTCATACTTATGCAGAAATATAGAAAATTCTAAAGGGTTCACAAACTTTCAAGCACCACTGTATGTGCACAACCATCTTATAATCTTGTAGCTCTTTGTTACATTCTCCATCAGGCTACCACAGAAACCTTAAGGAGGTCCGAGTCCTCTTCTGGCACTCTGACTTGATGGAATATTGCCTCAATATCAGCCATAAAGGCAACAGGTTTTTGGCATAGTCTGGTAAGGACACCAATGAGGCTGTTAGTTAACCCTCTGGGGTCTGAAAGTATTTTCTGACATTCTAATGATTTTGGCATGCTCTGATGTCAGTTTCAACAAATCTAAGCAATAGTTTCAAAGTCATGTGACCTTTTTGTATTCAGCACAAGTTCAGCTACAATAATATCAATGTAGTATGTATGTCCTAATTGTACTTTTTAAAAAATAACAGATAAATGAATATGTTGTAAAAAGCAGTTTTAGAACTGTGTTGGAATGAGTGAAAAAACATTACCTACCCATTCCAACGAACCATTTTGGTCACTTGAGGTGATTCTGTTCAGTCTTAGGAACGTATCATACACAAAAACGTACATCTGCTCCATTGATTTGAACAATTAAATGGCCATCAAAACATGTATGTCCTGTTGTTTTGGGATAAAGGGTGGGCGATCACTCTTCTCATTGAATATGCAAAAGGAATGTTCACAGGTCAGCCCAGGTAAATGCCCCCCACACCCCGCCCACGCACGCGCGCGCGCACACACACACACACACAAATATCTTTTACAAAAAAACAACTGAAAAAAGTAATTTTGTGTCATTTATTTGAATATCTAAACAGTATTTTTGAACATGCACAGAAATATTGAACATCACTGTCTTTTGTGCTGCTTTTCAACACAGTTCCTGGTCAACTGGAGGCAAAGGGGAACATCGCACTCCTTGCACTTCCATGGAGTGTTGTTTCTTGCCACTGTCCATCCTGTACAGGATACAGGTCTTGTGGCCGTAGGATGCCACCTTGCTGAAATTGGCATTCAGTGTAGCCACTGGAACAGGCACATGATCAGATATAGAGATCTTGCAGTCACGTGACCGGAAAGTACACAACCGCCATCTTGTCAGTCAAAAACACCGCTGAATACTGCTGCACTCGTGTACAGAATGGATCAATTTCAACCGACGGACTACACGGCTCATTTTTCTAATGAACAGATAACTAGATATATGTCTAAAATAAACGATCTACAGATTAGTGACCCTTATGGCTTTCCGGACGGAGTTTTCACGACTGGATTTTGAACTGCCAGTGGAATACCCAGACGTGTATAATTACCTCATTAACTTTCCCTCGCTGTTCAGTGGTGAAGCACTGCGTGCCTATAAATCTCTGGACAGTTATCTTTACAGAAATTCAGGATTTGTCAGCGACTCAGATGTGGCATCTTGTAAACAAGAATCCTCATTGGATGGGTAAGTCACTTAAGTATTGAGTATAGCACTGACCAGCCGATTATAGAATAAGGTAATTCCAGCTGTAATTCCAAGTCGTCCGTCTTGTTTACATGGATCTGGTGCTGGAGAGGTAGAGGCTTGGCAGTGGAGGTTTGAGTGGCTGTTTTCTGAGCTTAGTCAACAGGCCGGCTCTGCAGCCTCGCTTTTGCTTCCACTCCCGATGCCGCCTCCTTTGCTTTGCTTCCGATAACAATCCACGGAGACCCCGCCGGTCTCGCTATCTCATCCGAAATGTTGTGCATGCGATGGAAATCGCTACAAACCGTCATTTTCTGCTGGAAACCAATGCCCAGTAAGTCCATACGGTTGTAGTGGATATTGAAGTCCAGTACAGACGAACAACACGCAAAAATCTCATCTCATTATCTCTAGCCGCTTTATCCTTCTACAGGGTCGCAGGCAAGCTGGAGCCTATCCCAGCTGACTATGGGCGAAAGGCGGGGTACACCCTGGACAAGTCGCCAGGTCATCACAGGGCTGACACATAGACACAGACAACCATTCACATCTATGGTCAATTTAGAGTCACCAGTTAACCTAACCTGCATGTCTTTGGACTGTGGGGGAAACCGGAGCACCTGGAGGAAACCCACGTGGACACGGGGAGAACATGCAAACTCCACACAGAAAGGCCCTTGCCGGCCCCGGGGCTCGAACCCAGGACCTTCTTGCTGTGAGGCGACAGCGCTAACCACTACACCACCATGCCGCCCACACGCAAAAATACACACAAAAAACATAAAAAACGTGCACAGGTAGGGAGAGCTTGTAGCCGCAGCCGTTGTAGTATAATTGTATATAGTAGGGTTTTCCAGAAGAAAAGGTAGAAGTAAAAGCAGAAGTAGAACCAGAAGTAGAAGGCGAAATATGGCGTTTGACCGACAAGATGGTGTCTGTCACAATCTGGATCGGCTGTGACGTCACATGCAAGTGCTCCATTGACTGTTTGGCTGGGATCTTATTTGACACACCACACAGCTGTGAAGTGAACTCTTCCATGAAGGCCTTGTGGATGATTGTTTCCTGTTGTTTCAGTGATATCAGTTCTTTGTGAAGATGTATGCATTTCTGTCAGAGCCCTTTGTCAAGGAACATGATTTACATTCCAATATTTGCAACAAGTTGTATTTGGCGGGCAACTCTGTTCTGGGACCTCCTTGCCCTTCCCTGTGCATACTTGGAAAGCTTTGGGGCAGGGAGAGCACATCTCCCTGCCCTACCATGTGCCTACATGGGAAGGCTAAAGCCGGGAGAGCCACAGTAAACCCCCCAAAACCACCATGCCAGGCAGACTTCCCTGGTTTTCCATGCTTTTATGGAAGAGCCAGCAGGAGGAGCTTGCGGAACTATTAGGTAGGAAGCAAGTTAAACCAAGATGAAATACAATGAGGTGAGTTGAAGCTTCACAGATTGCTAGTTAGGGGAACATAGCGAATAAGTTCATACAGAGACCCTGAGCAGCTATGCAATAACGTTTATTGTTTAATCTAGTGCAATTGAATGAAAAGGGCAGGTCAGGCTGGATGGCACTGCCTCCGGGCACAGTTGGTAAAATTCTGAAATTCAAAGCGGGACAAGAATTGGCCGTTGTTGTCCAAGCCTGGAATATGAGCTGTTCAAACAATGAAATTATCCAACACAGAGGACCATGTGAGGTGCGTCGTGAATCTATTAATAATGGAGGAGAACCCTTGTTAATGATGTTTACAGTTGCTGCCTCATTGTCACAAAGACAGGATTTGCTTCTTGACCAGTATTTACCCCACAGAAGATGAGCTTCATGATTGAGTAGATTCTATTAGAGCAGTGGAAGAAGTGTCAGCTGACAAGGATGATAATTCTTTGGCCATGCATCAGCAAACTGCTGATTTATTCTCACACACACACACACACACACACACCAAACCAATGGAAGGGTCTGTTTCTGTGAATAACTTAATTGCTAATGGAGATTCCAGATTTTCATTATAGAATAATGAGATACTGTTCCATTTACCCAACAGAAGGAGACCAGAACTGGCATTCAGATCTGCAGCCTGTATCCAAGCTGACCCTATCATGGAGTTCTCTACAGATTTAGATAGGTCAGAAAGCCTGGATACAAAGGATCGTCCCTGGGAAATAACACCATATTGCATAATTAAGATGCCCAGACAATTCCCTTTTAAAATTGCTATTGCTTCTTGCACTTCTCAGGAACTCTCTGAAATGATTTGATTTTTCCAAGAGGCAATGAAGCTTGCATCTGGTTTCTGTCTAAGGTGGTGCCTAGAAAGTCTATAGTCAAGTCAAGTTTATTTGTATAACGTTTTTAAGAAGAGAAATTGTTGCAAAGCAGCTTTAAAGAAAATTAAAGACTTTAAACATGAGCTATTTTTATCCCTAATTTATCCCTGGTGAACAAGCCTGTGGAAATGGTGGCAAGGAAAAACTCCCTCAGACAACATGAGGAAGGAATCTTGAGAGGAACCATACTCAAAAGGGTGATAACAGATAGCATGATTATAAATAATTTGCTTCTATAATGGTGTTCTATATTGTCACAAAGTATAACCATGTAACCAGGAAAATCATTATAGTTTTAACATGAGGTCTGTTTTGTTGAAATTATAAACTATTCATTGATTCTTTGAACTTTGTCATTACAAAGAGCAGATAAATTGATTATTTGGCTTTTTTTTTTCGATTATTTGGCTCTCCCCCCCCCAAAAAAAAAATTTACAGGGCGCTATGCCTATAGGGTTAATGTGAGTTAGAGATTGAGTAGTTGGGTGGTGACATCATTCTGCGATGTAGGAGCCGGCCCCGAGGTTAATTTGGGAGCATGGTGAATGTAAACAAACCCACTGTTGCTGGGAAACATGAACTTGTAGATGGAGCCAACCGGACTCCAGGGCTTGGATTCTGGAGTTCATGGTGGCAAGTAATGCTGGGTGCTGGACAAGGAGTTATTTGGGTCTGCAGGTGTGGCTGATGGGCTGAGACTCATGCTCTTTTAAGCGGCGGAATGGCTGGAGCTGTGGGCAATGTTTTAATTTTCGGTGGCTTCCCTAGAAGCAGAGGAGCTGAAAATATCTACAGCTGGGGGCTTGATGCGGATGGCCTCCATCACAATGCAAATAGTTCCTTGAGGGAAGCTCTGACTGGAGCCACGATGCTATTTATTAACATGATTTCCAGGAGCCTAGGTGCAGGCTATTCATTAATCCTGGGAGCAGAAGACTTCTGTAGGTACATTCAGTCCGTCTCTTTTAACTACATTTCCCATCAGCCAACTTCTGCGTTGACCTGCGTCACGCTGGGGCGGGATCACCAACGTCACATCCTCCATGAAAACATAAGAAACACGGAAACGCCTAGCTCCTCCTCTTTTGGCGCCGTGATTTCAACACGGACACAAGGAGGAATCGCTCGCTCCACCGAGTGAACCCAAAAAGACGTCTTTTCTTCTCTTTCTTGCAAGATCCATGATTCAGCGCGATTTCTTTGTTTACCACTGGCCACAGTAGATTCTAGAATCGTGCGATTTTTAAACTCAACTTGAGTTACAACCGGTTTTTCATTTGTTCCTTATAAGTACGTACTACTGCAGACCAGGCAGTTATTTTAAAGTTAAGAAGCGATTGAATCCTTTTTAACTCAAAAGCTGTGCACATTATTTTGATCAGAGACTTTTCTTTTCATCACGAGCGACCATGCGTCGGACCAAGAAATTCTCTGCGCCTCACGGAAGTGACTCACGTGCTCCACAACAGCAAAACTCCAAATGTCTCGGAAGATCTCTTCATAATCTTGCTAGAGGCAAGATACTGAGTAAGACTTGGCATTTGGGCAAAACCTAGTCTTAGGAATTAGCTTTTATTGAAGTAGTGTGAATTTAAACTCAGGTTTAATTGTTTACACTGTTCGACACGCAGTGTTGAATTGATGATTGTTATATTTTGTTAATCTCTCAATTGTTTGATTGATAGGCTGTGCATGCTTCTCTTTATTCCTACTAACATACTTAATTCTCTTATGATACATCTTGACCACATCAAGATTTCAGTGGATTCAGTATTGTTATAAGCTAGTGAAATTAGCCTACGGCTAATTCTTTTGTCCCATTAGCCTCCAGGGCTAAGGGTATTGTCTCAAGGGAACACGTGGCGGTCCTCCCCCCAGACTCACATACACACCTTTTGTTTTAACTCCACGAGGTAGGGTCCTTGGGCCTTAGCTAGCCACACGGCTAATTCTTTTGTCTACTTAGCAACACAAGGCTAATCTAGGCCTCCACCACGTGGCCACACACAAACACACCTTTAGCTAGCAACCAGAGCTAAATCCTTTGTCCTCAAACCCCACGTGGTGACACACCCTCCTTAGCTAGCCACACGGCTAATTCTTTTGTCTACCTTAGCAACACAAAGCTAATCTAGGCCTCACCACATGGTCAAACACACCTCAGTTAGCATCCCACACTAGCTTCTTTCTTTTGCTAGGCCATAGGCCCAACCATGTGGTCAACTCCTCCCCCACAAACACGCGTGGAGTTAGCTACCAGAGCTAATCCTTTCTTTGTTCAGGCCACACACACAGGCTAACTCTTTGTCGACCACATGGACACAAACACACCTTAGCTGGCAATCCATGCTAACTCTTTTGTTCTCCTCAAATCCCACTTGGACACACACACACAGACATACCTAGCTAGCATCCCACGCTAGCCTTCTGCTCAGGCCATAGGGCCTTTCACACACACACACACACACACACACACACACACACACACACACACACACACACACCATGTCATATTTGTATATAATGATTCCATCTGCTATTATCCATTTTTATCTTTGTTATAATACATTCATTTATTATTGAAACTGTGTGTTTATTTGTGTTCCAATATTAATGAGGTCACACAATCTCCAAAGAATTCAAAAAGGTGCATATAAGTTATGTAATACGGTAAGTGATCATAATAATTTGGAATATACCATAATTTAGCTGTTTGGTAATTTATTATTAAGCACCTAAATTAATGGTATTAATTAATGAGACTGATTCCCTGAGTGATTTAATGATAATATGAGACTGATTCAATGAAAATGATTCAATTTAAACGATTCAAATGAGACTGATTCAATTTAATTATTAATCTTCAGATTTAATGAGACTGATTTAATGAGATTGATCACTTAATAATTACCAAATGCACCCACACTTCTGTTAGGTTAGATTTTATTATATGTAGGTTATATGTAGGTTTATATAAGTATTAATTCTTGGCCAAGAAGTTAGCAAATTATTCTGTGACAAAATTATATTATTAGTTGAAATGACCTTATGTCTCGGCTGGACATTGTTTGGGAACATTTTGTTTATTATTGATATGAAATGTGTATTTTTGATCAGAGATGTGTCTGAAAGATCCGCCAAGGTCTGTTTTGATGTCAGATCGACCCACACACACTCACTTTGAATCTGAATCTGTAATGGTAGAATTAAAGCTGCATTTAGTGATTAATTAGTTAGTTTTATAGTTTTAAGTTAGTTTTATTATTACAGAATATAATTTAGGGTTGTTAAGACTTTATGATTCTAAGGTTTTTAGTTTAAAAGCATTAAACTAATTTAGTTTTTGGTTTTTGTTATGAGTTTAATTCTGAATCCTGTTAGTTGGTTTGCCAGACATATTCTCATTTTTCTTATGTTTCGTATGACTTTCTTGTTAAGTTTGTTCTTATTTTTTTTGTTTACTTTCTTATAACATTGTTAAAGACATATTGTTATTTTGCTTATGATTGTCTTACTATATATATTGATGAAATCAAGATGTAATTTACTGACTTGGCACACATTCATGTGTTAAGAAATTATGGTTTTAATATGTTAGCTATTAGATCCTTTTCTGTGTAAACTCATTAATTTCTGATGTATTTGACCTTCTTTGAATAGACTTCGTAGACTAGACATATTATCTGTGTTTAAAAATTCCATGCCCTATGTTATATCTGACCTAAAGGGGTGTATGTAAGCAGAGACCTTTAAAATCTGTCTGTACCTTGCTATCATGTCATATGATCAGAAATATGTTATTATATTATGATTGATTCAAGATTTATACACACACACTGATGGAGATTATTATTATTATTATTATTATTATTTCCAGATCAAGGTCCCCTCAATTGCATGCAAGTGAGGAGACGAACATAGCTGATGTCATAGGCTGACATCCCACGCTCACACGCAGGCACACACACACATATGTAGACAAAACATAAACACAGAGATAAATGGATGCTATAAAATGTTTTCAAGAATGTTTTCATTTCGACGAAGTGACTGTGAATAAACTGGCTGTGAAACCCTTCTGGTTTTCCTGGTCTGTTTCTCTCGCGGTATTTCGTCCCAGATCCGAGGGGCATGAAGCCATCGGGGGTCTTGAGAAATAAGGACCGTTCAGACTGGGTTGGACCCTAACACTTCTACTTGCCAAACGAGAGCTCCAGCAAATGGAAATGGTGCTCTCTTGCAAAATGGCTTATAGAGGAAACAACAAAGGTAGGCAGGTTAAAGCAGCTTAAGTATGATGCTCTGTGAGAGATTTGCCAATAGAATGCATAGAAGGGAATCAGCTGACCTGACGGCTAATGTGGGCTGGCTTGAGATCAGCTGCAGTCAGCTGATGTAGCTGGGAGGGCTGAACTTAATTTTGTGGCCTGCCAGAACTATCCTATGCTTGATTTGTGGCAGCAATGTCCAAGAAATACAGGAACAGTTTCCGGTACCACTTCATTAATTTCTGCTGTGCTGTGTCATACTGTAGAAGTTGGTCAGACAGGTCAACACCCCCCCATGTACAGATTGTACTTCATGACAGGTGAGGGGCATGGGAAGGTCTTGGTCATCCAGGCACCATGTTTTGGTTTCACCCTCCGCTGGATTGTGTCCCCAGTGAAGGCTGCATATATAGTGGAGCAGACAGAGAACTCTCACATGACCATCCACTTCACAAAAACCAGAGGACCATTCCCAATCCACCTGAAAGATGCTCTGTCTGACGTCTTATTCAATGCATTACATGCATTGCATGGACGGTCTTTTCTGTTGTCCTGGGATGTCCCACAAGCAGCAAAGTTTTGTGCATGCAAGTCTCTGAAGAGCTTTGGGCTTGTATAAAAATTGTCCATGTAGACATGATATTCTGAACCCAGGTATGAACAGGTCACGAGTGACATTACAGAGTCATATGAAAGTCCTTGGCCAGTGTGAAAGTTTTAACTAGTGTTCACAGCAAAATCAACAATGTACCTGTTGCCCAAGCCCCGCTTCATTGGTTTTGCCTTCATGTACTGTGTCATGTTGGCCTTGGTTGCCACCATTCTTTCATCCACTGCTAGGTTCCTGCAAGGATGATAAAAGGCTTTGCTGGCATTCCGAAAAATGTCCATGAGAGGTTTCACCTGGAACAAGCGGTCATGTTGTGATGTTCCCGGATTGTTGTTGTTGTCTCGGTCCTCATCTGGATTACTCATGTGAACATTCCAGGAACTAGTTCTGTATTTGCCCCTGGACATCACTGTTGCTCGGAATGGAACTGAGAACATGCAGTTGTGCAACCAGTAATCCCTGATATGGTCCAGCTTCACCATCACCATGTAAAAAATTTGTCCCATGTACTTGTAGAATTCACTGATCCCAACAGCAGTCCACTTGTACTTATGCCCTTTTGCAGCATTCTTGGCAGCTTGATTAGATTAGAACTTTATTAATCCCTTTGGGAGGGTTCCCTCAGGGAAATTAAAAATTCCAGCAGCATCATTACAGGATAAACAGAGAATAGAAAATAGAGAAAACTTCTAGATAAATTAAGTATTTAGAGAAAACTTCTAGATAAATTAAGTACAATCCTGATTCCAAAAAAGTTGGGACAAAGTACAAATTGTAAATAAAAACGGAATGCAATAATTTACAAATCTCAAAAACTGATATTGTATTCACAATAGAACATAGACAACATATCAAATGTCGAAAGTGAGACATTTTGAAATTTCATGCCAAATATTGGCTCATTTGAAATTTCATGACAGCAACAAATCTCAAAAAAGTTGGGACAGGGGCAATAAGAGGCTGGAAAAGTTAAAGGTACAAAAAAGGAACAGCTGGAGGACCAAATTGCAGCTCATTAGGTCAATTGGCAATAGGTCATTAACATGACTGGGTATAAAAAGAGCATCTTGGAGTGGCAGCGGCTCTCAGAAGTAAAGATGGAAAGAAGATCACCAATCCCCCTAATTCTGCGCTGACAAATAGTGGAGCAATATCAGAAAGGAATTTGACAGTGTAAAATTGCAAAGAGTTTGAACATATCATCATCTACAGTGCATAATATCATCAAAAGATTCAGAGAATCTGGAAGAATCTCTGTGCGTAAGGGTCAAGGCTGGAAAACCATACTGAGTGCCCGTGATCTTCGGGCCCTTAGACGGTACTGCATCACATACAGGCATGCTTCTGTATTGGAAATCACAAAATGGGCTCAGGAATATTTCCAGAGAACATTATCTGTGAACACAATTCACCGTGCCATCTGCCATTGCCAGCTAAAACTCTATAGTTCAAAGAAGAAGCCGTATCTAAACATGATCCAGAAGCGCAGACGTCTTCTCTGGGCCAAGGCTCATTTAAAATGGACTGTGGCAAAGTGGAAAACTGTTCTGTGGTCAGACGAATCAAAATTTGAAGTTCTTTATGGAAATCAGGGACGCCGTGTCATTCGGACTAAAGAGGAGAAGGACGACCCAATTTGTTATCAGCGCTCAGTTCAGAAGCCTGCATCTCTGATGGTATGGGGTTGCATTAGTGCGTGTGGCATGGGCAGCACCATCAATGCTGAAAGGTATATCCAGGTTCTAGAGCAACGTATGCTCCCATCCAGACGACATCTCTTTCAGGGAAGACCTTGCATTTTCCAACATGACAATGCCAAACCACATACTGCATCAATTACAGCATCATGGCTGCGTAGAAGGAGGGTCCGGGTACTGAATTGGCCAGCCTCCAGTCCAGATCTTTCACCCATAGAAAAAATTTGGCGCATCATAAAACGGAAGATATGACAAAAAAGACCTAAGACAGTTGAGCAACTAGAATCCTACATTAGACAAGAATGGGTTAACATTCCTATCCCTAAACTTGAGCAACTTGTCTCCTCAGTCCCCAGACGTTTACAGACTGTTGTAAAGAGAAAAGGGGATGTCTCACAGTGGTAAACATGGCCTTGTCCCAACTTTTTTGAGATGTGTTGTTGTCATGAAATTTAAAATCACCTAATTTTTCTCTTTAAATGATACATTTTCTCAGTTTAAACATTTGATATGTCATCTATGCTCTATTCTGAATAAAATATGGAATTTTGAAACTTCCACATCATTGCATTCTGTTTTTATTTACAATTTGTACTTTATCCCAACTTTTTTGGAATCAGAGTTGTATTTACATATACAAATATATATATATTTTTTTAAAAAGATACAAAAAAGTCCAGCAGGAGAGGTATTGCACATTATATTGCACATTTATATTGCACGTTGGGCGGCACAGTGGTGTAGTGGTTAGCGCTGTCACCTCACAGCAAGAAGGTCCTGGGTTCGAGCCCCGGGGCCGGCGAGGGCCTTTCTGTGTGGAGTTTGTATGTTCTCCCCATGGGTTTCCTCCGGGTGCTCCGGTTTCCCCCACAGTCCAAAGACATGCAGGTTAGGTTAACTGGTGACTCTAAATTGACCGTAGGTGTGAGTGTGAATGGTTGTCTGTGTCTATGTGTCAGCCCTGTGATGACCTGGCGACTTGTCCAGGGTGTACCCCGCCTTTCGCCCATAGTCAGCTGGGATAGGCTCCAGCTTGCCTGCGACCCTGTAGAAGGATAAAGCGGCTAGAGATAATGAGATGAGATATTGCACGTTGTTCAGCGTTGCTTTTTGTCAGGCTAGGCTACTGCTCCTTCCCATCCTCTGTCCTCCTGTTACCTCTCCTGTTGATTAGATTAGAAGGGAAAAAAGAAGATTAGATGTGATTCAACTTTTATCATCATCATTGTGCAGCATACAGGTACCATGAAGTGCAGTTACCACCTAACTAGAAATGCAAAAGAATAGTATTATTGATGGGCGGCACGGTGGTGTAGTGGTTAGTGCTGTGGCCTCACAGCAAGTAGGTGATGGGTTCTAGCCCAGTGGCTGACGAGGGCCTTTCTGTGTGGAGTTTGCATGTTCTCCCTGTGTCTGCATGGGTTTCTTCCGGGTTCTCTGGTTTCCCCCACAGTCCAAAGACATGCAGGTTAGGCTAATTGGTGGCTCTAAATTGGCTGTAGGCGTGAATGAGGGAGTGAATTGTCTCTGTGTCAGCCCTGCGATGACTTGGCAACTTGTCCAGGGTGTACCCTGCCTCTCACCCATAGTCAGCTGGGATAGGCTCCAGCTTGCCTGCAACCCTGTACAGGATAAGTGGTTACAGATAATGAATGGATGGATAGTATTATTGACAGATAAGTGAGGTATAAATAATTACTTGTTTGTGTTCTGACACAATGTCATGACTGTGTCCTCAGTGAAAAACAGTTTGAATAAGTTCAGAGAAGTGTGGGTGTCTGCTGGATTCCAGGTGCTTGTGCTGGATGAAAATGCATCTCTGGTGGAGCCACATCACTCAGTGCATTTACATGCACATAGAGAAAATCAAATTTTTGCCGTAGCTCGACTGAAATCGAAGTTCTAAATGCCATGAAAACACCTTAGCTCGGTTGAAATCAAACCGAACTGGATTTCTCGTAATCGAGCTACGCGACCTAGATTACGTGATTGTAGCCGAGCTACTTAGTGCATGTAAACTCTATCGAGCTACGTAGTCGAGCTACTTACTTCAGCACTGCCCCTTCCGGAAGTGACGAGTGACGAGACCACAAGCGGGAAACACAACAGCCTCGGTCGGCATGACACTTCACCTTAGCCGCCACTTTATTAGGAACACTTGTGTCTGGGCATGTATGCACCCATTTCCAATTAGTTGGTAAGTTATTAGCATGTTAGCAGGCTAACAGTTAATATGTTCACCATTACAGATCAACTTCAACTTAGTGGCCATTTTATTAGGAACACTTCTGTTCTTACATACAAACACTCTTCTTGTGAACACGGAACTGATAACTTTGTTTATACTCTTGAATAGCTCTTCTTCATGACGACAACCAGAAGTGTACCAACACGATGGGGCGTGTAGCGCCACCTGTGGCTCGGGTGCACAATGTACCTCACACAATAGCTCGATTTCCTTGTGTGCATGTAGGATTGGATTTCTCTGGCACCCCTGCTGGGACCCTTAGCTCGATTGCTGACAGTAGCTCGATTTGGATGTGCATGTAAACACACTGACTGTCTTTCTCTGTATTCCATGACTGAGCTGGCTGGGCTGCCTGTGCACTGTGACCCCTGAATTGCCTTTTTGTTGGTGGTATTATATTTCTGTAAATATAATAGAATGTATTGAGAAAATTTAGCATATTCAGTAAAAGAAAAAGAAAATGAAGCAAAGAAGCAAAAGCCCCAAGTCCCCCCCCCCCACACATTACTATTCAAATTCAAGTGATTGTGCACATGTTTATTTTCTCAAGCAGCACTTGCACTGCAAATAATTTGCACTATACAGCAGTGACTTTTTTTTTGCATATAGAAATATTTTTGTCATCAGAAATATTAACACTTACTCATCAAGTTGGGTTTCCTCTCTGGTATGTTCACCTGTGTGGTTCATTGCCTGTGCATGGTGAGCCTTGCATTGCCTTTTCTCATTGTAAGCTGTGGCTGTTCTGGTGCATCATCATTTCTGTAAAATATAATAAAAGAAAGTATTGAGGAAATGCAGCATAATCAGTAAAAAAAAAAAAATAATAATAATAATAACAACAACAACAACAAAAATGGCACAAACAAATGACGGTGCACATTTTATTTGCTCAAGCATGCAAAGATTATGCACTACACTTCACGCATATCTACAGACACAGTCAAAAGAAATATTTACACTTACTCATCAAGTTGGACTTTCTCTCCAGCGTGTTCACCTCCGTGGTTTGCCGCCTGTGCAAGGCGAGCCTTGCATTGACATTTTGTAATTATAGGCTGTAGTACTTCTGGTGGTGCATCATTATTTCTGTAAATATAATAAGAGTATTGAGGAACTGTGGCATATTCAGTAAAAAATGAAGAAGAAAAGAGAGCAAACAAATGACGGTGCTTGTTTTATTTACTCAAGAAGCATGCAAAAATTATGCATTACACTGCATACATATCAACCAATATGCTCATAAGAAATAGAAGAAATATTTACACTTACTTGAATTGAATTTACACTTACTCGGCTGGATCGAGTCGAAGTTCCATATGACACTGCTCAGTCCTCAAGATCCAATGAACTGCTGAAATTGTCATCGCTGTCCTGAATCATCTGAAGCGTATCCTGAGTGTCAAATTGGCATGCCATCTCGCAACAAGTTTTACCTACAGACAAGTGGCCTAAACTATGGCTGACATATTTTATCCTGTTTATGGTGGGCATTCCCACTGCAAAAGAGAAACCAATTGATACCAAAAGAGTGAAAGTAATTATCATGTCGTTACTATGTGAGTGGTCTTTTGTGAATGTCCTAGTGGGCACTCAGCACTCTGACTCAGGTGTGACCTGAGTAAGATGACAAGTTATATGTTTCATCTAATTTAGGTAATTTAAAAAATTATAATATTATTTGCCAGTGGGCACATAGAAAGTGTAAGTTTCTGTCAATATGTTTATCATGCTTGTATGAGAAAAACTCAAAGATATTAATCTAAATACATGACCTACTCATTCTAAACCTGCTGAGCTTCACTGGTGTAGCTCTTGACCCCAGAGGGTTAAGACTGGTCCTTGAAGAAATTGTGAGTTGAGGCACATACCTTGGTAGGTAACACCACAGTCAAATACCAGTCTCAGCTTCTGCTTCTTTGGGTGGCACACACTGTGGTGTGGTATATACCAAACCCTCTTACTGTGACTTGCTTTAGCCTTTTCTACTGGTGACACTTTAACAGCGAAGCCTTTGTCCAAAATGTTGGCCATAAACATCTTATATTCCTCACATAATTTTCTATTTTTTGAGAATTTCTTCTTTAAGTTGAGAGCTCTCTGCTCAGTTACACAACAATTGTTTGGAAATTCAGTGTCTCCCTTGCTCAATGGCAGTCCAATGCTATAGTGTCTGTCTTTCAACTTAATAGACTTTAAGACACTTCCATGAACATTCGATCCTCTTGTGACATTTCCTGGCACTCTTTATGCTGATGTTCTGGAAAATCATATTTGATTTGCCGTTGCATCAACTCTTCCATTTTAACCACAGAAATTCTGTGAGCCATAACCATTGCCTTCCCAATCTTTGATACACTGACTGCCTTCCTAAAGGGTCCATTTACAGTCCATTCCAGGGCAGTTTTCACAGCTTTTTTCACTGTCCTGACTGCTTATGACTGTACATGGTTCCAATGCCTTTGGTAAGTTGCTGCCAATCAGTAGGACAATATCTGCATAAATTTTAGGAAGTTTGACCTCCTTTAAGTCTGGCCACTGTTCCGCATCCTTTGTTCCACATCTGGAAGTTCCAGGCCACTTGCTTTTCAGGCCACTTATCTCAAGATCAGATGCAATAGCCGTCTTGATAAATTTTTGTTTGTTTGTTGCATGCAGAATTATGTCAGTTGTCCTTTCAGTCATTTGGAGCTGTTTAAGGAGTGTCTCTGTGCAAAAGCAATCAGTGCTGCCTGGGTCCAGAAATGCATATGTCTCAATTATTTTGTTGCCTTTTTTGTTTTCTACTTTGACAGGGATGATGGCCAAGATAGATTCAGATTCACCAGCCCTGGTATCATCCCATCCATATTCTTTATTTCTTTATTTATGTGACCAGCCTTTCTTTGTTGCCCTAACTGGTGTTTGCTTCCTGGTTGGTAATATGCAATGTGGTGGGATGTTTGAGTGAACATTTCTGACAGGTAAGTCTTTGAGTATATCCTTTGCTTATGTGCCCCACTTCTAGACATCCAAAACATACTCCTTTCTTTTTTAGGAACTCCAGCTTGTCTTTGTGGGATTTCTTGTTGATTTGAGGGCAGAAATCAAGGTTATGAGCACCAATGCAAAATAAACAAGACTTGGCATGCATTTTAGACGTTGAGCTAGGTCCATGATGATCACCCCCTGTAACTGTAGATGGCTTTGTCACTGGTGCCACACAGGTGACAAAACCAATCTTGCTCCTTTGTTCCATGCTGGAGTGAGGTGGTTGTGGAATAGAGTTTCCTCTCATAGTTGGAGCAGTGTCCTTTAAGTTTCTAAACATTACGTGTGATGGGATTTGAGCCTGATTGTTGACAAATTGCACCAAATCTTCAAATCTGTCTCTTCTACCATCTCTGTCCTGGAGCTCACAGGCCTTCACCCTCCATTTTTCCTTCAATTTATAAGGAGGCTTTGAGAGAATTTTTTTCATATTGGATGGATGATCCAATTCTTCCAAATATTCCACAGAATCCATTGAATTAAGACAGCCATTGAGAAACAACGAGAAGCCTTTTTAAAACTTCAGTGTCTTCCACTTTAATAGATGACCAGCTGAATGCTTTATCAAGGTAGGCTGTAACAATTGTGTAATTGTCTCCAAAGTGTTTTTTCAACAGGCTCTTGGAGCCTGTTGAAAAAACACTGCTCCAAAAAACTGCTCCAAAAAGTGAAACCTATCTTTATTGCTCTCTGTTCACTGCTCAATATGATGCTCAAAGGCTCTTGTTTAAAAAACAAACAAACAAAACTGATATCCCAATGGATCTCCTTTAAAAATGGGTAAGGTAAGCAGTGGTAACAAAGATAGACTTTGCTGCTTCACAAGGGTTTCAGTTATCTTGTTTTGTTTTTCCATGATACCAACTAGATTATTACTTACGGTATGTCATCACTTTCTTGGCTAGAAGAGGTTTCAGATCTTTGAGAATTTCTAGTCTTGGCTGTGTTACACTCCTACAGCTTTGAAACAGAAAGTGTGACGTGAAATATTTTCTTTGACAGTACCAATAGTTACAGCAGGCTTTGTTATAGTGCTGAGCTTTGTCGTCTTTTTCCATACGGTACTCATTCTCTGAGCAGCATATCCACTTGAGCCTTTTTGACTTAATTGTTATTTGAATGTCTATTTTGAAAAGGGTGGTGGTGGTGGTGGTGGTGGGTGTTCTGTAGCTGTGTCAATAAGCAATGCTTAAGCTTGTGTGTTCACGTCTTTCATGTCCTCATCAAAAGCCTCTCTCTGTCACAGTCCGGTCCAGTCCATCCATGCCTGAGTTTGTGGGACTTCCATGCCAGCTCCAGGCTGGATCTGGGACAGGAATTCAGTCCTGCCCTGCATGAAGACAGTTTCGTTGATGTTGTAACTCTTCATTGATGGAAACTTGAGTGCAAAACTGTTCATGACAACTGCAGTCCTAAAGTTAGCAAGTTAACTGTAGTCCTCAGCCATAAAAGCATTACTGTAAGAGTCCAGAGCATCCTCCAGGTGTAACCCTCAACTGTCCTCATGGGGCCGTCCTCCACAGGAGCGATGCGATAAAACTCCAACCAGACACAGGGCACCAGGATGGATCAAGCAGGTCCGAGGGGCAGAAGAGGCCAGCATCTCAATCCCAGGACCAACATGTAACTCAGAGGGACAGATTGGGGGGGGGGGAACACAGGTTGTTAGGTATGCCCTAAAAATGACACAAGTATTAAACCTGTACCCTCGTCTCTGCGAGCCTACCACACAGATTTAATACTTGTGTCATTTTTAGAGCATACCTAACAACCTGTGTTTTCTCCCCCCCCCCAAACTGTCCCTCTGAGTTACATTTTGGTCCTGGAATTGAGATGCTGGCCTCTTCTGCCCCTCGGACCTGCTTGATCCATCCATCTCATTATCTCTAGCCGCTTTATCCTGTTCTACAGGGTTGCAGGCAAGCTGGAGCCTATCCCAGCTGACTACGGCCGAAAGGCGGGGTACACCCTGGACAAGTCACCAGGTCATCACAGGGCTGACACATAGACACAGACAACCATTCACACTCACATTCACACCTACGGTCAATTTAGAGTCACCAGTTAACCTAACCTGCATGTCTTTGGACTGTGGGGGAAACTGGAGCACCCGGAGGAAACCCACGCGGACACGGGGAGAACATGCAAACTCCACACAGAAACGCCCTCGCTGGCCACAGGGCTCGAACCCGGACTCTCTTGCTGTGAGGCGACAGCCCTAACCACTACACCACCGTGCCGCCCACCCCCCAAAATTAATTAAAAAAATTCTCAACGGATTTGGCATAATATAAAAAGATCGTTTTTTACTCAGAAAAAGCGGAAATCCGCCGAAAAGCGGAAAACTCTCATCCCTGCCTAGCTTGTGACCATGTCATGCATGCTAACATGGAGAATATGAACATGCTATTTTGTAACAAAAACCTTCGAACAAAAAGCTCATGTTTTACTTACAGCTTGTGAGCTGGTGGTCGATCGTCTTGACTGTACACATCCAGGTATTAAAAACAACCTCGAAGCAAAACCACTACTGAACGCACCGAAGTTTGAAAAGTCACTGTGGTTGAAATGATCAGAACACAGTACTAACATTGCATTATACTTCGCTGGTGGTGTTCCAAAGATAAATTCCAACCATTTTTTCTTCACCTCTTCTATCTTGGGCAAGAAATGCAATGTCGATGTGTTACTGCAACAAATAACACAGGCACGAACTTGTTCAGACATGTTTTCAACTTGCTGTTAGGTCCTCTTCATTAGCTACTGATGAGATGGGCTCTGCTATCTCTCCTCGCGCTTAAATCCGAACTTTCTTCCCATGGGCGGTCGCAGGCCAAGGTGGGCGAGGCCATGAATACTAATTTTCGAAGTGATGCAAGGTCATAGGGCTTTTTCAGATTCGCTCGTTTTTCCGACTATTTTCTTTCATAAGCTAATACAGGGAATGGGAGTAGAATTACATTTTCGCATGCATATGCAACTCGGAGTGAACTATGGTATTTCAAAAAGAGCCAGTATTAAACGTTTTTGGTGGAAAGGCACCTTTAAGAGCTGTTTGGCGCTGCTCCAGTTGCCAGACTGTCTCTAGCAGACTTTCCTCACCTCGCTACAGCCCTTTGGTATTGTGACTTCTCGATTCCCCCTGCCTGTATCGTTCCATGTTTTTTTGTCTAGTTTTCTGTCCAGTTTTTGCCCCTGTTGTACCTGCCTGTTCCTTTGGATTGTGTTTTTTTGCTTCCTCTGCCTGGGTTTCCTTTGTCCCTGTTTTCTTCAGTTTTTGTGAAGATGTTTTTATCCCTGACCATGCCTGCCTGCTCTTCTGTGTTTTGACCTCTTGGCCCGTTCTTTGACCACTGATTTTTTTGCCTGAGCCCTATTGTACCTCTGCCCTGTACTTCATTAAAGAAGTTTCCTTTTGTACACTGCCTGTCTTGAGTCTGCTCTTGGGTCCTCACTTCACCTCAGCTCGCCATTTCTGACACACTCCTCCAATTCTCCAGGTATTCATCCATCATGTTCTTTGATTGAGGTCCATCTATATGTGAGGAAGCTTCATATTCCTTAAGGAATATGATATTCCAGTGGATCTCCTTTAAAAATGGGTATATTAAGCAGTGGTAACAAATATGGACTTTGCTGCAAAGATAGACTTTGCAATTTAGCGGTGTTTGCTGCTATGTCAGTATCCAAGTCCAATTGTTCTTTCCTGGCTCCGAGGTTTCAAGCACCTGTCTCCTTTTGAGTCTGGCAGCTTGTACCATCAACTCAGCCTTCTGTGTCTTTAATTTCAGCATTGCTGAGGTAATAGGCAGCACGGTGGTGTAGTGGTTAGCGCTGTCGCCTCACAGCAAGAAGGTCCGGGTTCGAGCCCCGTGGCCAGCGAGGGCCTTTCTGTGTGGAGTTTGCATGTTCTCCCCGTGTCCGCGTGGGTTTTCTCCGGGTGCTCCAGTTTCCCCCACAGTCCAAAGACATGCAGGTTAGGTTAACTGGTGACTCTAAATTGACCGTAGGTGTGAATGTGAGTGTGAATGGTTGTCTGTGTCTATGTGTCAGCCCTGTGATGACCTGGTGACTTGTCCAGGGTGTACCCCGCCTTTCGCCCGTAGTCAGCTGGGATAGGTTCCAGCTTGCCTGTGACCCTGTAGAACAGGATAAAGCGGCTAGAGATAATGAGATGAGATTGCTGAGGTAATAGAAGATCTGGATGAATGACAGGACCTTGAGCTCCATGATGGAAAGCTTTTAATATTTGAGACACTGTCCTGAGGATTCACATCACTGATTTAATCAGCAGTTGTATCCTCCTTATGTAAAGCACTTTTAATTCATTCACTTCCTCTTCAAATCCATAAAATAGTGTCCTTTTAAGATCATGCCATTCCTTTTGCTCCTTTTCTGCATCCTCAATTGACAGCAAAGCTTTTACAGACTCCTGCAAATCCTTAGGCCCCGGTCACACCGCCCGAACTTTGCTGGAGCGTTCCTGGAGCAGTGAAAAAAATTCATCACCGCTCGTAACCGTTCACCACCATTTAACAAAAGTTGGCCCCTGTTAAAGCAACGCCGTATACGCTCGGCCACCGCTGATGTTTCTCGAGGGGCCCTCCTACCGCTCCGAAAGTTTTGAGCTGCACAAAATATTGCAAGCGGTGAGGAGGGGGCAATTTTCCACCCCGGCAAAGTTCACCCCCGCTCCACCAACGCCCAGTCAAAGTTTGGCACCGCTAGACGCAAGTTCGTGGACGCTTGGGTCCGCTAGGCCAACGCAGAAATCTTGAACGCTGGACCACCGCTGCTTCGCCAGCGTTGCCCGGGCGGCGATTAAACTTTGCACAAACTTCGGTGGAGCGGTTGTAAGCGTTTTACGAGCGGACACGGGGTTGCTGGAACGGTGTCGGGCGTTGAAGCAGCTATCCATGGCGGCGATGAACTTTGGTTTGGCGTTGGTATAGAGGTGTCAGAGAGGGACCAGAATTTGGCTATAAATACGGGGAGAAATGGACCAGGAGCTCATTTGGAATCGAGCTGCCGTTGAGTTCAGACCTCATCTATATCAAATTTGCTCAAAGTTACAGTAAAACTGTATCACCATGGACGCTGAGAGACTTGCTATGATTGGTGCTAAACCAACTTTATACCCCCGCCGAGCCAAAGCCCGCATGTGCAGAACGCCGCTATACCAACGCTTGCGTCACCGCTAAACCAACGCTCGCTACCGCTAAACCAACGCTAAAGCAACGCCGGCTTCAGCGGTGCACCGCTAAGCCAACGCCCGTGTTTTCGATTTTTTTCCCATTTTGTGCGCGGTGACAAGCGTTGTCGAAATTCGGCCCCCCCTCCCTACCGTTCAAGGAACGCTCCAGCAAAGTTTGGGCGGTGTGACCGGGGCCTTAATTTCTGTACACTGCTGTAAAAACTCAGTTTCCTATTTTGATGACCACTTCAACATTGCATACATTTTCCATCAGTTTTGTTTGTTTTATTTCTAGTTAATGACCACAGTTTAATTTTTCTTGCTGTTTTCAACTGTTTGCATTTTTCAAACACTGCAGTGTCAATTTAACTTTCCAAGCCTTGCAAATCCTCCATTACCTTACATCATACAAACACCACAAGAGAGAACAATGGCATCCTTTTATTTCTCTTCACTTGTTTTGCGGATGGTTTTAAGGAACATTAAAGGGAGGCAGAGCAGTAACGTTGACATTTTTTATGTTACTGCATCCCATTCATAGATTTGAAAGAGGTAGACTGCTGAGGAGGCGTGTCCACACGTGCTTCATTTCACTCATTCAGAAATCTGGCAGTAAAGATTAACATGACACATTGTTTAACTACTGTAGTTTTACTTTCATATAAGCTCCTCCACAGCGTGCATAAACAAACATTAGGTAATTTCAAGTCAGAGGTGAGCTGACACTGTCCTTAATCTCTTCAAATGCACTATGAGCCACTCGGCGTAACATAAACAACAAGTTTTAGCAGGGGCGTATCAAGCTTTCCAAAAGTGGGGGTGTTCTGGAATGGGGAAGCCATATCATTAGAAATCGGTTTATGGCTATATACATGCCCGGCGTGTACACTGTGATGTACTGTCAATGACCGATATGGAACTTTTTCATACCCACGCTTTGAGAAGGGTCTGTGTGCAGAGCCGCAGAGTCAGGCACAGTAAGCACCGCATGCGACATCAAACCTGGAACGGTGAATCAGGAGCGGTAAAACTGGTGTTGGCTCTGCAGCTCTGCAGACAGATACTGTATTATTGAGCGCTTTCGGCACGCTACGCAAACTGGCTATTATATTCACGCAACTGCTGATTGGTCGGGTGAGAAAAACTGTTTTGAGTCCGTTGCGTGGCTGTTTTTTGTCTAACGTTATGGCAATAGTTTACTTCCTTGTTACACATTTTATAGTAGCTGTATAATTTTCATAATGATGTCCTTTTAATCTGACAAAAGTGCGGGGGATGAAATTGTGTTTCAACAAAAGTGGGGGGGATGAAACGTATGCATCCCCCACGGGTGATATGCCCCTGAGTTTTAGACAATTGTAAGAGCAATTGGTTTCAAAAAAATGTCTTTCAGTTTGCTCCCGTGACTCAAAGAGGCTTGCATACCTTGTCTGATGCACTCAAACACTGCCCAAATAGATTCCAAATCCAAAAACTTTATTCTGCTTCAGCAATTTATTCCCAACATAGGAAATAAAGTATCAGCTTTAGTGGAGAGGTTGTGATTCTTGATTACAGCAATGACATTTAAGTTACAAACCAGTGCTTTGCAGCACTCTAAAACTGTAGGCCTGCATGTCTGAATTGAGCATCCTCCATCGCTGAAGGTAGAAACTCATATAGCACAAGTGCTGCAGTCACTTGTCTACTGAACGGGGCAGAGGCATTACCAACAGCCAATAGTCAAGTCAAGTCAAGTTTATTTGTATAGTGCTTTTAACAATAAACATTGTCGCAGAGCAGCTTTAGAGAATTTGAACGACTTAAAATATGAGCTAATTTTATCCCTAATCTATCCCCAATGAGCAAGCCTGTGGCGATGGTGGCAAGGAAAAACTCCCTCAGACGACATGAGGAAGAAACCTCAAGAGGAACCAGACTCAAAAGGGAATCCATCCTCATTTGGGCAACAACAGACAACATGACTATAACATTAACAGTTTTAACATGAAGTCAGTTTTGTTGATGTTATAAACTCTTCATTGATGGAAACTTGAGTGCAAAACTGTTCATGACAACTGCAGTCCTAAAGTTAGCAAGTCAACTGTAGTCCTCAGCCATAAAAGCATTATTGTAAGTGTCCAGAGCATCCTCCAAGTGTGACTTTCAACTGTCCACATGGGGCCATCCTCTACAGGAGCGATGCAATGAGACTCCAACCAGACACAGGGCACCAGGATGGATCAGGCAGGTCTGAGGAGCAGAAGAGGTCAGCATCTCGATCCCAGGACTGACATGTAACTCAGAGGGACAGATGGGGGGGAGAAAAAACACAGGTTGTTAGGTATGGCCAATGTCACCTGAATAAGTAGGAACAGTATAGATATTGCACTGAGTACAAGCAGGGACTCCGGCAAAACTAACTATGAGAGCATAACTAAAAGGGGAGAGCCAGAAGGTAGCACAGGCATGAGGGAACCCCGGGACATAAAGCAGCCAGCCACTACACTGTCAACAAACTCAAGTGAGCAAGCGAGTGGGGGACTGACAGCATCCATACATCCCAGTTTACCAAAACACTCTATGTTTGAGGACCTTCCAGATCTACTCCTTTACCTCATAAACACCATTAACAAAAGGCTTGACTAAACGTATGTTTTCAGCGAAGACTTAAATGCTGAGACTGTGTCTGATTCCCGAACATGACTTGGAAGGCTGTTCCATAACTGTGGGGCTTTGTAAGAAAAGGCTCTGCCCCCACTGTAGCCTTCACTATACAAGGTACCAGCAGACAGCCTGCACCTTTTGATCTAAGTAGGCATGGTGAGTCATAGAGGACCAGAAGTTCACCCAGGTACTGTGGAGTGAGACCATTCAGTGCTTTAAAGGTCAATAGTAGTATTTTATAATCAATATGAAAATTGATTGGGAGCCAATACAGTGTGGATAAGACAGGGGTGATGTGGTCATATTTTCTAGTTCTAGTAAGGACTCTTGCTGCTGCATTTTGAACTAACTGGAGCTTGTTTATGCACTTATTGGAACATCCAGACAGTAAGGCATTACAATAATCCAACCTGGAGGTAACAAAAGCATGAACTAGTTTTTCCGTGTCATGTAGTGACATTACATTTATTATCTTAGCAATATTTCTGAGATGAAAGAAAGCTATCTGGGTAATGTTATCAATGTGAGTTTCGAATGAAAGACTGGGGTCAATAATCATTCCGAGGTCTTTTACTGCTGCACATGAAGAAATAGAAAGGCCATCCAGAGTTACAGTGTAATCAGAAAACTTACTTCCAGCTGCATGTGGTCCTAGTACAAGTACTTCAGTCTTGTCAGAGTTAAACAGGAGGAAGTTAATAAGCATCCAGTGTCTAATGTCCTTCGCACATTCCTCAATTCTATTAAGCTGATGTCTCTCATCAGGTTTTGCAGAAACATACAACTGTGTGTCATCAGCATAACAGTGGAAACTAATACATTGTTTATGAATAATATCACCCAGAGGTAACATATATAAAGAAAAAAGCAGTGGACCCAAGATGGAACCTTGTGGAACACCAAACTTTACCTCAGTATGTCTAGAAAAATCACCATTTACATCAACATACTGATAGCGATCAGTTAAATAAGACCTGAGCCAGGAGAGGGCTGGTCCCTTAACTCCCACAACATTTTCTAGTCTATCCAGAAGAATGGAATGATCAATGGTATCAAATGCTGCACTAAGGTCAAGCAACACAAGCAGCGAGACACAGCCCTGATCAGACGCCAACAGTAGGTCATTTACTACTTTAATCAGAGCTGTCTCTGTGCTATGATGAGGTCTAAATCCTGACTGATACATTTCATGGATGTTATTCCTATGTAAATATGAGCATAACTGCTGTGCCACAGCTTTTTCAAGGATCTTGGAGATAAAGGGGAGGTTTGATATTGGCCCAATTGTACAGCTGACAGGGATCAAGGTCAGGTTTTTTTAATCAGGGGTTTGATAACTGCTAGTTTAAGGATTTGGGTACATAGCCAATCCTAAGAGAAGAATTTATTCTTTTTAGAAGCGGTTCAATTACCGTACTTCAGGTATTATCTGTTTGAATAGATGTGTAGGTAAGGGATCTAGTACACAAGTTGAGGCTTTTGATGCAGAGATTAATGAAAGTAAATTCAATTTCTCTAAGGGGAGTAAAACATTTTAATTGCTGATCTGATACAGTTATATTGTTAACTACAGGTTCACTTACATTGTCTGACCATAAATAAGTAGTTTGAATTTTTTGTCGGATATTCTCAATTTTGTCATTAAAAAAATTCATGAAGTCGTTGCTACTACATACTACAGGTGTGCATGTGTCTATAGTGGACTTTTTCCTGTTTAATTCTGTTACAGTATTAAATAGAAATCTAGGATTATTTTTGTTGTCTTCTATTAGGGAGGAGAGATATGTTGATCTAGCAGCACTAAGAGCTTTTCTATACTTCAGGAAGCTCTCCTTCCACACTAATTTGAACACTACTTATTTTGTTTGACGCCATTTACGTTCCAATTTTCAAGTGGTCTGTTTTAAAGTGCAAGTGTCATCATTATACCAGGGTGCTAATTTTTTGTCTCTGACCATTTTCCTTTTAAGAGGTGCTACATTATCTAAAGTATGGCGGAACATTGACTCGAAGCATTCAGTTGCCTGATCAAGTTCTGCAGGGGCTGACAGTGGCCCAATCAAAGTTGATAACTCTGGGAGATCATTTATAAAGCTCTGTGCAGTAGTTGACGTGAATGTACGTTTAATACAGTAGCGTGGTGAGGTGCATCTATTATTACTCAGACATATTTTGAATGAGACGAGATAATGATCTGAGATAACTTCAGACTGTGGAAGTATGACTATATTTTCTATGTTTAACCTGAATGTTAGTATTAGATCAAGGGTGTGACCACCATTATGGGTCAGCCCTATGACATTCTGATTAATCCCTCATCTCATCTCATTATCTCTAGCCGCTTTATCCTTCTACAGGGTCGCAGGCAAGCTGGAGCCTATCCCAGCTGACTACGGGCGAAAGGCGGGGTACACCCTGGACAAGTCGCCAGGTCATCACAGGGCTGACACATAGACACAAACAACCATTCACACTCACATTCACACCTACGGTCAATTTAGTCACCAGTTAACCTAACCTGCATGTCTTTGGACTGTGGGGGAAACCGGAGCACCTGGAGGAAACCCACACGGACACGGGGAGAACATGCAAACTCCACACAGAAAGGCCCTCGCCGGCCCCGGGGCTCGAACCCAGGACCTTCTTGCTGTGAGGCGACAGCGCTAACCACTACACCACCGTGCCGCCCCTGATTAATCCCTACTGAATCTAAAATGGACACAAGCGCTGTTTTCAAAGGGTCTTCTGGGTTATCAAAGTGAATATTAAAATCTCTGACAACTAAAGCTTTGTCTAAGGAAATAACCAGATCTGAGATAAAATCCGCAAATTCAGAAAGAAACTCAGAATATGGCCCCGGGGGCCTGTAAATAATAAGTAACGGAATTAACTGGGTAGACCTATTTTTCGAGGCTACATACATTATATGAGTATGAAGAACTTCAAATGTATTAAATTTATAACCAGGTTTTTGTGTTACACCTAGATAATCATTATAAATAACTGCGACACCACCTCCTCTGCCAGTTAGACGAGGCTGGTGTAGAGCAATTCCAGCGTTATGGACGTGACACTTGAATTCAAAATGGCAACAAATGACCCAGTGCATGTTTTATTGTCTCCCAGTATTTAAACAGGTGTTGCATATTTTAAGGCTGTACCATACTGGAGAAGTGATAGAACAAGAAAAATTCCCATAGTACATCTAGGGCATGCCAGAAAATGCCAATAAAAGATGCGTTATGGATGTGACAGAAAAAGTATCACTTTTCTTGGGTGACTGTACATTTTTATCAAACTCTGTGAAATTGTAAACCTAATGTCAAAATGGAGATATCCATTTGATAGAGGGGTCCAAGGTGAATATTAAAAAATCTTTGTTTAAAATATTTTGTATTTCATGCAGAGTTTCGGAAGGAAAAGTCAGCGTTATGGATGTGACGAAATTCCGTTATGGATGTGACGCGTCTGAAATGGACATGGCATATGTTTAGAAAATCAGCAATTTAACCACCATAACCCTTTGAAAAACTCTCTAAATATCAGCTAAAACTATCAAAGTTCTTAAATAATATTTAGGATGGCTATTGTTTTGCTGTTTTGTGGATTTTAGCATACATTTCTGTGGCTTGTGGCAATAATATAGAATTGTACATGATCAAAGTTGATTTTAGCTTGGGTTTTACATTATAAGAAAGAAAGACTGACATATTAAGGCGAAGGGAACAATTCTTGTAACAAATTGGTTCAACTTATTCACATCTGTAAAATACAGGCCTAGGTGATATCTCTGGGAGTGGTTTTGATGTATTACATGTTGCTTTATTTTTGCATGGTGAGGTTGACATTTACATGGAATTGCCCTGTATATAATTGTATCTAGGAGGACTAGCTTCATTTAATGCTATATATTCATTTGGTTTAATCAATGTTTCAGTTAAACAAAGTACATTAAACTCCTGTTCAGTAATGAGTTCATTAACCATTAGCGCTTTAGATGTAAGAGATCTAATATTTAATAGCCCCACTTTTAGATCAAAGGTGCTGGCAGCAGCTATACAGTCAGTATGATCTAATTTTACCAATACCACTCCAGCGTCCAAAATGAAACAACAGTTATACAAATCATAATCTAATAATAATTGATAAATATGCTAAGCATAACATAATCCACAACACAGTACATATTCATACTTACTTTGCATTATATTAAAGTTAACTTAATTAGACAAATCAAAATATTAATTAAATTGTTAAATCCCGTATTTGGCTCCAACACACCCTATAACTACCCCAAAACAAAATGGTGGCTTCTATTAAACTCAATGTAAAAGGACTTTCCTTTGTTTGAACACAGACTTCTGATTGGCTGCCCAGTGCAAGCTTCTGATTGGCTAAAGCATACCTTATGATGAATTTGAAATAAAATGGACCCACTTGTATTTCCCACCATATGACATCTTAAGGTTTTAACTTCACAATTGTGATTCTGTGTTTTAACATGCTAAGTGCTTTTACAATGATATCAATCAGTGGTGAAGAAACACAAGATGGTTACATACAAGATCCTCTAAACATTTAAACTCATAAATTGTTCCTAAACATTTAAACTCATAAATTAATGGAGCCTAGTGTCAGAAAACCTCCTAAGTAGAATATTATAAATTCAGACTAAATAATGCAACATAATTTCTCCATTTTAGAAAAAATATTTGTAGCAGGCTAATGCAGTTTTGTGCATCATGCCCATAAAATACTGAAATAAGAGAATACTATCTTTCTAAACTGGATAACAAATGTATATTCCACAGTCTGGTCTTCTGACCCTTGTAACACAGAGCCTGGCACAAAGTTAACTGTGGCCACAGAAACAGAAATCATAACACATTCTGAAGCTCTAAACAGCAATTTTGAGGTATAAAATAATCCTACAGCTGCAGGCTGGATGGCTGCCTGGCCTGAGTCAGGTGTTGGGGTTATGTGGTAGTGGGGGCATGGTCAAATTTCAGCTGTTGACAGAAAAAGGTAGTAGAACCAGAAAGTAACATGTGATGAGTCTCACCTGTCAGATTTATTTATGTGTGTTTATTCTATCCTTGCAGAGAAGCTGCTATCGAATCAATTTTGTGCCAAAATGTTCATACAATACTTATTTTGTGCCAAAATGTTCATACAATACTTTTGAAATATCAAACAAAAACGGCAAATCAAAATACAAAAAAACAAAAAAAAGTTAATTTTTTTAGACTGGCAAACAAATTATTCGTGTAATCGTGCAAAATATCAGTCTATTACTCTTCAGAAACCTTTTATTTTTGTTCCGCGTCTTTCTCAGTTTTGTTTGACGTAATTTATTTTGGTTGCGATTCCAGCTTTCTCATTTGCACTCCCTGACTTTTTGCTTGCAGTTTTGGCACATACTTCACGTGTGGGTGGGCTGTCCAGGAATGCATTCCCATTGGCTAACTTGTGTTTGACTGACAGCTACGCTCAGCCATTCCCTACTCGGATTCTGGCGGACTGTTTGACGAGTGACCGATCCATTGATGGTAAACAAGGATCGAGTGGACTTCAGTGGCGACTATGATATTGAATTAATTCAACAAAGTGTAAATTCAATATCATAGTCGCCACTGAAGTCCACTCGATCCTTGTTTACCATCAATGGATCGGTCACTCGTCAAACAGTCCGCCAGAATCCGAGTAGGGAATGGCTGAACGTAGCTGTCAGTCAAACACAAGTTAGCCAATGGGAATGCATTCCTGGACAGCCCACCCACACGTGAAGTATGTGCCAAAACTGCAAGCAAAAAGTCAGGGAGCGCAAACGAGAAAGCTGGAATCGCAACCAAAATAAATTACGTCATACAAAACTGAAAAAGACGCGGAACAAAAATAAAAGGTTTCTGAAGAGTAATAGACTGATATTTTGCACGACTACACGAATAATTTGTTTGCCAGTCTAAAAAATTGACTTTTTTTGTATTTTGATTTGTCGTTTTTGTTTGATATTTCAAAAGTATTGTATGAACACTGGGCTGCCAACTCTCACGCAATGAGTGTGAGACACACGCATTTGATTGTCTTCACACGCTCACACGCCATACCTCCGATTTCTCATGCTAGAAAAAAAATCTAGTTTATCTATCTGATCTCGGCTACCCATTGCATCGTGCCAACCACTTGCGATCGATCAATTACACCTTACGCACGGCTAAACAGGCAGAGAGGTGTTCCCTTCTGTACACACTCCCCTATGATAGGCGGCGCATCTAATGATGCTGCACTCGCCGGAAGGTGGATAATTGCCTACCATCAATTTAGAGGAAGAGGAGGGAGAAGAAGGTATCCAAGTTGAAGACGGGTGTCTCAGACAGGTTTGTACATATGCATGCCGATGTGTGGTGTTACTGGCGTAATTATGAACTTATATAAAGTTTCTTAATCATTTTAGCCTATAAGTGTTGTGAGAATATTTAATGCCATATCGAGAGCTGTGTACTAGGCATGCTAAATCATTATAGGCCTACTGCTGTGCCACAGCCTCTATCTTCCCCAACAAGCAGCACGGGAGAGCACCTCCTTAGCACACGGTTATTAAGGAGCATTTTTAGTTTGTTTACTGTATGTTATCATACTTTATGACTTTATTTGAAGCCATACTGGAAATGTTGTAAAATAAAGCAAGTGAGAGATAATATTACAAATGCAAGAAGAGCCATTAGCCACCATGCCTATTGTTTATTTACAGGGTATTTATTTTTAATTATTTATGATGTATGTAATTGCTCAGTTAAAGTAAATAAAGCATGGTCACCTGTAATATCAAAGAACTTGAACTTGTGAATAATTAAAAAAAAAGACAGAGAACAATATACTGAGGAGACAGGGTTTCAAAGAGGGCAAGACAGGTAGAGAATATTCGTCAGATAACAGGCCCTGACGAATGCTGTATTATTAATAAGAAACAGAGATAAGAAATAAATTACAACCCCGATTCCAAAAAAGTTGGGACAAAGTACAAATTGTAAATAAAAACGGAATGCAATAATTTACAAATCTCAAAAACCGATATTGTATTCACAACAGAACATAGACAACATATCAAATGTCGAAAGTGAGACATTTTGAAATTTCATGCCAAATATTGGCTCATTTGAAATTTCATGACAGCAACACATCTCAAAAAAGTTGGGACAGGGGCAATAAGAGGCTGGAAAAGTTAAAGGTACAAAAAAGGAACAGCTGGAGGACCAAATTGCAACTTATTAGGTCAATTGGCAATAGGTCATTAACATGACTGGGTATAAAAAGAGCATCTTGGAGTGGCAGCGGCTCTCAGAAGTAAAGATGGGAAGAGGATCACCAATCCCCCTAATTCTGCGCCGACAAATAGTGGAGCAATATCAGAAAGGAGTTTGACAGTGTAAAATTGCAAAGAGTTTGAACATATCATCATCTACAGTGCATAATATCATCAAAAGATTCAGAGAATCTGGAAGAATCTCTGTGCGTAAGGGTCAAGGCCGGAAAACCATACTGTGCCCGTGATCTTCGGGCCCTTAGACGGCACTGCATCACATACAGGCATGCTCCTGTATTGGAAATCACAAAATAGGTTCAGGAATATTTCCAGAGAACATTATCTGTGAACACAATTCACCGTGCCATCCGCCGTTGCCAGCTAAAATTCTATAGTTCAAAGAAGAAGCCGTATCTAAACATGATCCAGAAGCGCAGACGTCTTCTCTGGGCCAAGGCTCATTTAAAATGGACTGTGGCAAAGGGGAAAACTGCTCTGTGGTCAGACGAATCAAAATTTGAAGTTCTTTATGGAAATCAGGGACGCCGTGTCATTCGCACTAAAGAGGAGAAGGACGACCCAAGTTGTTATCAGCGCTCAGTTCAGAAGCTTGCATCTCTGATGGTATGGGATTGCATTAGTGTGTGTGGCATGGGCAGCTTACACATCCTGAAAGACACCATCAATGCTGAAAGGTATATCCAGGTTCTAGAGCAACATATGCTCCCATCCAGACGATGTATCTTTCAGGGAAGACCTTACATTTTCCAACATGACAATGCCAAACCACATACTGCATCAATTACAGCATCATGGCTGCGTAGAAGAAGGGTCCGGGTACTGAACTGGCCAGCCTGCAGTCCAGATCTTTCACCCATAGAAAACATTTGGCGCATCATAAAACGGAAGATACGACAAAAAAGACCTAAGACAGTTGAGCAACTAGAATCCTACATTAGACAAGAATGGGTTAACATTCCTATCCCTAAACTTGAGCAACTTGTCTCCTCAGTCCCCAGACGTTTACAGACTGTTGTAAAGAGAAAAGGGGATGTCTCACAGTGGTAAACATGGCCTTTTCCCAACTTTTTTGAGATGTGTTGTTGTCATGAAATTTAAAATCACCTAATTTTTCTCTTTAAATGATACATTTTCTCACTTTAAACATTTTATATGTCATCTATGTTCTATTTTGAATAAAATATGGAATTTTGAAACTTCCACATCATTGCATTCCGTTTTTATTTACAATTTGTACTTTGTCCCAACTTTTTTGGAATCGGGGTTGTAATAAGAAATATATTAATATAGCTTATTTAAGTCTCATCTCATTATCTCTAGCCGCTTTATCCTGTTCTACAGGGTCGCAGGCAAGCTGGAGCCTATCCCAGCTGACTACGGGCGAAAGGCGGGGTACACCCTGGACAAGTCGCCAGGTCATCACAGGGCTGACACATAGGCACAGACAACCATTCACACTCTCATTCACACCTACGGTCAATTTAGAGTCACCAGTTAACCTTACCTGCATGTCTTTGGACTGTGAGGGAAACCGGAGCACCCGGAGGAAACCGACGCGGATACGGGGAGAACATGCAAACTCCACACAGAAAGGCCCTCGTCGGCCACTGGGCTCAAACGCGGACCTTCTTGCTGTGAGACGACAGCGCTAACCACTACACCACCATGCCGCCCGCTTATTTAAGTATGACCAAAATTTTTAAGCCCAACTTTGTGTGCACATTCCCACCTATGGCCAAGGTTCAGCTTTTTGTGTTTCAATACTGTTCAAACTTAATCATTTTCATGTTTCTTGTAGCACATGCACATTTTGCTTACTGTTTAAGCATTTTATTTGTTCTTTTGCTGTTGATATTTTTCCCCATGCCAATCTTCTGCTGAACCCAGTGGTGGGGAAAGCCCTTAAATACATAATGAATAGTCAGTGAGGGACAATCTTATTTTTGCAACAGTTATTAAAAACTTAACATTTAGTTTCAAATTCAGAAGGTGTTTAGGCTTAGCTGATGAAATATTTTCAAACATGAACTTGCCTTTAAATCTGAAACACAGGTCTATAGGGCTACAGGAACATTGGCGGTCATCTATAGTTTTCTAGTGTGGGGGCTTTTAAGCCAAAACTTGGTGCTTTTGTTGGCCACAAGCTGAAGGCCTGGCAAGTCAGGGTGTGTAAGAATGTAGGTATGGCACAGCAGGCCACTCCAAAAATCCACCAGAATGCAGGAACATCTACTAAATCCAAAATCTCAACCCCCCCCCCCCCCCCCCCCCCCCCTTCATTGTCCATCTCCAGCTGGACGACCCACAAACAAAACACCAGAATGCAGGGGGACAAGTGAATATCAAACTGAATACAAAATTCCCACTTACTGTGTGGTGTGCGGAAAAAGTTTGCTGTCGACCCCCCCCCCCCCCAAAAAAAAAAATCTCACTCCAAGGAATTTTGAAAAGTTGGCAGCCCTGATGAACATTGTGGCACAAAATTGATTCCATACTATCCAGAGAGAGAGAGAGAGAGAGAGAGAGAGAGAGAGTGAGTGCTAAGCAATCCAGTGCCATGTGCATGTGTGCATCAAAATTAAAATAAGGATGCTGAAGAGTGTCAGCAAAGTTTAAAATAAAATGAACCTTGTGTTGTCGCAAGTCTGTATCCAGTTCCTCATTTTTCAAGTGCCACGAGAGAGTTACAGTCTTATATCTTATTAAGGCGTTGTCTGATTTGCATGAAACTTACAAAGGTCAGTTTTTGACATTGTGTGGACAATCACCAAGTTTTGTACAAATAGATCACAAGGCAGCCCTATACCTAAAAATTGCTTGGTTTTCAGTGAAAAAAAAATCAGAAAAACTTCAAATTTGGTCCAGTGGCTCATAGTAACTTTATCTCTGACATTTTCTCAAAATATTGCTTTGATAAATTAATCAATGCGGCTGGCAGCAGCCAATCAAAATTCAGCAGCTTTTAATTTCCACTGAGACTGTCCAAACAACATGAAAGTTGGTATTTAGGTTTATGATGTCATAAAGAAGACCGTGCAAAACTTGGAGCAAATTACCAAAAGGTGGCACTACAACAAAAATGTTTACATTTTTGCAATTATCTCAAATAGCCTGGGCTAGACTCAAGATCCTTTCATCATTTTAATCTCCTGCTCTAAAAATGTCAAATTTTGTCTCTTTTTCTTAGTTTTCTCAAAATTGTATTTTCAACTTCTCATTCGAAACCACTTGGCCAATCATCCCAAAACTTAATCAGGGTCATCTATAGAGTACACTGATTTAATTCCTTAAAGAAATTTTGATATGTTAAACTGTTTTATTTATTTACTTAGATGAAATTTTGTCGTGTGGTAATGAATTTTATGTGGGCTAAATAAGCCACTCTGACTGTGCAGTCAACATCTTATTTACTAGACTGGTATATAACATCATAATTGTTAGATTTTATTTAAAACTTATCATGCATGACATTTATTATTTGTATTTTTATCTGATTTTCACAATGTTCTTGAAATATTAATTTTTAGGTAATTTTTTTTTTTTAAATGATGCTTGATACAGCTTCCATGATGTAGTGGTTAACAAACCCTGGCTCAAACCTGATTGCAGTGGCAAGATTGCTAAAACCCAACATTTTTTAAACGTGAAGAGTACTTAGGTCTACTGGTTCTGTTTACAATCACAAAGATGTCTGAGTATTGAGTGTTTGGGTGTAAAAAATAAGCCAGATCATAACAAACTGTATTTCACACACCATCTTTTCCTCCCCCTTCTCTCTCATTACAGATGCTACTTCTGAGATTCCAGTGACAGTTTCTGCTCTCCAGACCTGCCTGATCCATCCTGATGTCCTACCTCTGGTTGGAGTTCTCATCACCTTGCTTCTGCTGAAGATGGTCCCATATGGACAGCCTAAAGATGTACTGAGAAATCATGAAGATGGGTTGAATGCAGAGAAAGAATTTCACTGTGCTGCAATGTATGTGACAAATAAAGATTTCTAATTCTAAAAATCTAATCAGAAATTTTCTGTAACCATGTGATTTCACTGGAAACAAAATATCTTAATCAATAGACTTCACTTTTATGAAGTCTGAATCTCACTCTGCTAAATAATGCATACGCAGTACTGACACAGATGCTAGTAAGCAATCCCATTGCCATAGCAGCATTATTATTGTCATCTGAAAAGATCACTTTTTCTCAGTGAATAAAAACAAACAAAAGCATGTCACATGTTATGTGTGCTCATTGTCACATTATGGTTAAGGACAGTGTAGGATTAGAGGCCACTAGTAGGTCATTGACTACTTTAACCAATGCTGTTTCTGTGCCTAAATCCTGACTGATACATTTCATGAATGTTATTCATCTGTAGGTATGAGACTAACTGCTGTGCTACAGCCTTTTCTAGGATCTTGGTGATAAAGGGGAGGTTTGATATTAGCATATAGTGGGACAGCTGACAGGGGCCAAGGTTAGTTTTTTAATCAAGGGTTCGATAACTGCTAGCTTTAAGATTTTAGGTACATTGCCAGTGCTAAAGGAAGAATTGCTTAATTTTAGAAGAGGTTTGATTGCTTCTGGTAGTATCTGTTTGAAGAAGCATGTAGGTAAGGGATCTAATACATGGGTTGATGATTTTGATGAGGAAATTAGTTTGGTCTTTCAAAGGGGGTAAAACATTCTTATAGCCGATCTGATATAGTGATATTTTTATTGACCAGTTTAGTTATCAAATTGTCTGGCTTTAAATTTAGTCTTAATTTTTTGCCTAATATTTCCAATTTTGCCATTGAAAAAAATTACATGACTACTATATATCGATGGTTTGCATGCTTCTGTGGTGGTCTTATTCTTAGTTAATTTTGCTACAGTATTAAAAAAAGAATCTAGCATTATTTTTGTTATCTTCATTTAGAGTGAAGACATATGAAGAGTTTGGGTCCAAAACACGATAAATTCACTGTAATAATATTGAGAAAAAAAGTATTTTCTTTACCAAAAAATTGGTAGCATGAAAACCATTATTTTCTATCTGAAACTTTAATATAATACAATGAGGGTGTAATAACATTAAAAATGCAAATCTAGCTTTTGATGTTTTTAACTGATTTTTTTCTTTTCGAAAATGTGATCTATCCATTACATCAATAACAGCGATTGTGTGTGTGTGTGTGTGTGTGTGTGTGTGTGTGTGTGTGTGTGTGAAATATCTATACTACTAAAATAAGGTAATCTGTCATCTATGCAACTTGACAAAACTGGACACACATACTCCATACTTTGCACATGGATTGGTGACACCCCAGAGGGGCCCAAGACAACATTTTTGCTTTTCCAAAACATGGGATTAGTGTGAATCCAACACACTTCATTTTCCATAGGCTACATGCTCATGCTAACACACTGCATGCAGCCTCAGGGAATCCTCTCCCCAACTCACCTGAGAGTTTTGGTTGTATGGGACCTTGCAATCAGTGCTTCTTTCTGGAGACTTCCATGAAGGCCAAGTCTACATCACTGAGGAGATGCGGGGAGCAATTTACATAATTTTGACGGAACACAGTGAAAGCATATTGTGGCAGTGGGGGCATGGTCAAGTGTCGGTCTGTGACCGGAGGGCGGAGTCAGGGAAGGTAAGTGGCAGAATCACTACACCTGATGTGAATTAACCTGTGTTTGTGTGTCTTCCCAGCAACCACGCCCTATATAAGGAGAGAGAGAGCAGAGGAAGGGAGCTCTCTCCTGCACCAGATGACTTGTGTGTGTATGGGTGTGGCTGGGAGAGTATATGTTCATACTGAAAAGTGCAAATAAAAAAGAGTTTTTGGAACTCAGTTCTGGCCTGTCGTACTTCTGTGCTTCCCCCACCCGCTCTGACTTCCACAGTGGTGCAGAAATCCAGGACTGAGCACAGAAGAAAACAGCCCCATGGAGTCCTCCCCCTTCACAGACCTGATCCACGCCCTCACCACAGCCCAACAGAGCCAGCACCAGGCGCTGCTCGCCCTCCGAAAGGAGCAAGAACAATGGTTCGAAGCCCTGGTGCTGGCGCAACAGGAAGATCGTCAGGCATTCCGGCACCTCCTCGCATCGGCGGGGTCCACCATCCCCACCACTGCGGGCCCACTCCACCTCACTCCAACGAAGATGGGCCCGCACGATGACCCCGAGGCCTTCCTTACGCTATTTGAACAAGCAGCAGAAGCCTCGGGGTGGCCGGTGGAACAGCGTGCGGTGTGCCTCCTCCCCCTGCTAATGGGCGAGGCGCAGCTGGCCGCGCTACAGCTCCCCGCCGACAGCCGGCTGGTCTACACAGACCTGCGCCGGGCCGTCCTCCAGCATGTGGGGCACACCCCCGAACAACATCGTCAGCGCTTAAGCGCTCTGCGCCTAGACGAGGTCGGCCGCCCGTTCGCGTTTGGCCAGCAACTCCGGGATGCCTGCAGGCGGTGGCTGAGGGCTGACAACTGTGACACCGAGGGAGTCGTCAACCTGGTGGCACTGGAGCAGTTCATCGCGCAACTTCCCAAAGGAACGGCGGAGTGGGTCCAGTGCCATCACCCGGCGTCACTGGATCAGGCCATCGAGTTGGCGGAGGATCATTTGGCGGCTGTTCCCACGGCAAGATCACAGATCCCCTCTTCGCTTCTCTTTCTCTCCCCCTCCCCTTCTGTGTCTCGTCCTCGCCCCGTTCCCCCACCGCGGAGGCGGGGGCTGGCTCCCTCACAGCCGGTTCGCCGCACCTGCGGTGACCTCCTGTTTCCCACTTCCATGTCTGTCTCCCCCCCCCCTCAGGTGAGTGAGCCCCAGAGTACCGGTGCAGAGAGAAAGCCCGGGCCGGTTTGCTGGTGCTGCAGGGAGCCGGGCCACCTCCAACAGCAGTGCTCGGTGATGGAAGTGGGCGTGATGGTTCGGATCCCCAACGCGCCAGGAGCTGCCCTCAATCAGGCCAGAGCGTATCGCATACTGGTGAGTATCCAAGGGGATACATATCAGGCTTTGGTGGACTCTGGCTGTAATCAGACCTCAATCCACCAAAGCCTGGTGTAAGATGACACATTGGGGGGATCACAGGGGGTGAAGGTGTTGTGTGTGCATGGGGATGTTCACCGCTACCCTTTAGTGTCAGTCCACATTTTTTTCAGAGGGGAAAAATTTAGAGTAAAGGCAGCGGTTAATCCTTGCCTCGCCTAACCCACTTGATAATTTTGGGGACTGATTGGCCGGGATTCGGGGCATTAATAAGTCATTTAGTAAAGAGTGGGTCCTGCCGTATTTCAGCAAGGGGAGGTCCCGGTGTCGCTTTGGCGGGAGCAGCTGTCACAAAGCCATCTACGTCATCTCCGCGTCAGAGTGAGGAGCCGCCAGCTCCTCCTCCCTCTCTCAGGGAATCCCTCGCGGATTTCCCGTTAGAGCAGTCGCGAGACGAGACTCTGCGGCATGCATTTGACCAAGTGAGAGTAATCGATGGTCAAACGCTCCAGCCAAATGCCACCCCGTCCTTCCCCTATTTTTCTATTATGAAGGATAGATTATACCGAGTGACGCAGGACACTCAGACTAAAGAACAAATCACGCAGCTCTTGATTCCAAAAAGCCGCCGGGAATTGGTATTCCAGGCGGCTCACTTTAATCCCATGGCTGGACACTTAGGGCAGGATAAAACACTAGCCCGAATAATGGCCTGGTTCTATTGGCCAGGGATTCACGGCGATGTCCGTAGGTGGTGTACGGCATGCCGCGAATGCCAGTTAGTAAATCCAGCGGCTATCCCAAAAGCGCCTTTGCACCCTCTCCCATTAATCGAGACCCCATTCGAAAGAATTGGGATGGATCTCGTCGGGCCATTAGATCGGTCAACACGAGGGTACCGCTTTATATTAGTTCTAGTGGACTATGCAACACGATACCCGGAAGCAGTGCCTCTTTGCAATATCTCAGCATGCAGTATTGAGGTATTTCACCTGACGTCACAGGGTCACGTGACGCCCCGGTGTCCACCATTTTGGACGGCAAGCTAGCTAATGTCAACAACATAGTAGCTGGTATGTTACTGTAGCAATATTTACGTTCAGTCATTTGGATGACTGTTAAAACCTTTCAGTCTCAAGTTTTTCCTTTACTGGATTTACTAGTTTACTGAGCTAGCGCGCGATGGCTCCGGGCTCGGCCGGAGAGCGCGCGATGGCTCCGGGCTCGGCCGGAGAGCGCGCGATGGCTCCGGGCTCGGCCGGAGAGCGCGCGATGGCTCCGGGCTCGGCCGGAGAGCGCGCGATGGCTCCGGGCTCGGCCGGAGAGCGCGCGATGGCTCCGGGCTCGGCCGGAGAGCGCGCGATGGCTCCGGGCTCGGCCGGAGAGCGCGCGATGGCTCCGGGCTCGGCCGGAGAGCGCGCGATGGCTCCGGGCTCGGCCGGAGAGCGCGCGATGGCTCCGGGCTCGGCCGGAGAGCGCGCGATGGCTCCGGGCTCGGCCGGAGAGCGCGCGATGGCTCCGGGCTCGGCCGGAGAGCGCGCGATGGCTCCGGGCTCGGCCGGAGAGCGCGCGATGGCTCCGGGCTCGGCCGGAGAGCGCGCGATGGCTCCCGGCTCGGCCGGAGAGCGCGCGATGGCTCCCGGCTCGGCCGGAGAGCGCGCGATGGCTCCGGGCTCGGCCGGAGAGCGCGCGATGGCTCAGTAAACTAGTAAATCCAGTAAAGGAAAAACTTGAGACTGAAAGGTTTTAACAGTCATCCAAATGACTGAACGTAAACATTGCTACAGTAACATACCAGCTACTATGTTGTTGACATTAGCTAGTGCTAACAGCTAGTTGCTAATACACTGCTACAACTACACCGACCCTAATAATACAGTTCTTGGTCATTGCCTGGTAACAGCAAATTTATAACGGGCCATGTCTCAACAGACTAAGAAGTTATTTCAATGACATTTAATAACATTTTGTTTATCCTGAGGACCGAAAGTAAATGAAAATGTGAACAAACCTTAGCTGTAATCAGATGGCGACCACCGGCTCCAGGGACGACCCGCTGATGTAGGCATGTTACCCAGCCTGACACAAAATATTTGTAGGCATCCAAACTCGTATACGCTTTCAGATCAATACCTGTGTATGGCGATGGGTTTTTAACGACATAGGTATACAGATCATGTGGGCCGAAGTCAGGTAAAGACGAGGGCTTCGTGTACTTCCGTACGTCAGTGAACAATCCTGGTGGAAGCAGGTAAACGTCGTTCTCTAAGCCTGCTAACCTCAATTTTTGCAAATACCTCTCCCTCTGCTCGCCCTGTAAATGCCCTACGTCGCTGGATAGTGAAGGTGTTTTCTGCATCTCGCTCCTTTTTCTTTTATGTTTTTCGTTTGTCGCCTTCCTCGCATTCAAACTGATTCGAGCCGTGCCGTCCAAAATGGCAGCGTCACCTGACTTGGTCACGTGAGTGAAATACCTCAATTGCAGAAGCGCTCTTCCACGTTACCTCCCGAGTTGGAATCCCGAAAGATATTCTGACTGATCAAGGCACCTCGTTTATGTCACGAACCCTGAACGAACTTTATGGGTTATTAGGTATTAAGCCGATCCGCACCAGCATTTATCACCCACAAATGGACGGTTTAGTCCAGTGGTTCCCAAAGTGGGAGGGGCGCCCCTCGGGGGGGGGGGGGGGGGGGGGGCGCAGAGCCATTGCAGGGGGGGCGCAGGGCACAGATGGAATGAATGAATGAATAAATGAATGAATCAATAAATTACACTGCTAGCATAACATGGAGAAGTTTTTGGCAGGGGGCGCGGGGCTCCCACGTAAACACAAATCAGAGGATGAAGCATCGCCAAATGTGCTTCCAAAGCAAGTTCATTCCAAGGCAAAGACAAGAAAATATGATGACACATATCTTGTCTTTAGCTTCACCTGTACAACGGTGGGTAATGAGGAGAGACTGCAGTGTGTTGACTGTCTTAAAGTGCTAGCTTGTGACAGCTTGAAGCCGAACAAGCTAAGACGCCACTTGGAGACAAAACATCCAGAGCACAAAGACAAGCCAGTTGAGTTTTTCAGACAAAAGCTTGTAAACTGCCGTGCTCAACAGTCCCTATTTACTAAAGCTGCATCCGTGCCGGCAAATGCTCAACTCACCTCATATAAAGTTGCCTACCAAGTGGCACAGTGTAAAAAGCCACACACAATAGCGGAGGAATTAGTACTTCCCTGTGCTATGGACATGGTATCAACTATGCTTGATGACACTGCAGCCAGCAAACTAAGGGCTATTCCTCTGTCCAACAACACCATCGGCAGGCTCATTTATGACATGTCAAAGGACATAGAGGAGCAGCTTAATGACAAAGTGCGTGACAGCCGCTTTTCTCTTCAGATGGATGAAGCCACTGACAGTAACAAAGACTGTTTATTAATTACTTACGTCAGATTCATAGATGGAGATGACATGAGGGAGGAATTGCTTTTCTGCAAAAAAGTTACTGGCAGAGCCACAGCAGAAGAACTATTTAAAATCATTGACTCTTACTTGAAAGAGGCCAACCTGAAATGGGAGGACTGTGTGGGGATCTGCACTGACGGGGCACAGGCTATGGCTGGGAAACGGGCAGAGCTGCAAGCGCTCATCAAGCGCATCTCCCCCAATGTGCAGTGGACGCACTGCATGATACACCACGAAGCACTGGCATCTAAACAGCTGAGTCCCGAGCTGAATGATGTAATGACCGACGTTATTGCCACCATCAACTACATCAAAACACGACCTGTCAAAGCCCGGATTTTTTCGGCACTGTGCAAGGAAATGGGCTCCGACCACACAGCTGTTCTGTTTCACAGCAAGTCCCGATGGCTGTCACATGGGAAGGTGCTGTCCAGGGTCTTTGAACTGCGAGATGAAATCCGCATCTTTTTGAAGGAAAAGGGCAATGATCTTGCCCACAAATTTTACTGTAACAAGTTCCTCATGAAACTTGCATACCTCAGTGACATGTTTCTGAAACTCAGTGAAGTGAATTTGCAGTTGCAGGGCACAAATACACACCTCCCACATCTGGCAGATAAAATCACATCATTCACCAGAAAACTTGAGATGTGGCTGCAGCGAGTGAAGGTTGGAACTGTGGACTCATTTGAGAACCTGAAATCATTCATTGAAGACAACAAACTGCAGAACACAGTGATCCCTTGCATGAAAGCACACATCTCTGCCCTTCAGAATCATTTCCAGAAATATTTCCTGATGCAGGATCCCAAAGAATATGACTGGATCCGTGACCCCTTCAGTGCAACACCACCTGCCGACTCCAGCACATCAGAGGAGGAACAGTTCATTGATATCACCTCTGATTCAACAATGAGGCTGCAGTTTCAGTCAAAGACACTGGCTGCATTTTGGATTGCAGTGGAGAAAGATTACCCACTGCTAGGTAAGAGAGCCCTGGCCATACTTCTTCCTTTTGCCACATCCTACCTATGTGAGATAGGTTTTTCTGCTGTGGCCTCAATCAAGACAAAATACAGATCAAAGCTGGACATTGAAAATGAACTCAGAGTGGCAATCTCAAAACTGCAACCCAGATTTGAGAAGATCTGCAGCATGAAGCAGGCCCACACCAGTCACTAAAAAGATGTGAGGATTAAAGGTGTCATTTTTGCACAACAAATCTTTAGGTTTTTGTTTTTTTCTTCTCAGGGAGTTGGTCATGTTTTAAAACCCATTTTTGCAGAGAGGCAATGTTTGAAAACTGCATTGACAATGTTGAATATTAAAAAAAGAAACCTGTTACCCAGTTAAGGTGCTTGAAAACAGTTATAATTATATTGCAACCTGTAGTTTATGGCAGTCTACTTTTATTTGTTCAAAAAAGGTTGAGGTTTGTATTAATAAACTGCAATGGAGTCTGAAAACAAAATATGTGTATTAGCCCAGGAGTAAGGGTTATACCCGGAACAAATTAGTAACAAGCTGAAAATTTCAGAATATGTTCAGAATACCTTTAGGAATAACATACTAAAAGTCCCCGGAAATCCCTCTTGTGCTCTCTGAGAAATTCAAGATGGCGTCCAAAATGGCCGCCAAATGGAGATCTGCCCATATCTCAGGCCCAAAACAAAATATTAATGCAATTAAAAGGTCAGAATATATGTTTTGTAGGGTAGGAGAGTAAATTCCAACATGTGTGTATTAATTACTAATTACATTGTGTATTAACATTATATAATAACAATGTACACATTATTATAACAGTATATTTGTGTATAATGTGTTCGCTTGACATGTCTGGTTAGATTGTCATATTTTTGGCACTGGGAGTTTCACTAAAACCAAAAACATCATGAACTCCAAAACATTACCTTCAATCCATTATAACAATTTATTTACATATATTGTTCAATATAACAAGAAGCTGGGGCGGCACGGTGGTGTAGTGGTTAGCGCTGTCGCCTCACAGCAAGAAGGTCCGGATTCGAGCCCCATGGCCAGTGAGGGCCTTTCTGTGCGGAGTTTGCATGTTCTCCCTGTCTCCGCGTGGGTTTCCTCCGGGTGCTCCAGTTTCCCCCACAGTCCAAAGACATGCAGGTTAGGTTAACTGGTGACTCTAAATTGACCGTAGGTGTGAATGTGAGTGTGAATGGTTGTCTGTGTCTATGTGTCAGCCCTGTGATGACCTGGCGACTTGTCCAGGGTGTACCCCGCCTTTCGCCCGTAGTCAGCTGGGATAGGCTCCAGCTTGCCTGCGACCCTGTAGAAGGATAAAGCGGCTAGAGATAATGAGATGAGATGAGATAACAAGAAGCTAATCCAACACAATAAATCATGGCGAATGAGTGTTCCTCAAATAATGAAACTATTTACAAGAAGACAACTGGTCATTGTTCTATAACTTTCAACTTCAACAATCAATAATAATTACAGACTTATAATTGTAAATCTATATATGTGCTATTTAATGTACACTACCGATTATAGAGTGTGGATCCATTGGTTACTCATTCACTCCGTATCATCATATTCTGTTCACAAAACAACAAACACAATTATTAGGGGTTGGAGCACTTATTTTCATTAATATCAATTAAAGTAAATTGGTGGTGTAAAATGAAAAATGGCATGTTAAAAGGTCATGCTGAGTTCAGTCATTTTTAAAAGGTCATGCTGAGTTTAGTCATTTTTTGTCCGAACACACTGGCATTGCTAGTAGTAAAGACTGGCGCTAGAAACTCAAAGATTAATTTTTTTCCACCCTTAAACAAGCTTGAATAAATTCCCTACTTCATTGATGGTACAACAAAGGTCCAAGCATTACAACTGAGGCACTGAGAAGTGTTTAAGTCTACTCATTGTTTATAAGCAAGAGCTTTTATTGAGGCAGACCTTTTTGTCATGAAAGTCGCCGGAATGTTGAAGAAGTGTACTGAAACAGCTTGCCATTGTAGTTTTAGAAGATAGAGTTCTCAAATTTAATTTCCCTTTAATATTTTATCAAAGCTTAAAGATGCACTAAATATTAAGGAAATTGATGTCTAATTGTTGTCTTACATTATGTTCATGTATGCAGGTAGCCTACTAAGCTAATCTGTCAATCATGTCAACCATCAAATTCCATGTAATTTCCACATTAATGACCTTGTAATCTTGGTTAATTTTAATTTTAACAGTGTAACAATGGTGAATTTGCATTGCTTGTATGAGAGAACATATAATTTAACATTTTAATTGCATTTATATTATGTTTTATCCCTGAGATATTGAAAAATCTCCAATCGGCGGCCATTTTGGACGCCATCTTGAATTTCTCAGAGAGCACAAGGTGGATTCCCGGGGACTTTTAGTATGTTATTCCTAAGGGTATTCTGAACATATTCTGAAAAATTCAGCTTGTTATTAATTTGTTCCAGGTTGGACTCAATTTTGAGCTAATGCTCTTGGGCTATATGTGTGTCCTGTTTATCTTTTTTTTTCTCTTTTTGTCTGGGGAGGGGGGCGCAAAAATTTTCTTATCTACCAAAGGGGGGCCCAGCAGAGAAAGTTTGGGAACCACTGGTTTAGTCAAATGATTCAATCGCACCCTCAAAAATATAATTAAGAAATTTGTAAGCGAGGATGCACGTAATTGGGATAAATGGCTCAAACCCTTGTTGTTTGCAGTGCGAGAGGTCCCACAAGCCTCCACAGGGTTCTCCCCGTTCGAATTGTTATATGGGCGTAAGCCGCGCGGCATTTTAGACGTGCTGCAAGAAAATTGGGAGGAGGGACCTTCACCAAGTAAAAATGAAATTCAATATGTTATTGACCTGCATGCAAAACTCCACACACTCACGCAGCTAACTCAGGAGAATTTGCGGCAGGCCCAAGAACAGCAAACCCGCCTGTACGACAAGGGTGCGCGCCTTAGGGAGTTTGCACCGGGAGATAAAGTACTCGTACTGTTGCCCACATCGAGCTCCAAATTAATCACCAAGTGGCAAGGACCCTTTGAGGTCACACGGCGAGTCAGGGACGTCGACTACGAGGTGAGGTGAACGGACAGGGGTGGGGCACTACAGATTTACCACCTCAATCTACTCAAACTCTGGAACAAAGAGGTCCCCGTGGTGTTGGTGTCGGTGGTTCCGGAGAAGGCGGAGCTGGGGCCGGAGGTTCAAAAGGGAGCATTGGCATCGCGTACCTCTCCGGTCCCCTGTGAAGACCACCTCTCCCCGACCCAACTCACGGAGGTTGCCCAGTTGCAGACTGAATTTTCAGATGTGTTCTCGCCCCTGCCCAGCCGCACTGACCTCATAGAGCACCACATTGAGATGCCCCCAGGGGTGGTAGTGCGTAGCCGCCCTTACAGGCTACCCGAACACAAGAAAAAAGTGGTTCAGGAAGAACTCGAGGCCATGCTCGAAATGGGCATCGTCGAGGAGTCCCACAGTGACTGGAGCGGCCCGGTGGTCTTAGTACCCAAGGTCGACGGGTCGGTTCGGTTCTGTGTAGACTATAGAAAAGTCAACGCAGTGTCTAAATTCAATGCGTACCCAATGCCTCGTATTGATGAGTTGCTCGATCGACTAGGCACGGCTCGCTTTTACTCGACACTGGATTTGACAAAGGGTTATTGGCAGATCCCCTTGACTCCATTATCCCGAGAAAAAATGGCCTTTTCCACACCATTTGGCTTACACCAGTTTGTCACACTTCCTTTTGGGCTGTTTGGGGCGCCCGCTATGTTTCAGTGGCTAATGGATAGGGTCCTCCGCCCCCACGCCACCTATGCTGCCGCGTGCCTTGACGACATCATTATTTATAGTAATGACTGGCCGCGGCACCTACAACACCTGAGGTCCATCCTTAGGTCGCTGAGGCGGGCGGGTCTCACAGCCAACCTGAATAAGTGTGTGATTGGGCGGGTGGAAGTATGGTATCTGGGCTTCCACTTGGGCAATGGGCAGGTGCGTCCCCAAATTAACAAGACTGCAGCGATTGCGGCCTGCCCGAGGCCTAAGACCAAAAAGGGGGTGAGACAGTTCCTGGGGCTGGCTGGCTATTATCGTAGGTTTATACCTAATTATTCGGATGTCACCAGCCCGCTGACTGATCTCACTAAAAAGGGGGCACCAGATCCGGTCCAGTGGACGGAGCAATGCCAGCGGGCTTTTTCTGAGGTAAAGGCTGCACTGTGTGGGGGCCCACTGTTACACTCCCCTGACTTTTCTAACCCTTTTATATTGCAGACGGACGCGTCGGACAGAGGGCTGGGGGCTGTTTTGTCCCAGGAGGTGGAGGGGGAGGATCGCCCAGTGCTGTACATAAGTCGAAAGCTGTCAGTGTGTGAGGGGCGCTACAGCACCATAGAGAAGGAGTGCCTGGCCATCAAGTGGGTGGTCCTCGCCCTCCGTTACTACCTGCTGGGATGCCCTTTCACCCTCTGTTCGGACCACACGCCCCTCCAGTGGCTCCACCGCATGAAGGATGCCAACGCGCGGATCACTCGTTGGTATCTGGCACTCCAACCCTTTAACTTCAAGGTAGTCCACAGGCCAGGGGCGCAGATGGTCGTGGCGGACTTCCTCTCCCATCGGGGGGGGGGGGGGGGGGGAGTCGGCTGCGGGCCGGACGGCTGCCCGGCCTGAGTCGGGCAGTGGGGGTATGTGGCAGTGGGGGCGTGGTCAAACGTCAGTCTGTGACCGGAGGGTGGGGTCAGGGAAGGTAAGTGGCAGAATCACTACACCTGATGTGAATTAACCTGTGTTTGTGTGTCTTCCCAGCAACCACGCCCTATATAAGGAGAGAGAGGGCAGAGGAAGGGAGCTCTCTCCCGCACCAGATGACTTGTGTGTGTATGGGTGTGGCTGGGAGGGTATATGTTCGTACTGAAAAGTGCAAATAAAAGAGTTTTTGGAACTCAGTTCTGGCCTGCCGTACTTCTGTGCTCCACCCACCCACTCTGACTTCTACACATATATATCACATAGGTCCACTCAACCCAATTCCAAGCAGTTGTATGACCAAACCCTAGGACCAACACAGCCCCTGTGAAGAGCACCATTCAGAGGAAATCAGGTTCATGGGCAATAACTACTAGTAACTAAAAACAAGAAGTAAAGTTGATCTACACATAGGACAGCCTCTGAATTTGGACCATCTCTTATATTAGACCGCAGATTCTCCCAAATTACATTCATCTTGTCTAAATGGTGTAATCCCAGACATGTAGCAGTGAAGGAATGTATCTGCACCCCTGACATAGAACTTTTGGCAGTAGGTCTGAGACCATACTACCTACTGTGGGAGTTCTCACACGCCATTGTTGTCATGGCTTACAACCCCCCAACTGTGACAGTGAAGACCATGAGTGACATCATCCACACAGTCACTGCAGGACTTCAGACACAACATCCCAGCCCTTATAATGATCAGCAGGGATTTTAACCATATCTCCCTCTCTCCTGTCCTGACCAAATTCAAGTAGGATATCAACTGTGCAATGAGATAGAACAAGATCCTGGACCTCTTTTATGTGAATGTGAAAGGGGCATACAGCTGCTCTTCTCTCCCCCTCCTCAAGGAATCTGACCACAAAATCCTGTACCTTGTGAACACCTACAAGCCACTGGTTAGGCAACAAGTGGCCAGCACAAGGACTGTGAAGGTTTGGTCTAAGGATGCTGAGAAGAGACTCCAGGAGTGTTTTCAGGACACAAACTGGGAACTATTCCAGGAGGACTATGGGAAGGATATCGAGGGCCTCTCTTGTTGTGTCATGGACTACATCCATTTCTGTGAGGACACCATTGTACCCACCAGGAAGGTGTGCTGCTATCACAACAATAAGCCATTGTGGCAGCGAGGGTGTGGTCAAGTATCAGCTGTGAACAGCGAGGAGTCAGGTTGACTCAGCAGGTAACATGTGATGAGCTACACCTGTGTCTAATTTCTGGCTGTCTATTAACATGTGTCTGTGTGTGTGTGTGTGTGTGTGTGTGTGTGTGTGTGTGTGTCTTTCAGATAGCCAGTAGCGAGAGAGAGAGAGAGAGAGAGAGAGAGAGAGTTGTGTCTTGCAATCTGTGTATGTGTGTGTGTAGAAACAGTGGCACTGAAAAGTGAACATTAGAAATAAAAGTGCACCTTGGACTGTAGCACCTGTCTCCAGTTCCTCATCTACCCCAGCATAAACATTGTCATACTGGTGCTGAAACCTGGGAGTGAAGAACAAACACCACCATGGAGCCAGAACCAGTCAGAGAGCTCCTCCAAGTGCTTGCTAAAGACCTCCAGTGCTATCACCAACATTTGCCATGCTGTCCGTAGATCGGGGCAGTGCTTCCAGGCTCTGGTTGATGCCCAGGTGGAGGACTGGTAGGTGATCCAGAGCTTGGTCCAGTCAGCAGGTGCTCCACTGGTCATTCTGGTAGCCAGTGTGCCCATCCAGCTGGTCAAGATGGGGTCACAGGCCAGCCCCAAAGCTTTCATTGAGCTGTTCCAGTGTGTCACAGAGGTGGGTTCCTGGCCAACCTCACAGTGAGCAGCTCACCTACTGCTGCTCTTGTCAGGGGAAGCTCAGCTTGCAGGTCAGCAGCCATCAACATGCTGAAGTACCCTGACCTGAAGCAGGTCATACTGCAGTGGGTCAGCAGTGGCCCAGAATAGCAGTGCCAGTGCTTCTGCTCAATGGCATTCAGCAAAGTTGGCCAGCCGTTTGTGTTCACACAACAGCTCTGGGACTCCTGCCAGCAGTAGCTGCTGGCAGGCGAGTGCAACATCGAGACCAACATCAATCAAGTGGCACTGGAGCAGTTTGTCACCCAATTGTAAAGCAAGACATCAACCTAGATCCAGTGTCACTGAGCAGCATTGCTGGAGGAGGTGGTCTGGCTGGCAGAGAACCACTTGAGGGCGTTCCCAGGAGCAGGCACTCCTGCAGCTTATTTTCCTATCTCTTGTAATGGAAACTTCTAATAAACATTTCAGAACGTTTAGCAGTTGTCTTTTCAGTTATTTATTATAGTAGATCATATAAAACAGATATATATAAAATAGGAAAGAAAACAAGAAGAAGAAGAGGACACCACTTCAGTGATGCTGAGAGTATGTGCACTCTGAGTTGTATCTTAGTGACTGTTATCTATTATACTCTAAAGGCATTCGCTTACTGCTCGCATCTTCACGTGACTGGCTCAAGATTTTCTATGAAGCTTTGTTAAAGCGTGCACCTGGCATGCTCTGGGATGTGCAGGAACTCAGACACCCTGCTTATCACCAGCCAAGGCCACAGAAAGGCGATTACAGCATGTGGAAAAACAACTCTTCTCAGTACACTAGGCCACTTGAGCTCAACACACAGAAATACAGAGAATAGGAATGTTCATTCACTAAATTGCCTTCACATTTCCCCCCTTTTTATCCTACAGGATAATAATTGTGAAAGGAAAGCAATGTACACAATTTCCATGGTAAGAGTTCCCAGAGAGATTCGACTTAACATGTCATTGAGTGTACAGGGATAATGCTAAGGCTGTTTTGTAAGACATAGACATCTTAAGTTAATGCTAGCAAGCTATATACATAGATCAGGAAACAATAGAACAGAAAAACAACCACAAATGAGAGTGTTTTAAGCTAGGGCTAATTTCATATCAGCTGTGCTGACGTCGTCAAATGGTGGGTTATGGTCTTCGTGTGGGTTTGGAGGCCAGTCAGGGAAGTCGTCTGGGTCTATTTTCACCATCTGGTAACCAATATTTGTCAGCTGCCTCTGAAACACAGACATACAACATTGACAGAAAACAGGGAGCAAACATAGCATCACAATCACTAAACCCAGGACCAGTATGGTGGATGGAATCAGAGTCTTCCATCCACTAAACCAACTGTCTTCGACTCTGTGTCAGCCTGGGTTCTCTGTATCGACCACCACACGAATCCTCCCGTGAGCCCCAGCAGGATCAGGATGCTCAGGCCCATGACTGGACCTAGCTTATAATGATTTACCCCCTTCATTTTATGTTAACTATGTCTCTGAGTTAACCCTTGCCCTTCTTGACATGTATTGGTGCTCAGAGGGCGGGCACACCCTATCAGCCCTCGTCCCACCTCACCGGGGCTTGGAGAAACTCAGGACTTCTAAAACCAGTTTACTGACGAGATACTGAAATACTCTTCTCTATTGAGGGTGCGTGCGTGATTGATGTGATACTCGCACTGTTCCATGTAGTGATGCCTTTCTTCCTCACGAGCTTTGGTCAGCGTCTGGGTCACTTAGGCCTTCCTCTTCCTCCTGCTCAGCCGGTTCAGGAACCCTCCTGCAGTGGCTAGCGTGGATCCACGTCACTCTGCCTGTGACCTTCACTGCCGTTGGGGTCGTGAGCAGGACCTGGAATGGGCCATTCCACCGTGGCTTGTTCCACTTGGTTCATCGGAAGTCCTTCACCACTATCCAATCCCCTGGTTGTAGATCATGCAGAGGTCCCTCAGAGGGCTTGGGAAGTGCTTCTTTTACCTGTTTGTGGATAGATTTCAAAGCAGAGGACAGCGTTGCACAGTAATTCAACATTGCATCATCACACAGTGTGGTGTCCGGCAGTGTTCCTTGGGCTGGCCCTATCCCCGTGTTGAGTACTCGTCCAAACAGAATTTCAAATGGGCTTAACCTATGTTTAGGCTTAGTTTGCATCCTCATTTGTGTGAGTACTAGAGGGAGGACCTTTGTCCATCCTAGCCCTGTTTCTGCACAAGCTTTGCTTAGTTTATTTTAAGGGACCCATTTTCCCTCTCTGTCAGTTCAATGAAGTCCATTTGGAGATGAGCAAATGGTTTGTCTGGTATTGGGTGTGCTGCTTGAGTTAGTTTGATACCTTGACCTGCATTGTGTTGTGCGCATATCAACCATTGCTTGTAAAATTTCACAGCGTAATTTGAAAACCCCTTTGTGAACCATCTCTTTGTTACTTCTGCTACCATCCCCCCTTTTGACACATGGGTGAGCCCATGTGCCAATTTTGCATAGAAAGGGAACTTGTGTTTTGGTAGACAGGGACAGCCCAAGGGACAAACCCAGATCGAGTTTGCAAAGATACAGCCGGCCCGTTTCCAGATTTGTCTCTCGTCCTGGGTGGCAGTGCTCTGAAGGTCCGCTAGCTGTAAACAGGGGGTAGAAACCTGAGGAAAAGCAAGGTTAGAGGGTGAACTGGAAGTTGAGGCTGCACACTTAGCTGCCGCGTCTGCCCTGTCATTTTCTTGAGACACAAGATCAGTATTGTCAGTATGGACAGCACACTTACACACAGCAATGGCTCTAGGGAGTAGAATAGCATCCAACAACTCAGAGACCAGTTTATGATGTGCAATGGGAGATCCTGTGCTAGTGAGAAAATTTTTGTGTTTCCAAATGGTGCCAAAATCGTACACAACGCCAAATGCGTACCTGCTGTCCATAAAAATATTGACAGATTGCCCTGCAGCCAATTTGCATGCCTCAATAAGGGCACAGAGCTCTGCGGCCTGCACCAACAGGTTTAAGGACAGACACGACGTCTTGAGGACTTCGTGATCTGAGACTACAGCAAAACCTACTTTGTTCTTTCCCATCTCTGGGTCTCTGGAGGCTGAACCATCCACATAGAGGACCATGTCTGGATTTTCCAAAGGGTCACGCTTTAAGTCTGCCCTGGGGGAACAAAAATCGTTAGTGAGAGCAACACAGTCATGTGGCTCTCCATCGTCCTCTGTAGGGAGAAGAGAGGCAGGATTCAGAACAGTACAATGTTTCACAATGATGTTAGGCATATCAAGTATGGCAGTGTTATACTTTAACCATCTCTGTGCTGACAAATGTGACATCTTTTTCTCCAACAGAAGCAGGGAGACAGCATGTGGGACCAAAAGGGTGAGGTTAGAATACCCCACAATATTTCTGGAAGCAGTTACCGCCTTTTCAGCTGCAGCAACTGCAGCAGGCAAACAGGAAGTCCAGCCGCCACTGAGTCCAGTTTGCTGGAGAAGTAGGCTACAGGTCTTAATCTATCCCTGTGCTTCTGCAAAAGAACAGAGGTCATGAAACCCTTCTTTTCATCTACAGTTTGAAAAAATGGTTTATTGGGGTCAGGCAATCCCAGAGAGGGTGTGGTCTACAGGGCGCCCTTTAGGGACGTCAGGTGTGCACGGAACAACCGCAGGATTGACTGCTTGCAGATCTTGGACAAACCTCCACTCATCGGGCTGGGATGGTTTTCTTGCCTTCTTAACTGGAAAAATAGGAGTGCGCACTGGAGAGTCTTGGCAAGGGACAATTACACCTGCCTTCAGCAACGAATCAAAGACTGGTCTTATACTTGTGATTGCTTCTGGTTTGAGTGGGTACTGGGTCTGTTTAGGCCTGAAATCTGATTTGGGGGTGATCACCACTGGTTCAGCATTCTTTATTAGGCCTACATCATGTTTACCCTTCGCCCAAACGGAATTTGGAACTCCCGCCAATTTGGGGTGCACCTCTGCTGGAGTTATGCCTGTGGAAACAGAGACAAACAGGCCACTATGGCCGGGGTCCCCAGGACCGGGGTCCCCAGGACCCTGGTCATCAGTGGCTAATATTACGCTGTGCTTAACATGCACACACATAGCATGACTTTGTTTGTAGACCCCAAGCTTTTGGCAAAACAACACACTAGGGTCCTTTGTTTTGGGACCATTCATTGCCATTGACTGCGCACTTCTTGACCCATTTCCCACGTCTTTCCAATGGGCGGCTCGTGGCTTTGCTAATGAGACATGGGGTATAGAATTAACGATGTCAAAGAAATCATGCTGGCAGCAGCCGACCTCAGAGTCCTCCCGTGAGGTCTTACACGGGAGGTTGACTGAGAAAGTTTTGGTTACAGGTCGTCCTGAGATGCCCATCGTCTGAATTTAATTTGAGCTGAGCGGTGGGTCTACTGGAAGTACCCCATGTTGTATGACTAAGTGTCCCACTCCAGAATCTACTAAAAAAAAATCAACACATGCCCACATACAGTGAGGGGCATACAAGGGAGTTTAGAGAAGGGAGTAGTTGTGTATTTTAACAAACTTAATGCAACTTCAGGTGTATCTATCTGGACTGGTGTATCGGGCGTTTCTGTGTAGTGTTGCTGTTGCATGCAGGTGCTGCTACCATACTAATGTGTTTAACATTATGTGAATGTTCCTGTCTATGTGTATGTGTATCATCAGGTGTGTGTGTGTGTGTGTGTTACCTCCCCTGTTCTCTGTGTGGGGCCCGTTCCCGGAGTCCGCCCGTCAGTCTGCTTTGCTGTACTCCTCACAGGGCCTCTGTTTGCTACTGTGGAGACAATCTGGAGCAATGTGTCCCTTCTGATTGCAGCTGTAGCAGGTTGCGCCTTTTATCCAGGACGGGTCACCCCAGGTCATCCTGCCTTGGCCCCTACCTCGACTTCTTCCTCTTTGTCCAGGCTGAGCAGTCTGGAGAAGAGTGAGAGTGGCGGCATGTAGGTCTTGGTCTCTTTGTGTTGACTTTGTCTTCTCCTTCTCTTTCATCAGCCTTTCTGCATGCACAGCGTACTGCTCGATCTTGGTGAGACTGGCAGTTTCCCACAGGAGACAGAGCTGCTTTACTGACTTGGCCACTGCTGGATTCAGACCGTTCATGAAACTGTTCCGCAGGTGCGCTTCCCAGACCTCAGGAGTGCCTTCCACTCCAGCCAGGGTCACAGGTCTGGTCAGGCCACTGTGTTTCTCATGCGCGGCGGTGAGACGGGCAAGAAACGCTGACACCACTTCACCATCTTCTTGCTTACACATACTGATCTTAGTAATGTCTATGTTCAAGGGAAAAGCTTCGATCAGATGAGCACAGATAGCAGTGAGGGTATTTCTATACTCACTATTGCCATCCACTGGTCAGCTTCTGGCCGCTCTCTGGAAACCTTGCTCCAATCTATACCCATCTTGGTCATGAGTAGGTGACGAAGTTCATGGGTGGTCGGTCGGAATTCTCTGCAAAACATCAACAGTTTGTTACCAAATCTCTTTCCTCCTACCTCTCTCAGATTGGGAAGAGAAGCCTTGCTTTCCTTCATGTCAGCTGTCATCCAGGGTCTGTGGACTTGAAGCATGCTGTCAGCTCCAGCCACTTCCACCATTGGAAGATGAAGGACTTCAGACTTTAGGTTACGGCCTTGTGGACCCACTGGTGAGCATGTGGTCAGGTCCAGGAGGGTGTCTCTTCTGTCGCCATATGCAAGACCGGATCTCGTGTGTGACGGAGAAGCAAGGAGAGGCGCTGATGCTGGAGGCGGCTGGTAGAGATTCCAGAGGCTCAGTTTTTTTTCTTTGTCTCGACTTCTCCCCCTTTCTGTGGGTGAGGCACTTGTGGGAGTGATGCTCCGTCTTGCTGAGGAGGTAGTGTGTGTTGGGGTGGTGGGGCAGATTCCAGGTCAGGGTCCATCTGAAATTTCAAACACTGAGAAGAGGGTGAGAGCCCTGCCTGTCGCTTCTCTCTTTTGTACTCTCTTTTAAGTGTTTCTTCTTTCCATGCAGAAAACTCCCTCCAGTCCCCTAAGAACTTAACATTATCTGCAGACTCTTCTTTTTCTTTCCGTTTCAACTTTTCTTCTAACTGTTCTATCTGCCTGGGACTAAAACTACCCTTCTCAGGGAATCCTAAGTCCTTTACCCATATATCAAACTGTGCTAAGCAATCCTCGCCATATGAGGTTTTCATAAACTGGATGTTTGGGCTGTCATAGGAACACCCAATTCTTATTATAGCACATGTAGCCTCAGGCTTACTTGCTTTTTCTTTTCTTTCCCTAACTTACCGTTTCTGTTCCCCATTGTACACTGTTATATCAATAGGTTATGAGAACAATGGCTGAGTTTTTATCAGGATCACAAGAAGAACAAGTTGGACTATGTCCAAAAATGCAACACAATAATCCTTTAGGTATGTTCTTATTAGTAAACAATTTATCTGACATTTGCCTTAAACTAAAGTAGGTATCATTTAGCACAACAACCTCAAAGACAACTCACGTATGTGTACAAAATCTATTTCTCTGTTTCAGAATTTGGAGGAGGACAGTACTATGTTAATTCATCAATATTTTGCATGCACACCGGTGTGTCTTGGCGACTTCGTGACTGAACCTCTCTATCCCGTTCCTACGATGGGCCACTTGTTCACACAAAACAAAGGGAGCAAGATTCAATTCTTTCCCAGTTACGAATCGCTGAACGTGAATCCGTCGAAACACGCACCCGTACTTCCCTCGCTCAAGTAGGTGAGCCGTTACCCAGTTGTCACTTAGGCGGATTTTCTCTTACACAACCCAATAAACTACTCACGGTATATTGTCTCAAAATTGTGTTTTATCCCATAACCCAAAGTCTGAACAAAAATGTTCTTAAAGTGATTAGTTCAGAGTTTAGTAAAGAGAAAAGAATTCATGATGATGTTTTCATGGAGATGTACCTCACTCAAAATATCATGAAGGAATGTGACTCCAAATTTCACAAGATGCCTGGCTACATACAGCACTTTCAAGTTGACCCCTTTGGTGTACACATGCATACTGAAAGAGGAGTAAGCATAGTTGTGCAACACCTGAAAAAGAAGATCCCGCTGATGTTATACCTAGATGCTACAGGTAATGTTGCATCCAAAGTTCCCGGGCAGACCAAAAAAGTCCTTTACTACTCACTCTTCCTGGAGGGGGTCAGAATGCACCTCCCTTCCCAGTCTGTGAAATGCTGACAAACGAACACTCTGTACCACCAATCACATTCTGGCTAATGTAGTTCTTCAGAAAACTGTCGCAGTACACAAAACTAAGAATACATCAAGTTGAAACAGATTACAGCTGGGCACTAATGCAAAGTGTTCTTCTGTAATTCAACAGGGAGAGCATTGTTAGCTACCTAGACAGGGCTTTTTCTATTTGTTCAAAACTGAAGACATGGAAGGACATCAGAATGTTTACAGTGCTACACATATGCTCTGCACATGTGCTCAAGACTGTCACTCAGTCAATTTCAAGAAAAACAGTAGACAAAGGATTGAAGGATTTTGCAACATTTGGTTTTGCCAGGTTACAAAACACTACCTCAATGACGGCAGCACTCAAAATCTTCCACTCACTGTGCACTGTAATAATTGGCAAATACAACAACGACACTGTCCTGTGTAATCTGAAGGTCATGCAGGACTTAATAAAGAAATGCAACATTCCTGACATGGAAGAAACTGAAAAATTAGATGACAGCCCCTTAGCTCAGGAGGAAGATGATGAAGAAAGAAGAAATGCCCACACAATTGTTGGCAGATCTCCCATCACATATGAGTTCAAGAGGGTCCTGAAGGAGGTACAGAGAGAGCTCAAAAAAACAGATGCCGAGAGCCCACATGATGAGAAAAATCCATACTTCTGCCCAGGCATTGTTGATGTACTTCTTGAGAACTACCTCAGCATTTTTCCCCTGTGGAGTGGTCTGCTTTTGGGGAATTTGAAAAGATATGCATCTAACAAAGAAGGTGACACATTTGGCCCAGGTAAGACAAGGGGGACAAACTGCCATGTGAAGAGATGGTTTGGAATTGTCAAACAGTCAATTCTGAAAAAGCAGAGGCGACTGAGGCCAGGGACATTTGTCAGGAAAATGTATGGCTCTCTGCAGGGGAGATACAGAGAACACATCATGTCTCATAACTTCTCTGAGCAGTTACTCTTTAAACTCATGCTACCAAAAGACCTCACTCAATCTCAGGAGAGTTGGGCAAAGCGAGATGGAGCAAAGCCCCAGACTTCCAGTTCCAAATTTTATACTGCTCCAACCACTATTCCAGTTCCAAAGAGACCAAAGTCAACTCTGAACACTGGCAAAGATCTTCAAAAGAGCGCAGATGGGAAGAACAGCAGCCAGCGATGTCCTCACAAGTAAAGGGTCCACGTCTGCCACAGAGGTACTTTTTTGCTGATCACTAAAATGAAATGACTGCTCTAAACAGATTAAAACCAAGTCAGTGTAATTTGCACTTTCCAGAACTATACAAGCATTGTTAAGGAAGCATTTAGAAACATTAAGCATCAGTGAGGCAGTTGTATTCACATCCATGGCTGTCCGATAAAAGTATGTTTTAAGAAGGGACTTAAAAAAGATCACAGACTCAGGACAGTTTAATGTTGAAAGTATTGCAAATGCTTTATGAAGTGATTACAGTTTCATTGTAGGTTGACGCCCTTTGGACATGCAAACCAACTGAAGTTATTGTGGCTGTTGTACGACATGCTGAACATACCCCGTAAGCACAATTACACCCTGTGGCACAGAGAACTTCAGAGTTTGAGGCCTGATGAACTCATCATAGGCAAGGCAAGTTTCTCATTAGAACTGATGTCACAGATTTATCTAAAAGTAATCTACCATATTTTCCGGACTATACGTCACTCCGGAGTTTAAGTCGCATCAGCCAAAAAATGCATTATGAAGATGAAAAAAAACATATATACGTCGCACCGGACTACAAGTTGCACTTTTTTGAAGGGTTATTCTATCCATAGAATCTGTGATTCTATCTGATAAGCGGCACGTGGTTACTGCGCGACTGCATTGTTTATTTAATAAACGAACAGCTGAGCAGTGATAACGCGCCCTTTGCCCTGTAAGTAGCCTAGTCTGATTATTTTAAATATCTACTACTATCTTTAATACTATCACTATCGTTATTACTAATAGCCTATATTATTATAACTAATATTAGTAGCCTATTACTGATGCATTAATCAGTTTGCTTTTAGAATATTTTTACCGGTAGGGCTTATTATCGCCCCATGGCTCTTTCATCTTTGTTATTAAAGCTGTAGTCATCATCGAGGAGTGTCATTCTTCATTTTTGTCGAATTTTATTTCATCAAATCAGAGGTCAAGTAGGCTATAGGTATATCATCTCCAAAGACAGGCACGGTAGTAAAAACAACCGTCTAGTGAAAAAAACAACAACAACCGCTCAGAGAAAAAAACAGGCAGAAAGTGCGCCTGCCAGTTAACGTCATATCCAATGCCGGGGTGGCCCTATATTTAGCCGGGACCATCCCCGGTCCAAACCATCAATGGTGGCCTGCTTGGAACATGGGGAAAATAATTTTCACTAATTTTGGTCACTGATCTTATTCTTGCATTAATCATCAATTCAACTGCACTCTGCATTTTCACATGGCAGCCCAGACGCCGACAGCATCGCAGCAGATTAAATAGGCGCTACCAAATAAGGAAATTCTCCCCTCCCCTCTATTGCAGTTGGTTTGGTCCAAGACTCCTCCTCTGTATTGCGGGGAACTTAAACAACATTGGCGCGAAACAGCGCGCGTCAGTGATGGAGGGCAGAAAGAGGCCAGGTGGAACCGAAAGGGCGAAGCTTAAAAAAAGGAAGGAGGTGGCAGCAAAATGTGCCAAATTGACAGATATATTCTCAAGACCAGCTGGTAGGTTACGAAAGATATGGAGTATGATAACCCTGTTTGTCGATTTTATCAGTCTATGCTAGGCCTATAATGTGTCGATAGTTTGCGATGTCAATTCAGCTTTTTGATGTCATGTGAAATCTCGCAATTTACACGGTATAGATGTGGTGTATGTCTTAATTCTAAGAAGAACCGGACATTGCTTTACATTATTAACAATTTTAGATGAACAGGTCCCAAATGTGCTGTTGCGCGTTATTTCCTCATCCAGCCTATTTCATCTCGCTGTCACACCGTGCATTTCCACAGGCGTGCGCACATTGTGGTTATGAACACATAGGCCTAGAAGTCATATTTGATGTTAAATAATTGTTGTTAAATATATAACTTAGAAGAGGTGTATGCGTATGCCAATATTCTAAGCAGAATCGAACACTTGCTTTAGCCTACATTTCATTTAACCATTTTTGAGTTGCCTAATGCGCCCTCACGCTTTATCTGCCGGTTGCTGAGTACCCAGCATTGTTGATTTGACATTATTTTCGAGGCGTATGCGGCATGTAATGCACAAGCATTGGTTCAAATGCACGCGAGATGGGTGCTTTCGTTATTTTAAGACTATGTGACTAAAAATGTGTTGTGTAATTCGTCTTAAATAACGTGAAACAATCAGCCATACTCGCTGCTTTGCTATTTGGAGTGGCAGTCAGCTGGATTTCGCACCCGACGTAAAAGTTCATTCCCACACCCGGGCCGAAGATGCCGATTTCTGAAGATGCATGTCCTTTGGATGTGTTTTCAAATATTTTCAAATTCCTCCTCCATTTCAAAGTGGCCTGAATGTGAATTAAACTCCCGGACTGAAAACAGGGCCCACTCCGGCCCTGGTCATATCAGATAAAAACATTAAACGTTATTCAGACCATTAACACCATAACATCAGAGACGAAGAATAAAGTTCATCTTGGAAGGAGAGTTATTTTTAAAAATGCAAAACAAAATCATTTATAATAGCCCAGAGAAAAACTGGCTGAATATGTACCGTAACATCAAGTTATTCAATAGCCTATAGACCCTTTTCACTCACGTGACCTTCGTAAACGTGACCGCCATTTTGGACATGAAGAAATAACGGTTTATGGCACAGACCCTTTCGGTTCTCGCTCATCTAGCTGCTACAATGACTGCTTAGACTGCAACAATAATACCTAACACACATTTAAGTATCCGTCGTAAAGACATGAAACTCGTCGAGTGACGAGTGTGTTCATTGATAAGCTAACACAATCTAAAAGTAGACATACCATCACACTGCCCTGGCGCTGTGTACAGTTTACCTTCTATGGTTTGTGCACTCACTATTTGCCATTACTTTCTCCAACCCAATGTTCGAACTATGCCGATATTTTCGGGGGGTCCCTTTTTTCCCTTGGGGGGTGCTTGCGCTTGTCTCAGAGCGCGGATCTCCAAACACATAAGAAGCCTATCTTACTTACATATCACGCGGACTCCACACCTCCACACACGCATCGCGTCTGAAGTCATAACTCATCAGGGGAAATCGTGTCCACATTGGCATGTTCAAAAAACAACCTCGCGTCAACAATGATACCACACGCAAAAAAAAAAAAAAAAAACAGTCAGGCTACTCAACACATCTGATCCACAGCAGCACCAAAGCATCACTGGAAATCATGTCAACAACCAATCTTCCATTTCAACATGCGTCAACAAACAAATGGCACCACAAACATGAACGAATTGGTCAGGCTACCGATTCCAAACCCACAGCAGACGAATAATTAAATGCATCTTACCTTAAAGCAGAATCGACCACAAAGGAAGTCTGTTGGCACACTTCCTTTCTACTAGTTTGTGTCCCCAACCTGGCAGCAGCAGTCGTTGTCATATCGGTTTATTTTATCTTTGATGTAAACACAACACTTCAGATATGCAAATGCTTCCCGTTACACACGATTGCTATGTCAATAGACATCATTTTGCCAGTATTTTAGAGACCATCCATCTTCTCCGTCGGTCAGCATCTGTCGGGATCCGATAAAATGATAAATCTTGCCTTGTGTGTTGATGGTTACTGCATCCAGGTGCACAACAATATAATGGCATGATGGAAGTCTTGCTGAAAGTAAAAACTTTCTTTGATGGCTATATTCCTTTCGATGCTTCACCGTCGTTCCTCGTTGTTGGCTGTGGTAGACTACTGGTAGTTCATGTCCAAAATGGCGGCCGCGTTTGTCATGACGTCACATGAAAAGGGTCTATAGGCCTAAAATCAGGGCTTAATTTGAGCCGGAACATGACAGAACAAGATCCGTAACCTCCGTTGTCGGATCCGGCAGCTATTTTCATTTCATTCGGTGTTCCGGCAGCTATTTAAATGGATCAGATCACCTCCGTGACCATCACAAAGGGAAAAAAATCAAACAATAAATTAAATAAGTAAATAAAAATTTGTTTAGTGTTCGGTTTTGATTTTGATATCTGTTGTTGATTTCTCTCCTATGACATCCACAAAATCTATGCGAAAGGGGAAGAGGGAGGAACATGGGGTGTATACTTCCGCTCAATAGAACACCGGGTTTTTTGTAGCCGTTAGCTTGCGCTGTGGAAAAAATGGCAAAAAAACAAGAAAGCTTACTAAAATTTTTAAAATGAATTATCCAACTTGTTTTGTAAACCCTTTATTTCTTAATTATTACTTGAATTGATTGCACTTATGTTTGCTGGCACTGCTTTTAATGAACAGGAGAAAAACAGGGAGGCAGGGCTCGAAATTAACTTTTTTTCTTTGTGTCCCCCAGTGGTCCCGAATTCTGTGTTGTATTGTCCCGAATGGAAGCAATAGTGTCCCCATTTTTTTCCTCTCTGAAATAACCAGTGGTTAATATTATCATATGAAGTTACTATTATATTTGTAACTATGCAATTTTGAACCCTTTATATCATTTTTACAATAAGTCACAAGACACAAGCGACACATGTCCTATACATCATCTACTTCAAAATTACAGTTATTGCATTTTCAGTTTATTAAACTTTGGCGATCTCACAAAGGGGCCAACTAGCTCATTCAGAAAATGTTTCAACTCCCTACATCTGCAGTACACTTTAGTTGAAAATAAGACCCCTTTTATGTTCATTTCATCTACTTATACCTTGAATATCTGTTGGCACTTATAAGGCCAACTTATAATTTTCACCATTACCGTTATCCATAGCCCTGTGATGACCTGGCGACTTGTCCAGGGTGTACCCCGCCTTTCGCCCGTAGTCAGCTGGGATAGGCTCCAGCTTGCCTGCGACCCTGTAGAACAGGATAAAGCGGCTAGAGATAATGAGATGAGATGAGACCGTTATCCATTTTTATGAACTTTCCGTTATCCATTACCGTTATCCATTTTTATGAACTTTCCGTTATCCATTTTATGAACTTTCGCTGCCGAAAGCAACATCAACATAGTGCCAGGTCCGAGCCTAGTTGTGCTGCTGACTGACTAAACTTTCTGAACTATAAAGACACCAAGAAAACTCACTTATTCTGTTGAACGGTATCTTCCGTCAATATCATCCACATCATTCCTGTTGTATTTTATAACGTTAACGTTTTATAACGTTAACAGTGTTCATTAAGTTCATTCAGTTGCTAGCGTTGCCTGCAGACCAGGCGATGACACTTTGGATCCTGAAGGTCCCGGAGACGTTATGTCTGGGCTTTCAGTTTCTTCCCCGCGGTCGGTCCGCTTCAACCACTTAAGCATTTTTGTTCTGGCAAGAGTCGGCGCAGCGTGTGCGGTAGCAATTCCATTCCAAGTCCATATAATGCGGACTCCGGCCGAAGATTCTAGAACAGAATAATGCGCTGCTCTGTAGCCTCCGGATGCAGGTGCATCGAAAGTGTAGCTACTATGTATTTTTCGCTGTTAACGTTTTAAAATTAAAATTGACAAATTAGGTGAATGTCTACGTATGTGTTACGGCTTTGTCAATAATATTAATGTAGAACTTTTTTTCTAGATCTATTTTTTTTCCATTGTCCCAGATATGATAATTTTGTGTCCCAATGACATTTTTTATGGTCCCCGGGACCTCGGGACACCGTTAGTTTCGAGCGCTGCAGGGAGGGCTCGGAAAATGACCGCAGGTTGGAATCGAGCCCGGATCCCTGGATTTATGGTATGGCACCTGAGCCACAAAGTCCCACTGGCACTGTTTTTAAATACCCTACTTAAATCCTTAAAATGAGTCATTTAACTCATGTCTTGTGTGATCTGATCTCCAATGGTGAAATAAACCGGTTGTGATATGAGTACAGTCTTATTTTAGAAGATAAATTTAATATATAATTGAATATATAGCCTAATAAAAAATAATATTTTATAACATAATATCACGACATATTACTGTCTGTAACTGTTCGTCACTAAAGCGTTTTCTAAGATCATAATGTCTGATATTATTATTATTATTTTTTTTTTTTACATACACAATAAGCGTGTGTGCGTAAAGTTATAGTAAACCTAGCCTGGGCCCGCCCATCCTAAGCGTGACGCAACACGAGGGCCTGTTGCGAGCTTAGTCTGACCAGGCAAGCTATCTACAGCTCTTCCAAGCTCCCGAAAAATCGGGAACCAATCAACTTTGAGCATCTCCAACGGCCCTGGGTAGAGGCGTGTTCAAGGCACTGACGTAGTAGAACTGCGACCGGAAGCCATAGATTGTTTACAGAATCTATGCAGGAAGCGCTTCATTCACGCTTCCGCATCTATTACGCATAGATGCTGTATTGAAAGCATTCAACGGGAAGTTCTCATTGAAAACGGAGCAAAGAGCAGCCCTGGAGGTATTTATTGAAAGGAAGGAAGGTTTCACCTTGCTCCCGACTGGCTTCGGTAACAGTTTAATCTACCAGTTAGCCCCGTCGCGTCGCATACGTCAGAGGAAAGAGTGATGTGATTGGTTTAAGCTTCGTCACAGCCTTTTCTGGCTTCGACCAGTAGCAAACTGAGGCATTTCAGGGAGGCGGGTCAACCACAGGCTCTGGGAAACGGTTGGGCTTAATATCTTGGCCAGACCAATAGCTCGGAGAGCTTTGAAGTCGCGTTAGCCAGGCTATAGACCCCTTTCACATGACGTCACCGCGCCGCGAGATTTTGTTAGGCACCATATTGGAAGACCAAGTACATGCACTCACAATATAAAACAAAGTACGAGCGAGAGTAAAGTGACACGATGGTTGATAATTCTGGTTATGTGAGTACATTACCAGTTGCAGAAAGGGCACGGTATGTGGAGAAACTGGCTGTGATTGATGGGTTTGACCCATATGATAAGACTCAGAAAAAATTATGTGAATCCAAGCACACAGTTTAACGCAAAAGTTCGTTTATATCCCGACCTTGTCAGCTGTCAGATTTATGTTAATGGACCCAGTAAGCTGGTAAATAATATTTTTTTTTTCTTTACCAAATTCTAACAGAAAACGAGAGCGCCCGAAAGGGAAAACCGAGCCGAGCCGCCTCACGGCTGTAATGCAAATTGCTTTCCTCCTCGGTATACAAGTGCGCTTCCATGGTAGGGAAAAAGAAACTACATTCTGCCACCTATGTAGTCCCCTATTTAAACAAATAGGAGTCATTCAGGATTCAGCCATGTTTTTGCTCCGTGTTTTTACTCGACCAAAGTTATACAGTATTATGAGCTTTAAATTGCATAAATAAAACCATTTGGTGAAACTTTGAAGAAGAGATTGTACTGGTTTAAAGTTTTTACCTAACGTTTTCATGTCGACTCCAATTAATACACTAGTAGAATCGATGACTAGTTTAGTAGGCCAAAACCTTTCAATTTTTGACTGTACCAGCCTGAAAAAACTTGCGACAGTCAAATGGAAAAAAAGCAAGCTGGTCATGTTGTACTGGACTAATCTATGACTGATGAGTATAGTAAGTGATACTAGTACTGATACAATAAAACAGACGACTGTAATCTGGTAGGCAGCACGATTTATATAATTTCTCTGTGTCAGATACATAAGGAGGACCGGACACCAATTCTGCCATCTGTTTGCTACCCAGACATTGTAAACTATTTGTTGTTTACACCCAGTGCCTACACTGCTGATGACTTGAAAGCCTACAAAGGGCTACAGGCTTACAATTATGTTGTTAGTGGCTTGGTTCATGATATTACAGCTGTTATTAAGAATAACCTACACATAGTTATGGCCAAGGTAATCTTGTTGATATTTATCTTTTAATAATATATCTTTTCAGTTGAAAAATTAATACTTTTTGTTACTATTAAGGTATCCATAATTTAGGTTAATTTATCCAAATTATACATATGTATTTATGATATATGCCTACACAACAACTATGTTTTATTTATATAATAGGAGGGAGAGCAAGCCCCAAACCATCCTAAATTATTATTATTATTATTATCTCATCTCATTATCTCTAGCCGCTTTATCCTTCTACAGGGTCGCAGGCAAGCTGGAGCCTATCCCAGCTGACTACGGGCGAAAGGTGGGGTACACCCTGGACAAGTCGCCAGGTCATCACAGGGCTGACACATAGACACAGACAACCATTCACACTCACATTCACACCTACGGTCAATTTAGAGTCACCAGTTAACCTAACATGCATGTCTTTGGACTGTGGGGGAAACCGGAGCACCCGGAGGAAACCCACGCGGACACGGGGAGAACATGCAAACTCCACACAGAAAGGCCCTCGCCGGCCCCGGGGCTCGAACCCAGGACCTTCTTGCTGTGAGGCGACAGCGCTAACCACTACACCACCGTGCCGCCCATTATTATTATTATTATTATTAAATTGTAGAAGTCTGGGAGGCTTGCTCCTCATACAGTTATCAACTTGAGGCCAATTTAGCATGTTTTAAATCTGAATTTCTTGCGTTTGCTTACCTCAAAGTGTCTGCAGATCATGCACAGACTTATCCATTATATCCACAGTTTTTTTGCTAAGTCTCACACAGGTTTCTTTCAAGTCTACTGTTGGGCCAATAAATCATAAATAAAACAGCTCAGATTTGTTTGTTTAAGTCGTTTGCCACTCCACTTTATTCTCGTGGGTTCACATACCGCTGCCGTTATTTCCCCCTAATCACGAGTTTGGTCTTCCAAAATGGTGCAGGGTCTGTTTACTTCCGGTTTTGGGTGACGTCAGTGAAAGGGGTCTATAGTAAACCACCCCCTGCCTTTTTTTTTTTGAGTCGCCGGACCCACCCACCTCCTGCGTTCCGGGACCTCCCACTTCACAAATTAAGCACTGCCTAAAATCATTACATAACTTATTTAAATAACTATAGGCCTATCATTAATAAACACAGGTCAATCAAGTTGACGATTTCACTCCAAATCAGCAAATCCATTGAATTCCTCATCCTCGGTGTCGCTTCTGAACAACTCTGCCAACTCCAGCGGCAGACGAAGCGCCATTTCCTCTTCTTCTGCGTAGCTGTCGTCAGACTCGGCATCAGCTCCAGTTATTCCGCGGTGAAAAAAAAAACATATATACGTCGCACCGGAGTATAAGTCGCATGGCCAGCCGAACCATGAAAAAAAGTGCGACTTATAGAGGGATCCCGCATGACGTCACCGCGCCGCGAGATTTCGGTAGTCGCCATATTGGAAGACCAAGTACACATCTATGCAAGTACATACATACATAAAACAAACTACACCTGAAATGTAGCCAGGGCCGGTTCTGTCCTAATCTGGACCCGGGTGCAACATCGCGCAACCCCCCCCCCCCAAAAAAAAAAAAAACACACCAGTCTAAATCAGGACAACCAGTGTTTGAACTACGGGGGTACTCGGGGGATCCGAGATCCCCTGAAACAGACATGAGATCCCTTGAAAACATGATTTGGGAAATGTTGGGGGGTCTCTAAAATATTGGCAAAATGATGTTTATTGACATAGCAATCGTGTGTAACGGGAAGCATTTGCATATCCGAAGTGTTGTGTTTACATCAAAGATAAAATAAACCGATATGACAACGACTGCTGCTGCCAGGTTGGTTGTTGAGTAGCCTGACTGTTTTTTTTCTTGCGTGTGGTATCATTGTTGACGCGAGGTTGTTTTTTGAACATGCCAATGCGGACACGATTTCCCCTGATGAGTTATGACTTCAGACGCGATGCGTGTGTGGAGGTGTGGAGTCCGCGTGATATGTGCGTAAGATAGGCTTCTCATGTGTTTGGAGATCCGCGCTCCAAGACAAGCGCAAGCACCCCCCAGGGAAAAAAAGGGACCCCCCGAAAATATCGGCATAGTTCGAACACTGAGGACAACCATCACATAACTATAACTATAAACATTTTAGATCAACTATTTTAACTAAATGGGCTATAATAAATAAGCCTGCAGGCAGCCGCGGCGGGCTGCCTCAGAAAAGTAACCATTTGTCCTACCTTAAAACTCGTTTTGCATTTTCTGCCTCCTTTTTTGTATTTTCGACCCTGCGTTTATTTTCTTTCCTTTTCTGAAAACCCGATTTGTGTCCAGACATTTTGTTCTGCTACCAACGAACTAACTCGTCAGGTCTCGTCTCTCGAGTCCGCAATGAAGGGCAACAATTGATACATTTTTACAAACAGCCAATAGGGAGGTTGCAACGTTCAGGCTCTCCTTTGCTCACAGACACTCAGTAATGCACTTATTCTCTGTCTCCTGGCAGAAAACTCCTTAGTTTGCTCCCCTTGTGTCTCAATCACAGCTGGTATTCTGAAGAACGACTTCTTTTCACCTTTCCCATCAGCTTTGTTAGAACACCCTAACACAGCACAAAAGTTTACCATTGTAGGTTTATGATGAATCAAGTGCCTCGTGGGTTTAAATTCCGCGCGCTGCCATTATTTCCCCCTGATCACGAGTTTGTTGGTCTTCCAATATGGCGCAGGGTCTGTTTACTTCCAGTTTCCGGTGACGTCAGTGGGAAGGGTCTATAGTCCGAAAAATACGGTACTTGTTGATGGATCAATCCTTTAAAAAATTATGTGAAAATGTTATGAGTTGTGCTGCATAAAATGATTTAACAAGTTAATTGTCGTGAAAGAAGGTCTGAAGTGTGACTTCGGACAAACCAGTCTTTAGCTAAAGTATTCAACAATGTGATTAAATATGACTTTAGACTCTACATTGCCATTACCAACACACCAATATTTTTGTGTGATTAATTTTCTCCAAAAGGTGATAGAATGTTACATTAGAGCCATCCTCAATTCTAAGGATACTGCTGGCCGACTGTACCTCATGAATCACTACACCGTGGGTGCAATTGTACATGGCACAGAAGAGCAGAAGGCAAGGCAAGGGTTAAAAAAGGTGAGTATAACTGTAATAATTATTATGTTATCACTGTAGTAGTCTTGCTTTTAATCAATACATTTACAATAGCCACTTCACCTTTTTGGTTGGTCCTGTGGAGGAAAATACATAATATATTCTCATCATGAAATCTTTGTTTTTTGTCCGGTCACATTTGATGACTATGATGGAGCCACTGGATTTGTCAACATAGAAAATGTGCACGAAGTTTGTGGTGAGTATAAAGCTACTTATAGTACTATGTACTATAACAGCATTTATTTATGGCTCATGGTTTGTCCTAGGGTTGGGCGGTATTACGGTAAGAAGGTATCCCGAGGTATCCAAAAGTACCAACGGTATCGGTCTCATTCCCGTCATTTTAAAAAAATATATAATATCTAAATAAATATGGAGTACATGAGGTCATAATATAAAATAATAAATTGAAGATCATCCCGAATAACTGTGTGATCGTATTTTCACTAATTCTATCAATTTCCTAAAGAAGTTCTCATCGCGTGCAGGGTTGTTTATGTCGTTACCATGGCAACCCTGCATGACATTTGGAGTCTGACAGAAAGCTTCGCAAGAGACTGAGACCGCGGTTGAAAGATGGCAAGTCAAGATAACGAGTTAGTGGCAAAAAAAAAAATACAACATCGGCAGTGTGGCAGTATTTTGGTTTCAAACCAAACGAAAAGGAAGAGCCAGCAATAATGTAAATGACCGCGCAAAATCGAAAAAAATCTAATATGTCCCCTAAGGCACACCATAGCCTGGGGTACTCCACTTCCACGAGATCTCTCCAATGAGTTGTGTTTTGAGTAGGTTACATGAGTAACAACAAGGTAAAATAATATAACGTATGACATTTGGGATGTGGGTAATAAACGTTTGAAATGTCATCTACTGAAGAAACGGAAGAAAACATCGTAGCGTAAACTGTTCGGTTTCTGGTGGGAATTAGCAATGCGCTTGCTATCTTTGTTGGGTGTGTTAAACCGTATGGATTTAAGTGGAATAATTGTAAGGAGTTATGTGATCAAGACAACGTTTTAAGCAAGGTAAGGCCATTTGATTATTAATTCCCCCGCCATGGCATGACGTGGGCCCATATGATTTTGCCTTGTGCAGCTATCACGCATTTGAATTAGGTTCGCCTCATTTGCGCTGAAGAATATGGTTTATCGCGCAGTCTAAACGGACTTGGGTGTTGGTTGATTCTTTTTCTTTTCTTTTTTTATTTCCCATGCTTGAAAGGGTATGATCCTGCTCATCGTGTACTTTTTTTTGATGGAGTAGGTGAAATAGTGCTGCAAATGGCGTTTCAACGCAGACGTGTGTAAACGACAGTTGAATGCTATTTTCAAGATGAAGGAAGAGTTGCGTGATGCTTTGAAATATCTCTTAATCCATCCATCAATGCACAAAATTCGCTTTGCTGCTTAATCCATACCACAATGCACATAATTCGCTATGCTGCTTTTAAATAGTACATTTGAGGCATAGGCGCAGGTCTGGACAAGGTCCGCCGGTATCGGCGCACGTTACACAGTAGGCCGAAACAAAATATTTTTTTCTCGGTAATACCGTATACCCCGGGAAAACACAGAGACAGTTTAAAGGTATCAAAATTTGGATACCGCCCAACCCTAGTTTGTCCATTTAAAAGTTATCAACCTTGTAATTGCTATAAAGGTTTATGAATACCTATAATCAAGTAAATACATCTACATAGATTACTATGAGTTGAATCTTCTTTTAATAAAAAGTTCATGTACTTTTGTCAAATTTTAGAATTAATTAACTCACAGACAATGAGAGGCTTACTGTGCATCAATTTGTCAACTGCAGTTTTGAAGTTTTACATAAATAAAGCTTATTGTTTTATTATTGTTGCTGTTGTTGTTAACGACACATTCGAAGATGGTATATGGTTTAATGATGCTACCTTTTCATATTACAGTATCTTCATGCCCTTTCAAACCACATTTTTGTGATTGATCCTCTGCAAGGGTCAAATGAAGTTGAGGACTCCAGAAAGGCTGGCTACAGATTTGGGTAATATTAAATAGATTACGGGAAGTAAATAGGTTACACACACATTCTGTATAGCCATAGAGTAAGTGCAAAGGTAAAGCAAAAATGTATTTTACTTTCAACCTGTGTAGACAGTATTTCAAGATGCGCCGGAACAGACTAGGAAAGGAGGACTGGGTTAACATCAAGTGGCAGCCTGGCAAGATAACCCACACCTTCCAGAAAGATGTCACCAGTTGTGGGATCTTTGTCATGCAGGTGATTCTTGTGTTTTCTTTATGATAAAAAAGCATGTCGTTTTACTATGTAAGATGATCATACACAGTACATGTGGTGTTTTGCCATCTCTACAGATGGCCAAGATGACGGTGACACAGTTTCCAAACATCCCAAAGAGGTTTCACATTAATGCATCAAAAAAATCTCTTCAAAAACTAAGAGGAGACATGGCAGAAGACATTCTGAAAGGATCAGGTATTGCTCAAAATATTACATTGATATGTCAAACACTTCCTACAAATTTAACAGTAATAAAGGCCTGTATTTTTTTTTTCAGTTTCAAAGGATGAGTTCTGTTCCTTCTGTGGCAATGAAGACCTGCCCAAGACTGCTGTTGATGCTGTCTGGGTGAGACTTAGACATCAATAGATAATCTGAATAGTGGATAATCAGTAGATAATCTGGGGTTAAGAACCAGACACAACATTAAAGTATTCAAATATTATATACTTTTATGCATTACGTAGAGGTAACATTTTCTTAATATGTTTAATAAATTTATCCCTGTAGATTCAGTGTGGAACTTGCACAAGATGGTTTCACATGCAGTGCCTTGGAATGACAGCGGCAACGACACCAAACAAAGATACCCCTTGGTATGGTGTACTGTGCAACAACCCTAAATAAAGAGGCTGTAGGTGAGTTTGGTGAGGTCTTACCTGAGATAGGAGACTTTCTATGTAAAAATAGGACTGTGGATTTCTATCATTATGTGTGTGTCTATTCTAGGAGCGTTCATTTTGCCGTAGTTATTTTCCATATAATTGTATTGTATCACAGATAATCAAAATGTTGTTTTTCAGTCTCAGGTCTCAGTTCATGTCTTATGGCCACTGAGTGACTGAATTTCTTTGTTTGTTTTTTTGCCGTGTGTGTGTATATACTGTACATGTATATTTTATATATAATATGTGCGTTACTTGAAGATGAAAAGAGTAAACTAGTTTTGATGGCTATTATCTTTATGTATGTGTGAGTATATTTCTATTCAAGGCAAAGACAATACAAAATGTCATAGCTGCACCGGTTAAAACCAAATCACGTGGTACTTTATACCAATGTAACTTGTAATCAGTGCTTGTCAAAAGTGATTGCATATATTTCACTCATTGGTAATAAAAACAAATGAAGGTTCACAAATAATTTCCTTGAAATTATTTTTCATTTGAGACTGTAAGGCATGAGTAAACTGTTCAGAGTGAATCACACTTCAACTCCTGACCACAGGAAGGCCTCCCAAACCAAACTTTCATCCTTCACAGAAGACGCAGTTTAGTAAATATAAGATGGATTGTGTGTTTGAATCTGTACGTCAATTTAACCAGTGTTCTGGTTTGCTGAAAGCAAATGGGGCAGCTTCTTATATGGTTTTGTTAAAATAAATCAAAGTAAAACTGTTTTAAAAAGTAGATTTTGACTGACCACCAGGGATCTCCTGGTGTTTGAGGAGAATTTGCGGCCACTACACTTTATCTTACAATTAAAAAGGAAGACATTTCTCATAGGCGGCACGGTGGTGTAGTGGTTAGCGCTGTTGCCTCACAGCAAGAAGGTCCGGGTTCGAGCCCTGTGGCCGGCGAGGGCCTTTCTGTGTGGAGTTTGCATGTTCTCCCCGTGTCCGCGTGGGTTTCCTCCGGGTGCTCCGGTTTCCCCCACAGTCCAAAGACATGCAGGTTAGGCTAACTGGTGACTCTAAATTGACCGTAGGTGTGAATGTGAGTGTGAATGGTTGTCTGTGTCTATTGCCGCTTTTCCACTACCAACTCGGCTGAGTTGGGCTGAGCCGTGCCGTGCTGAGTTGGGCTGAGTCAAGCTGAGTGGGGCTGTTGGAGTTGCATTTCGACTACAACCGCGCTGAACCGTGCTGGCTGGAAGTGGGTGGACACATTGGGTGGAGTTAGCGAAAGTGGGTGGACGTCAGGTGATGTCGTTAGGCGGCGCAAACAGTGACATCAGTGATCTTTTAAGCAGTAGTCTCACGACCCGGATAGTAAACAATAAACATGGAGGACATGGAGTCGTTAGTGTTGCTGGTCTTGGTGCTGTGGCTTGTTGTCACCAACAACGCCAACAGATACTGGCAAGAGCGTATAGATGAGGCGAGGCGCATAAGGCTTCAGAAATTCTCGTAATTCGTAATTCTCCTTCTTCCGGGTTTACGGTGTTTACAGATCCCAGCGTGCTCGCGGGGCATGTGAGGACACTCCTCCTCACCAATCAGTGCACAGGGGAGTGTCTCCTCACGCCCCTAGCCTCACTCAGCTCGGTTTGGCTCACTTCAGCCCCACTCCAAAACCGTGCGAGGGGTGCTGAGCAGGGCTGAAGCGAGCCGAGTCGTGCTGTTCTTAGATAGTCGAAACGCGAGCCATGTCGGGCTGAAGTGAGCTGAAGCGAGCTGAAGTGAGCTGAAAAAGGGTAGTGGAAAAGGGCCATAAGTGTCAGCCCTGTGATGAGCTGGCGACTTGTCCAGGGTGTACCCCGCCTCTCGCCCGTAGTCAGCTGGGATAGGCTCCAGCTTGCCTGCGACCCTGTAGAACAGGATAAATCGGCTAGAGATAATGAGATGAGATGAGACATTTCTCATACCAAGTGTTGTAGTGTAATCTGTAGGGGATCAATGAAGTGTTTAGTGAGTTTGGTGACACTACACTGTATCGTAGTGAAGTTATTGATTAATATTCCTATTAAAAATTCCCAGAAATTATGAAAAATGCCTTTCTTTCAAACCAAGTATTGTAGTGTAATCTGTAGGAGATCAATGAAGTGTGTAGCGAGTTTGGTGACACTACACTGTATCATAGTGAAGTTATTGATTAATATTCCCATTAAAAATTCCCAGAAATTATGAAAAATGCCTTTCTTTCAAACCAAGTGTTGTAGTGTAATCTGTAGGGGATCAATGAAGTGTTTAGTGAGTTTGGTGACACTACACTGTATCGTAGTGAAGTTATTGATTAATATTCCTATTAAAAATTCCCAGAAATTATGAAAAATGCCTTTCTTTCAAACTAAGTATTGTAGTGTAATCTGTAGGAGATCAATGAAGTGTGTAGCGAGTTTGGTGACACTACACTGTATCATAGTGAAGTTATTGATTAATATTCCCATTAAAAATTCCCAGAAATTATGAAAAATGCCTTTCTTTCAAACCAAGTGTTGTAGTGTAATCTGTAGGGGATCAATGAAGTGTTTAGTCAGTTTGGTGACACTACACTGTATCGTAGTGAAGTTATTGATTAATATTCCTATTAAAAATTCCCAGAAATGATGAAAAATGCCTTTCTTTCAAACCAAGTGTTGTAGTGTAATCTGTAGGAGGTCAATGAAGTGTGTGTTGTGAGTTTGGTGACACTACACTGTATCGAATTGAAGTTATTGATTAATATTCCTATTAAAAATTCCCAGAAATGATGAAAAATGCCTTTCTTTCAAACCAAGTGTTGTAGTGTAATCTGTAGGAGACCAATGAAGTGTGTAGTGAGTTTGGTGACACTACACTGTATCATAGTGAAGTTATTGAATATTTTTTGTAATGTCTCTTTTCGGTGTTGCACTTTGTAGACGGTCCCTGCGCGCTGCTCTCACAGCCGGCTGCACATGAACACTAATGTTGCTGGTGTGGCTCCGAGGATGGCTCGTTTTGATGAAAGTTAGGTTGTAGCTCGTTGTCTATCTTACTACGGTTGAAAATATGCGTGTTTTTTTTTTTTTTTTAACGTTTAAGAGTTATTGATCCCGGAAGTTCGAATCTGCCTATATCTTTCCAACTTTACTGAACTCAAAATAGCCAAAGCATCTGTGTCTACTGTTGTACAAATAGCAGTTCCTCGAGGAACTAGGGTTAGTTTAATTTTCCTCCCTCCATCCCTCTTTGGATTTTAAATATAGTTTTTCCCCATGTCCAAATAATGAGGTAGGGTGGCATTTAGAAACCCATAGCCTGAAGCTGACTTTCTTTATCAATGCTGCATCAAATTAATTTTGGTTATGTTTTTCTGTTTCCATGTACAGGTGTCTGCGCCGCAGGAGGAATATAGGCCACAATTATAAATTATAAATAAATCATAAAATGTTTCTAAGAACTTGTTCAAGTGTGTTCTGTTCCTTATAAATGTTAAAAGTTATGCCTCATTAGATAGCTTGACAAACATTAGGAGAGGTGCATTGTTGCATGCATTTTTATATCCTGTTGTACATTAAACAGGACGTAGCCTACGCACATTGATATAAATTAAGTTTCACTTTCATGGTTGAAGTATGCATGTGTGTGTTCATCCTAGGCAAGAGCCCCGATGCTTTATTGTTAGCTAGTTTAATTTAGCCTGTTTTGCTTAATTTGTAGCCTTCCTGTTGTACATAAAACAGGAAGTAAAGTTGGATGAATCATCGCCGAAAATTAAACTATAAATCGACCGAAATCCGTAGTTGAATAAAGAGTGAAAGGGGGTCTATTCTCTGTCGGCCACCATCCACTTTTCAACGTCGTTTCAACGCAAACTCGTATGAGCAAAGCGGTGTTGAATCAACGCCGGTGATCCACGATGATTCGACGGCGTATGGTCGAAGAACATCCCGATGATTCCCCGTCGAATCAACACCCTTTTGCTATCTGGGTCCTTATTCAAATACTGCATCATCGGCACAAACAGAAACCGCCTTTCCACCCTCTGCTTCAACTACAGCAGGGGTCACCAAACTTTTTTCTCTGGGGGCCACATTGTCGTTCCTGACTGTGATGGGGGCCGGGGTCGGGTCAGCTATATCACATAGAATTGTATAACCCAGACAAATATGACCACCAGCAGGCCTCATTGTGTAGTAGAGATTACTAGCCTGGCACAGCCATCCCCGCTACTATATCCCCACTACTATATCCCCACTACTATATCCACACTACTATATCCATACTACTATATCCCCACTACTATATCCATACTATTATATCAACACTTGATTCCTGGCACATATTTGTTTATCTTTACAAGTGGTTTGCAAAAGTAGTAATCAAGTCTTCACACTTTGTTTTAATTTGAAATACCACAGATATTCCATTTATTTATTTTCTAATAAAAATAATATCAAAGCTGTCAAGGTAAGAAACATCTGCCTAGTTGAGGTGATTGACACTGGCAAAGGTGAGTGGAAAATTATAAATTGTAGGTAAGCCTGTTGATATTATTAATAATTGTATGCAGCACTTAATAAAGGTCAAATAAATAGGCCTATAAAATAAATACATTTTAAAAAACAGTGAAATTATAATAATATGAGCAATAGATCACAGCAGTTGTGCTGTGTCCTGCACGTCATTGCTCTCATCCATAGCCAAAGCAAAAAACTCGAATTCTGATGCTTTCTCATTCAGCTGGTCAGACACGGTGTCCCCCAAATCTTCGGTTCGCCTGGTCATAGCAGGTGCGGAGAGACTCACCGCGTTGAGCGCATCCTTCTTGTCGGGACACACCTCCTCGGCCACAGCAAGCATGCATACTTTAACAAAGTCCCCATCAGTAAACAGCTTTCCATGGCTAGTAGGTGAGCTACCTTATAGCTAGCTCGGAGAGCAGCCTGGTTGATCTGGGTTTGGCGAAGGAATACATTCTGTTGTGCAGCCAGTCCGCATTTCATCCTCCGAATCCTGTCTTCTCTTGTTTGCCCTCGCAAACTAGCATACTCTTTGTGGCATAGTTCGAATTACGTGGGAGCCAATGGGAGCTGAGCTCCCATTCCCTCAGGCTCCCATGAAAGAAGCAAACTTAATTTTCTGTGGAAGTCTCTCAAATACGTCATATATCACCATAATAAGCTTGAATAGCCTATATCACCATATAAATATAAATAAAACTCATTTCATTTCCGATCACCATGCAGCCATAACTTTGTATTGAACGTGTTATTAAACCGCAACATGTACGGCTGTACTTCACCACCACACCACTATGCGCGCAAACTGAAATCTGCAGCCTGCGAAATCAATGTGAAGTTAAGTCCGAAGAAGACTTGTCCTCTATCTCACAACGATCTTACTTTGTTTAACTATATTATATATATAATTTGTTTAACTATATATATATATATGTGCAACATCGCGTGTGTGTGTGCATGCGCGCGCCTGTATGTGAAAGCTGTGCACTGCAGTGCGCTGGTCCAGGAGAGCGAGTATGCATTGCTTTTTTTTTTTTTTTAAATAGAGACCCCCATAGGGTCAAATTTATAATTCGAACCCTGCTTTGTGGCGGGTTTCGTAGTGACGACGCAGATTATATTCTTTGAAAACCGGCACACTTTCTTTACATACAAGACAAACTGCACGGTCCTTACACTGAACGAAAAAATAATCGGTGGTCCACTGTTCTTTAAAAACTCTGCACTCTCTGTCACCTTTTCGCTGACCGCTAGCCATTTTGCTGTCCTGAACACTGACAGTTCTTTGCGCATGCGCTGCCTGTCACTGCTTGATCGCGAGCATATGACGAAAATTCGGAAAATATGAATAGTTCATTTTATAACTAAATATCAATTTTAATTGATAAAATCAACAAAATACAAGATGCAGACATGTTATTATTTGCCAAAAAGCAATTTAAAAAAATAGGCCATGACCACTTTTGGGGATTGCCTCATAGGGCCGGTTCAAGTGGTGGGGGGCAGAGGGGCTGGGGGCCGGTCAAAGGGGGGTGGCGGGCCGGATCTGGCCCGCGGGCCGTAGTTTGGTGACCCCTGAACTACAGCATCTGAATTTTAGTATTTAAAAAAAAAAAACGTAAATAACGGTAATTGCGTGCTGACCCCAACACACACACACACACACACCAACATTATAGCACAAAATAGAAAGGGTCTACATAGTCCTAATTGGTACTGTTAGAACCAGAAAAGGTTGTAGTTTTATGAGCAACTTTTTGGAGGTGAACCCGAACAAATTCCTGGCTGTTGTGCACTCGCTGCACACAATGCATATATAGCACAATGCGCCACCCACTCCTGCCAGCTCCACTACGGAAAGTGAAAGTGTCTAATTACTGCCATTATTTAGCCTTGTATAAAACTTCAGAACTGCTATCAGTTAAAAGGACAACAGACTAAGGACAACTAATAAATTTAAGCAACAAGCCAAACACAAGCTTGACACTTATTGTGCAATGAGTTCTTTGGGATGGCACTTCTGTTTCCAGATAGGAACTGCTCCACGTAGAAGACGTTGCTCCTTCTATGTAAATTTGCCTCACAAATTTATCTTTTTATGTATTAATTTATGTATGGAGCAGACATCAAACCAAATCAAACCCGTTCATTCTGTAAGTGTCCTGCCGACTTTAGGCCATAATGGATCAAAACTCCACTTTTTTTAATTTAACTTTTTTTTTTATCGGCTACACTTTAACAGCCTTGAACAACACGCCTCTTGAGAGGCATGCTTTGGTTAGTATTGTTGTGGAATTTAAAAAAAAAATCATTAAAAACATGCTACACTTTGCGAAGCAGAAATGCGGCAAACTTTCAAGCATATGATGTCACTTCCTTTGAATTAACAGTAACTTACCAGGAATGCATTCATGTAATGGTGGACTCAAAGAGCCAAATTTTAACAACTAAACAGAACATGGTCCCGGTCTCGTATTAAAATACAATTTAGACAATAAACTATTGAACATGTTTAGTTTTATAAGGTATCATTTCCAGGAGTGGTGTCATTTTCGTAAATTGACCCACGGAGGGGTCAATTGACCTTTTTACCTAAAAGGCCCACAAGAGGGTCATTTGACCCTTTTTACCTAAAAGGCCCACAAGAGGGTCATTTGACCCTTTTTACCTAAAAGGCCCACAAGAGGGTCATTTGACCCTTTGGACCCCCTGTGGACACTCCTTTTGTTGTGGAAATGTGGCTGTTAGCGGCTCACAGAAGTCACTTGAGTCACAGAGTCGCTTGAGCCGTGTTTTTGCATGTGTGTGTGTGTGTGCCCATATGGTGGATTTATAAACATATGGTGGATTTTTATGCAGTGAATCATCAGGATGAACGAGAATTTGGGATCAAAACTCTTGACATTTATTGTTAAAAAAAATCAAAACAAAACATATTTACAATGAATGAAAAAGCAACTGTTTTCCCAGTTTTCGTGTGGAAAGTTTTCGTGTGGAAGTTTTTCCAAGCCAGGTGTTAAGACTGAAGAGTCGAGAAAATGCAAAAATTCCTCTCGCTGGGAGTGGGCCACTAATAAAAGATTGTATTCCAGTCTTATAGAGATCAGAAAAAAGTTTTCTGAAATCATCTTGGACAAACAGCTGTTCTCTGAAAACATCATTTGCTCCCACATGCACAACAATACGTTTGATAGTTTTGTGCTTGGACATTTACATACAATTACACACACATTGTAAGGTGTGACCCCCTCACCCCTCACCTCACACACTGCCCCTAACAGCCTCATTACCATAACAAACTGTTTTCCCAGTTTTCGTGTGGAAAGTTTTTGCAGAAGTAACTGTTATTTTTGTGTGCCAAAAATAGAAAAAATATATTTACAAAGAAAAAAGCATATTTACAAAGAATGCAAATGAGTGAAATACATTTGAGCAGTCACTCACAATTCTGGCACAGCCATTGCTCCTTTCTGCATTTCCCACATGTATATTTATAACAGCCAACACAGCGCACAGTTGCACGATTGTCCTTGCATTTGATTTTAGCCTGACACTTGGCTCTTTGTCCGAATTGTGGTGTGGAGGGTTGTTGCCGAAGCAATTGCTCCTTTTGGACCTTTTTCATACCCACGTGGGAGTGAGCCAACTCTCTTGCCAGTTCAAACAGGAAATCCACCCGTCTTTCCTTTCTCCCAGTGCATAATTGATAGAGCACGTGGGCATTCAGTGCTGCAATGTCTATCATGTTGTAGAACACTGATATTGGCCAGCGCCTTGTTCCTGCGCGGACAGTGTATTCCCGCACCATCTGGTCCATGATATCGACGCCGCACTTTGTTGTGTTGTAGAGTGTGATGGTGTTTGGCTTCTTTTTGGCGGTTTCCTGTGTCTGAATCGTGCTGTGCATGCTGCTGAGAACATATACTGTCTTCTTCCGCTTGGGCGCATACACAGTCAGTGTGGCACCAGTGGATGAAAATACCTGGGTGGTAAATTCATCGCGGTGCATCTGTCGAGTTGATGGTGGAATTTCTTGGCGAATCCTGTTGACTGTGCCGAGGATGGTTGAATTCCGGCTAAGTAGTCGTTTTGCAAGTGACAGTGATGTAAAGAAATTGTCTGTGGTAACATTTCTGCCCTTGTCCAAGAATGGTTCCATCAGCCTCATGACTACACTCTCAGACACTCTCTCCCCACGAGGCCGAGTGGGGTCCTTGCCAAGATATGGGAGGATGTTGCAGACGTATTTGGTTTTCAAGTCACACGCCACCCAAAACTTGATACCAAACTTGTCTGGTTTAGTTGCAATGTACTGTAGGAAACAGCAGCGAGTCTTGCACGGGAAAAGTTGTTCGTCAATGGTGATGTGTTGACCAGGGATGTAGGATGTGATGCAGTTGGTGACAAACAATCCCCATATGTTTGAAATTGCAGCAAACCTATCAGTCTGTACTCGCTCGCTGCGGGTGTCTCTGTCATCAAAGCGCAGGTGATGCATCCTCTCCCCTCCTTTACTCTCTCCTGCCTTTCACTTTCTCCTCTGTGCCCTCCTCCCTCTCTTATCTGCCCTCCTCAAATCCAAACTTACTCAGTTTCCCTCCACTTCTCACCTCTATCCTCTGCTCTTCTTCTCTCTTCTCTTTCTCTACTCCTGGACCCCTTTCTCTCTCCACTCCACTCCACACCACTCCTTTCTCTCTTCCAGACTCTCTTCCGTGTCCTCTCCACTCCTCAGTTCTCCACCACCCTGCTCTGTGCTCCACTCCTCTCTTTGCCTCTCCTCATACCCCCTCTCCTCTCTTCTCCTCTCCACCACCCTCCTCTGTGCTCCTCTCCTTTCCTCTCCTCTCTTCTCCTCTCCTCTGTGGTCCTCTCATTTCCTTTCCTCTCCATCCCTTTCCTCTGCTCTGCTCTCCTCTCCTCATCTCTCCTCTCTTCTCCTCTTCTCTCCTCTTTTTTCCTTTCCTCTACTCTCCTCGTCTCTTCTCTCCTCATCTTTCCTTTCCTTTCCTTTCCTTTCCTTTCCTATCCTTTCCTTTCCTTTCCTCTCCTCTCTTCGTCTCTCTTCTCTTCTATTTTCTTCTCTCCTCTGTGCTCCTCTCATTTCTTCTCTTCTCTTCTCTTCTCTTCTCTTCTCTTCTCTTCTCTTCTCTTCTCTCTCCTCTCCTCTCCTCTCTCCTCCATGCTCCTCTCCTCTCCTCTCTCCTCTCTCCTCTGTGCTCCTCTCCTCTCCTCTCCTCTCCTCTCCTCTGTGCTCTCCACTGAACCTAACGCTTCAGAAAATCAGTGATCATGTTTCATGTCCAAGCAAAACGTTTAATTCATAATATTATATGTATTATATACAGTATACTGTATTAGTTACTATTTACCTGTGGTGATTTCAGAGGCTGACAGCCCTTCGGAAGAAGCTGTCTGCCCCTGTTTGTCTTGGCTGTTACCAACACAGAAACAACTGTTTTCTTCAATGCTGGCTGAGAAAAGATTGCAAGTCTGTAATGGTCTACTAAGACTTTGTTCAGAACACCAGACGATTTATTTGCAGACGATTTATGTGTAATTCTAAGCTCATACCAAATGAAAAACAAGTTTTTCCAAGCCAGGTGTTAAGACTGAAGAGTCGAGAAAATGCAAAAATTCCTCTCGCTGGGAGTGGGCCACTAATAAAAGATTGTATTCCAGTCTTATAGAGATCAGAAAAAAGTTTTCTGAAATCATCTTGGACAAACAGCTGTTCTCTGAAAACATCATTTGCTCCCACATGCACAACAATACGTTTGATAGTTTTGTGCTCGGACATTTACATACAATTACACACACATTGTAAGGTGTGACCCCCTCACCCCTCACCTCACACACTGCCCCTAACAGCCTCATTACCATAACAAAATGAGTGATTAGTGTATTCGGCAAAAGCTGTGTGGGTCAAATGACCCCTCTCTGGTCCTTCTAGGTAGGCAAGCTGTGTGGGTCAAATGACCCCTCTCTGGTCCTTCTAGGTAGGCAGAAAAATTGTGGTCTTTGTAGTGTTAACAAACTTAATGCAACTTCAGGTGTATCTATCTGGACTGGTGTATCGGGCGTTTCTGTGTAGTGTTGCTGTTGCATGCAGGTGCTGCTACCATACTAATGTGTTTAACATTATGTGAATGTTCCTGTCTATGTGTATGTGTATCATCAGGTGTGTGTGTGTGTGTGTGTTACCTCCCCTGTTCTCTGTGTGGGGCCCGTTCCCGGAGTCCGCCCGTCAGTCTGCTTTGCTGTACTCCTCACAGGGCCTCTGTTTGCTACTGTGGAGACAATCTGGAGCAATGTGTCCCTTCTGATTGCAGCTGTAGCAGGTTGCGCCTTTTATCCAGGACGGGTCACCCCAGGTCATCCTGCCTTGGCCCCTACCTCGACTTCTTCCTCTTTGTCCAGGCTGAGCAGTCTGGAGAAGAGTGAGAGTGGCGGCATGTAGGTCTTGGTCTCTTTGTGTTGACTTTGTCTTCTCCTTCTCTTTCATCAGCCTTTCTGCATGCACAGCGTACTGCTCGATCTTGGTGAGACTGGCAGTTTCCCACAGGAGACAGAGCTGCTTTACTGACTTGGCCACTGCTGGATTCAGACCGTTCATGAAACTGTTCCGCAGGTGCGCTTCCCAGACCTCAGGAGTGCCTTCCACTCCAGCCAGGGTCACAGGTCTGGTCAGGCCACTGTGTTTCTCATGCGCGGCGGTGAGACGGGCAAGAAACGCTGACACCACTTCACCATCTTCTTGCTTACACATACTGATCTTAGTAATGTCTATGTTCAAGGGAAAAGCTTCGATCAGATGAGCACAGATAGCAGTGAGGGTATTTCTATACTCACTATTGCCATCCACTGGTCAGCTTCTGGCCGCTCTCTGGAAACCTTGCTCCAATCTATACCCATCTTGGTCATGAGTAGGTGACGAAGTTCATGGGTGGTCGGTCGGAATTCTCTGCAAAACATCAACAGTTTGTTACCAAATCTCTTTCCTCCTACCTCTCTCAGATTGGGAAGAGAAGCCTTGCTTTCCTTCATGTCAGCTGTCATCCAGGGTCTGTGGACTTGAAGCATGCTGTCAGCTCCAGCCACTTCCACCATTGGAAGATGAAGGACTTCAGACTTTAGGTTACGGCCTTGTGGACCCACTGGTGAGCATGTGGTCAGGTCCAGGAGGGTGTCTCTTCTGTCGCCATATGCAAGACCGGATCTCGTGTGTGACGGAGAAGCAAGGAGAGGCGCTGATGCTGGAGGCGGCTGGTAGAGATTCCAGAGGCTCAGTTTTTTTTCTTTGTCTCGACTTCTCCCCCTTTCTGTGGGTGAGGCACTTGTGGGAGTGATGCTCCGTCTTGCTGAGGAGGTAGTGTGTGTTGGGGTGGTGGGGCAGATTCCAGGTCAGGGTCCATCTGAAATTTCAAACACTGAGAAGAGGGTGAGAGCCCTGCCTGTCGCTTCTCTCTTTTGTACTCTCTTTTAAGTGTTTCTTCTTTCCATGCAGAAAACTCCCTCCAGTCCCCTAAGAACTTAACATTATCTGCAGACTCTTCTTTTTCTTTCCGTTTCAACTTTTCTTCTAACTGTTCTATCTGCCTGGGACTAAAACTACCCTTCTCAGGGAATCCTAAGTCCTTTACCCATATATCAAACTGTGCTAAGCAATCCTCGCCATATGAGGTTTTCATAAACTGGATGTTTGGGCTGTCATAGGAACACCCAATTCTTATTATAGCACATGTAGCCTCAGGCTTACTTGCTTTTTCTTTTCTTTCCCTAACTTACCGTTTCTGTTCCCCATTGTACACTGTTATATCAATAGGTTATGAGAACAATGGCTGAGTTTTTATCAGGATCACAAGAAGAACAAGTTGGACTATGTCCAAAAATGCAACACAATAATCCTTTAGGTATGTTCTTATTAGTAAACAATTTATCTGACATTTGCCTTAAACTAAAGTAGGTATCATTTAGCACAACAACCTCAAAGACAACTCACGTATGTGTACAAAATCTATTTCTCTGTTTCAGAATTTGGAGGAGGACAGTACTATGTTAATTCATCAATATTTTGCATGCACACCGGTGTGTCTTGGCGACTTCGTGACTGAACCTCTCTATCCCGTTCCTACGATGGGCCACTTGTTCACACAAAACAAAGGGAGCAAGATTCAATTCTTTCCCAGTTACGAATCGCTGAACGTGAATCCGTCGAAACACGCACCCGTACTTCCCTCGCTCAAGTAGGTGAGCCGTTACCCAGTTGTCACTTAGGCGGATTTTCTCTTACACAACCCAATAAACTACTCACGGTATATTGTCTCAAAATTGTGTTTTATCCCATAACCCAAAGTCTGAACAAAAATGTTCTTAAAGTGATTAGTTCAGAGTTTAGTAAAGAGAAAAGAATTCATGATGATGTTTTCATGGAGATGTACCTCACTCAAAATATCATGAAGGAATGTGACTCCAAATTTCACAAGATGCCTGGCTACATACAGCACTTTCAAGTTGACCCCTTTGGTGTACACATGCATACTGAAAGAGGAGTAAGCATAGTTGTGCAACACCTGAAAAAGAAGATCCCGCTGATGTTATACCTAGATGCTACAGGTAATGTTGCATCCAAAGTTCCCGGGCAGACCAAAAAAGTCCTTTACTACTCACTCTTCCTGGAGGGGGTCAGAATGCACCTCCCTTCCCAGTCTGTGAAATGCTGACAAACGAACACTCTGTACCACCAATCACATTCTGGCTAATGTAGTTCTTCAGAAAACTGTCGCAGTACACAAAACTAAGAATACATCAAGTTGAAACAGATTACAGCTGGGCACTAATGCAAAGTGTTCTTCTGTAATTCAACAGGGAGAGCATTGTTAGCTACCTAGACAGGGCTTTTTCTATTTGTTCAAAACTGAAGACATGGAAGGACATCAGAATGTTTACAGTGCTACACATATGCTCTGCACATGTGCTCAAGACTGTCACTCAGTCAATTTCAAGAAAAACAGTAGACAAAGGATTGAAGGATTTTGCAACATTTGGTTTTGCCAGGTTACAAAACACTACCTCAATGACGGCAGCACTCAAAATCTTCCACTCACTGTGCACTGTAATAATTGGCAAATACAACAACGACACTGTCCTGTGTAATCTGAAGGTCATGCAGGACTTAATAAAGAAATGCAACATTCCTGACATGGAAGAAACTGAAAAATTAGATGACAGCCCCTTAGCTCAGGAGGAAGATGATGAAGAAAGAAGAAATGCCCACACAATTGTTGGCAGATCTCCCATCACATATGAGTTCAAGAGGGTCCTGAAGGAGGTACAGAGAGAGCTCAAAAAAACAGATGCCGAGAGCCCACATGATGAGAAAAATCCATACTTCTGCCCAGGCATTGTTGATGTACTTCTTGAGAACTACCTCAGCATTTTTCCCCTGTGGAGTGGTCTGCTTTTGGGGAATTTGAAAAGATATGCATCTAACAAAGAAGGTGACACATTTGGCCCAGGTAAGACAAGGGGGACAAACTGCCATGTGAAGAGATGGTTTGGAATTGTCAAACAGTCAATTCTGAAAAAGCAGAGGCGACTGAGGCCAGGGACATTTGTCAGGAAAATGTATGGCTCTCTGCAGGGGAGATACAGAGAACACATCATGTCTCATAACTTCTCTGAGCAGTTACTCTTTAAACTCATGCTACCAAAAGACCTCACTCAATCTCAGGAGAGTTGGGCAAAGCGAGATGGAGCAAAGCCCCAGACTTCCAGTTCCAAATTTTATACTGCTCCAACCACTATTCCAGTTCCAAAGAGACCAAAGTCAACTCTGAACACTGGCAAAGATCTTCAAAAGAGCGCAGATGGGAAGAACAGCAGCCAGCGATGTCCTCACAAGTAAAGGGTCCACGTCTGCCACAGAGGTACTTTTTTGCTGATCACTAAAATGAAATGACTGCTCTAAACAGATTAAAACCAAGTCAGTGTAATTTGCACTTTCCAGAACTATACAAGCATTGTTAAGGAAGCATTTAGAAACATTAAGCATCAGTGAGGCAGTTGTATTCACATCCATGGCTGTCCGATAAAAGTATGTTTTAAGAAGGGACTTAAAAAAGATCACAGACTCAGGACAGTTTAATGTTGAAAGTATTGCAAATGCTTTATGAAGTGATTACAGTTTCATTGTAGGTTGACGCCCTTTGGACATGCAAACCAACTGAAGTTATTGTGGCTGTTGTACGACATGCTGAACATACCCCGTAAGCACAATTACACCCTGTGGCACAGAGAACTTCAGAGTTTGAGGCCTGATGAACTCATCATAGGCAAGGCAAGTTTCTCATTAGAACTGATGTCACAGATTTATCTAAAAGTAATCTACCATATTTTCCGGACTATACGTCACTCCGGAGTTTAAGTCGCATCAGCCAAAAAATGCATTATGAAGATGAAAAAAAACATATATACGTCGCACCGGACTACAAGTTGCACTTTTTTGAAGGGTTATTCTATCCATAGAATCTGTGATTCTATCTGATAAGCGGCACGTGGTTACTGCGCGACTGCATTGTTTATTTAATAAACGAACAGCTGAGCAGTGATAACGCGCCCTTTGCCCTGTAAGTAGCCTAGTCTGATTATTTTAAATATCTACTACTATCTTTAATACTATCACTATCGTTATTACTAATAGCCTATATTATTATAACTAATATTAGTAGCCTATTACTGATGCATTAATCAGTTTGCTTTTAGAATATTTTTACCGGTAGGGCTTATTATCGCCCCATGGCTCTTTCATCTTTGTTATTAAAGCTGTAGTCATCATCGAGGAGTGTCATTCTTCATTTTTGTCGAATTTTATTTCATCAAATCAGAGGTCAAGTAGGCTATAGGTATATCATCTCCAAAGACAGGCACGGTAGTAAAAACAACCGTCTAGTGAAAAAAACAACAACAACCGCTCAGAGAAAAAAACAGGCAGAAAGTGCGCCTGCCAGTTAACGTCATATCCAATGCCGGGGTGGCCCTATATTTAGCCGGGACCATCCCCGGTCCAAACCATCAATGGTGGCCTGCTTGGAACATGGGGAAAATAATTTTCACTAATTTTGGTCACTGATCTTATTCTTGCATTAATCATCAATTCAACTGCACTCTGCATTTTCACATGGCAGCCCAGACGCCGACAGCATCGCAGCAGATTAAATAGGCGCTACCAAATAAGGAAATTCTCCCCTCCCCTCTATTGCAGTTGGTTTGGTCCAAGACTCCTCCTCTGTATTGCGGGGAACTTAAACAACATTGGCGCGAAACAGCGCGCGTCAGTGATGGAGGGCAGAAAGAGGCCAGGTGGAACCGAAAGGGCGAAGCTTAAAAAAAGGAAGGAGGTGGCAGCAAAATGTGCCAAATTGACAGATATATTCTCAAGACCAGCTGGTAGGTTACGAAAGATATGGAGTATGATAACCCTGTTTGTCGATTTTATCAGTCTATGCTAGGCCTATAATGTGTCGATAGTTTGCGATGTCAATTCAGCTTTTTGATGTCATGTGAAATCTCGCAATTTACACGGTATAGATGTGGTGTATGTCTTAATTCTAAGAAGAACCGGACATTGCTTTACATTATTAACAATTTTAGATGAACAGGTCCCAAATGTGCTGTTGCGCGTTATTTCCTCATCCAGCCTATTTCATCTCGCTGTCACACCGTGCATTTCCACAGGCGTGCGCACATTGTGGTTATGAACACATAGGCCTAGAAGTCATATTTGATGTTAAATAATTGTTGTTAAATATATAACTTAGAAGAGGTGTATGCGTATGCCAATATTCTAAGCAGAATCGAACACTTGCTTTAGCCTACATTTCATTTAACCATTTTTGAGTTGCCTAATGCGCCCTCACGCTTTATCTGCCGGTTGCTGAGTACCCAGCATTGTTGATTTGACATTATTTTCGAGGCGTATGCGGCATGTAATGCACAAGCATTGGTTCAAATGCACGCGAGATGGGTGCTTTCGTTATTTTAAGACTATGTGACTAAAAATGTGTTGTGTAATTCGTCTTAAATAACGTGAAACAATCAGCCATACTCGCTGCTTTGCTATTTGGAGTGGCAGTCAGCTGGATTTCGCACCCGACGTAAAAGTTCATTCCCACACCCGGGCCGAAGATGCCGATTTCTGAAGATGCATGTCCTTTGGATGTGTTTTCAAATATTTTCAAATTCCTCCTCCATTTCAAAGTGGCCTGAATGTGAATTAAACTCCCGGACTGAAAACAGGGCCCACTCCGGCCCTGGTCATATCAGATAAAAACATTAAACGTTATTCAGACCATTAACACCATAACATCAGAGACGAAGAATAAAGTTCATCTTGGAAGGAGAGTTATTTTTAAAAATGCAAAACAAAATCATTTATAATAGCCCAGAGAAAAACTGGCTGAATATGTACCGTAACATCAAGTTATTCAATAGCCTATAGACCCTTTTCACTCACGTGACCTTCGTAAACGTGACCGCCATTTTGGACATGAAGAAATAACGGTTTATGGCACAGACCCTTTCGGTTCTCGCTCATCTAGCTGCTACAATGACTGCTTAGACTGCAACAATAATACCTAACACACATTTAAGTATCCGTCGTAAAGACATGAAACTCGTCGAGTGACGAGTGTGTTCATTGATAAGCTAACACAATCTAAAAGTAGACATACCATCACACTGCCCTGGCGCTGTGTACAGTTTACCTTCTATGGTTTGTGCACTCACTATTTGCCATTACTTTCTCCAACCCAATGTTCGAACTATGCCGATATTTTCGGGGGGTCCCTTTTTTCCCTTGGGGGGTGCTTGCGCTTGTCTCAGAGCGCGGATCTCCAAACACATAAGAAGCCTATCTTACTTACATATCACGCGGACTCCACACCTCCACACACGCATCGCGTCTGAAGTCATAACTCATCAGGGGAAATCGTGTCCACATTGGCATGTTCAAAAAACAACCTCGCGTCAACAATGATACCACACGCAAAAAAAAAAAAAAAAAACAGTCAGGCTACTCAACACATCTGATCCACAGCAGCACCAAAGCATCACTGGAAATCATGTCAACAACCAATCTTCCATTTCAACATGCGTCAACAAACAAATGGCACCACAAACATGAACGAATTGGTCAGGCTACCGATTCCAAACCCACAGCAGACGAATAATTAAATGCATCTTACCTTAAAGCAGAATCGACCACAAAGGAAGTCTGTTGGCACACTTCCTTTCTACTAGTTTGTGTCCCCAACCTGGCAGCAGCAGTCGTTGTCATATCGGTTTATTTTATCTTTGATGTAAACACAACACTTCAGATATGCAAATGCTTCCCGTTACACACGATTGCTATGTCAATAGACATCATTTTGCCAGTATTTTAGAGACCATCCATCTTCTCCGTCGGTCAGCATCTGTCGGGATCCGATAAAATGATAAATCTTGCCTTGTGTGTTGATGGTTACTGCATCCAGGTGCACAACAATATAATGGCATGATGGAAGTCTTGCTGAAAGTAAAAACTTTCTTTGATGGCTATATTCCTTTCGATGCTTCACCGTCGTTCCTCGTTGTTGGCTGTGGTAGACTACTGGTAGTTCATGTCCAAAATGGCGGCCGCGTTTGTCATGACGTCACATGAAAAGGGTCTATAGGCCTAAAATCAGGGCTTAATTTGAGCCGGAACATGACAGAACAAGATCCGTAACCTCCGTTGTCGGATCCGGCAGCTATTTTCATTTCATTCGGTGTTCCGGCAGCTATTTAAATGGATCAGATCACCTCCGTGACCATCACAAAGGGAAAAAAATCAAACAATAAATTAAATAAGTAAATAAAAATTTGTTTAGTGTTCGGTTTTGATTTTGATATCTGTTGTTGATTTCTCTCCTATGACATCCACAAAATCTATGCGAAAGGGGAAGAGGGAGGAACATGGGGTGTATACTTCCGCTCAATAGAACACCGGGTTTTTTGTAGCCGTTAGCTTGCGCTGTGGAAAAAATGGCAAAAAAACAAGAAAGCTTACTAAAATTTTTAAAATGAATTATCCAACTTGTTTTGTAAACCCTTTATTTCTTAATTATTACTTGAATTGATTGCACTTATGTTTGCTGGCACTGCTTTTAATGAACAGGAGAAAAACAGGGAGGCAGGGCTCGAAATTAACTTTTTTTCTTTGTGTCCCCCAGTGGTCCCGAATTCTGTGTTGTATTGTCCCGAATGGAAGCAATAGTGTCCCCATTTTTTTCCTCTCTGAAATAACCAGTGGTTAATATTATCATATGAAGTTACTATTATATTTGTAACTATGCAATTTTGAACCCTTTATATCATTTTTACAATAAGTCACAAGACACAAGCGACACATGTCCTATACATCATCTACTTCAAAATTACAGTTATTGCATTTTCAGTTTATTAAACTTTGGCGATCTCACAAAGGGGCCAACTAGCTCATTCAGAAAATGTTTCAACTCCCTACATCTGCAGTACACTTTAGTTGAAAATAAGACCCCTTTTATGTTCATTTCATCTACTTATACCTTGAATATCTGTTGGCACTTATAAGGCCAACTTATAATTTTCACCATTACCGTTATCCATAGCCCTGTGATGACCTGGCGACTTGTCCAGGGTGTACCCCGCCTTTCGCCCGTAGTCAGCTGGGATAGGCTCCAGCTTGCCTGCGACCCTGTAGAACAGGATAAAGCGGCTAGAGATAATGAGATGAGATGAGACCGTTATCCATTTTTATGAACTTTCCGTTATCCATTACCGTTATCCATTTTTATGAACTTTCCGTTATCCATTTTATGAACTTTCGCTGCCGAAAGCAACATCAACATAGTGCCAGGTCCGAGCCTAGTTGTGCTGCTGACTGACTAAACTTTCTGAACTATAAAGACACCAAGAAAACTCACTTATTCTGTTGAACGGTATCTTCCGTCAATATCATCCACATCATTCCTGTTGTATTTTATAACGTTAACGTTTTATAACGTTAACAGTGTTCATTAAGTTCATTCAGTTGCTAGCGTTGCCTGCAGACCAGGCGATGACACTTTGGATCCTGAAGGTCCCGGAGACGTTATGTCTGGGCTTTCAGTTTCTTCCCCGCGGTCGGTCCGCTTCAACCACTTAAGCATTTTTGTTCTGGCAAGAGTCGGCGCAGCGTGTGCGGTAGCAATTCCATTCCAAGTCCATATAATGCGGACTCCGGCCGAAGATTCTAGAACAGAATAATGCGCTGCTCTGTAGCCTCCGGATGCAGGTGCATCGAAAGTGTAGCTACTATGTATTTTTCGCTGTTAACGTTTTAAAATTAAAATTGACAAATTAGGTGAATGTCTACGTATGTGTTACGGCTTTGTCAATAATATTAATGTAGAACTTTTTTTCTAGATCTATTTTTTTTCCATTGTCCCAGATATGATAATTTTGTGTCCCAATGACATTTTTTATGGTCCCCGGGACCTCGGGACACCGTTAGTTTCGAGCGCTGCAGGGAGGGCTCGGAAAATGACCGCAGGTTGGAATCGAGCCCGGATCCCTGGATTTATGGTATGGCACCTGAGCCACAAAGTCCCACTGGCACTGTTTTTAAATACCCTACTTAAATCCTTAAAATGAGTCATTTAACTCATGTCTTGTGTGATCTGATCTCCAATGGTGAAATAAACCGGTTGTGATATGAGTACAGTCTTATTTTAGAAGATAAATTTAATATATAATTGAATATATAGCCTAATAAAAAATAATATTTTATAACATAATATCACGACATATTACTGTCTGTAACTGTTCGTCACTAAAGCGTTTTCTAAGATCATAATGTCTGATATTATTATTATTATTTTTTTTTTTTACATACACAATAAGCGTGTGTGCGTAAAGTTATAGTAAACCTAGCCTGGGCCCGCCCATCCTAAGCGTGACGCAACACGAGGGCCTGTTGCGAGCTTAGTCTGACCAGGCAAGCTATCTACAGCTCTTCCAAGCTCCCGAAAAATCGGGAACCAATCAACTTTGAGCATCTCCAACGGCCCTGGGTAGAGGCGTGTTCAAGGCACTGACGTAGTAGAACTGCGACCGGAAGCCATAGATTGTTTACAGAATCTATGCAGGAAGCGCTTCATTCACGCTTCCGCATCTATTACGCATAGATGCTGTATTGAAAGCATTCAACGGGAAGTTCTCATTGAAAACGGAGCAAAGAGCAGCCCTGGAGGTATTTATTGAAAGGAAGGAAGGTTTCACCTTGCTCCCGACTGGCTTCGGTAACAGTTTAATCTACCAGTTAGCCCCGTCGCGTCGCATACGTCAGAGGAAAGAGTGATGTGATTGGTTTAAGCTTCGTCACAGCCTTTTCTGGCTTCGACCAGTAGCAAACTGAGGCATTTCAGGGAGGCGGGTCAACCACAGGCTCTGGGAAACGGTTGGGCTTAATATCTTGGCCAGACCAATAGCTCGGAGAGCTTTGAAGTCGCGTTAGCCAGGCTATAGACCCCTTTCACATGACGTCACCGCGCCGCGAGATTTTGTTAGGCACCATATTGGAAGACCAAGTACATGCACTCACAATATAAAACAAAGTACGAGCGAGAGTAAAGTGACACGATGGTTGATAATTCTGGTTATGTGAGTACATTACCAGTTGCAGAAAGGGCACGGTATGTGGAGAAACTGGCTGTGATTGATGGGTTTGACCCATATGATAAGACTCAGAAAAAATTATGTGAATCCAAGCACACAGTTTAACGCAAAAGTTCGTTTATATCCCGACCTTGTCAGCTGTCAGATTTATGTTAATGGACCCAGTAAGCTGGTAAATAATATTTTTTTTTTCTTTACCAAATTCTAACAGAAAACGAGAGCGCCCGAAAGGGAAAACCGAGCCGAGCCGCCTCACGGCTGTAATGCAAATTGCTTTCCTCCTCGGTATACAAGTGCGCTTCCATGGTAGGGAAAAAGAAACTACATTCTGCCACCTATGTAGTCCCCTATTTAAACAAATAGGAGTCATTCAGGATTCAGCCATGTTTTTGCTCCGTGTTTTTACTCGACCAAAGTTATACAGTATTATGAGCTTTAAATTGCATAAATAAAACCATTTGGTGAAACTTTGAAGAAGAGATTGTACTGGTTTAAAGTTTTTACCTAACGTTTTCATGTCGACTCCAATTAATACACTAGTAGAATCGATGACTAGTTTAGTAGGCCAAAACCTTTCAATTTTTGACTGTACCAGCCTGAAAAAACTTGCGACAGTCAAATGGAAAAAAAGCAAGCTGGTCATGTTGTACTGGACTAATCTATGACTGATGAGTATAGTAAGTGATACTAGTACTGATACAATAAAACAGACGACTGTAATCTGGTAGGCAGCACGATTTATATAATTTCTCTGTGTCAGATACATAAGGAGGACCGGACACCAATTCTGCCATCTGTTTGCTACCCAGACATTGTAAACTATTTGTTGTTTACACCCAGTGCCTACACTGCTGATGACTTGAAAGCCTACAAAGGGCTACAGGCTTACAATTATGTTGTTAGTGGCTTGGTTCATGATATTACAGCTGTTATTAAGAATAACCTACACATAGTTATGGCCAAGGTAATCTTGTTGATATTTATCTTTTAATAATATATCTTTTCAGTTGAAAAATTAATACTTTTTGTTACTATTAAGGTATCCATAATTTAGGTTAATTTATCCAAATTATACATATGTATTTATGATATATGCCTACACAACAACTATGTTTTATTTATATAATAGGAGGGAGAGCAAGCCCCAAACCATCCTAAATTATTATTATTATTATTATCTCATCTCATTATCTCTAGCCGCTTTATCCTTCTACAGGGTCGCAGGCAAGCTGGAGCCTATCCCAGCTGACTACGGGCGAAAGGTGGGGTACACCCTGGACAAGTCGCCAGGTCATCACAGGGCTGACACATAGACACAGACAACCATTCACACTCACATTCACACCTACGGTCAATTTAGAGTCACCAGTTAACCTAACATGCATGTCTTTGGACTGTGGGGGAAACCGGAGCACCCGGAGGAAACCCACGCGGACACGGGGAGAACATGCAAACTCCACACAGAAAGGCCCTCGCCGGCCCCGGGGCTCGAACCCAGGACCTTCTTGCTGTGAGGCGACAGCGCTAACCACTACACCACCGTGCCGCCCATTATTATTATTATTATTATTAAATTGTAGAAGTCTGGGAGGCTTGCTCCTCATACAGTTATCAACTTGAGGCCAATTTAGCATGTTTTAAATCTGAATTTCTTGCGTTTGCTTACCTCAAAGTGTCTGCAGATCATGCACAGACTTATCCATTATATCCACAGTTTTTTTGCTAAGTCTCACACAGGTTTCTTTCAAGTCTACTGTTGGGCCAATAAATCATAAATAAAACAGCTCAGATTTGTTTGTTTAAGTCGTTTGCCACTCCACTTTATTCTCGTGGGTTCACATACCGCTGCCGTTATTTCCCCCTAATCACGAGTTTGGTCTTCCAAAATGGTGCAGGGTCTGTTTACTTCCGGTTTTGGGTGACGTCAGTGAAAGGGGTCTATAGTAAACCACCCCCTGCCTTTTTTTTTTTGAGTCGCCGGACCCACCCACCTCCTGCGTTCCGGGACCTCCCACTTCACAAATTAAGCACTGCCTAAAATCATTACATAACTTATTTAAATAACTATAGGCCTATCATTAATAAACACAGGTCAATCAAGTTGACGATTTCACTCCAAATCAGCAAATCCATTGAATTCCTCATCCTCGGTGTCGCTTCTGAACAACTCTGCCAACTCCAGCGGCAGACGAAGCGCCATTTCCTCTTCTTCTGCGTAGCTGTCGTCAGACTCGGCATCAGCTCCAGTTATTCCGCGGTGAAAAAAAAAACATATATACGTCGCACCGGAGTATAAGTCGCATGGCCAGCCGAACCATGAAAAAAAGTGCGACTTATAGAGGGATCCCGCATGACGTCACCGCGCCGCGAGATTTCGGTAGTCGCCATATTGGAAGACCAAGTACACATCTATGCAAGTACATACATACATAAAACAAACTACACCTGAAATGTAGCCAGGGCCGGTTCTGTCCTAATCTGGACCCGGGTGCAACATCGCGCAACCCCCCCCCCCCCAAAAAAAAAAAAAACACACCAGTCTAAATCAGGACAACCAGTGTTTGAACTACGGGGGTACTCGGGGGATCCGAGATCCCCTGAAACAGACATGAGATCCCTTGAAAACATGATTTGGGAAATGTTGGGGGGTCTCTAAAATATTGGCAAAATGATGTTTATTGACATAGCAATCGTGTGTAACGGGAAGCATTTGCATATCCGAAGTGTTGTGTTTACATCAAAGATAAAATAAACCGATATGACAACGACTGCTGCTGCCAGGTTGGTTGTTGAGTAGCCTGACTGTTTTTTTTCTTGCGTGTGGTATCATTGTTGACGCGAGGTTGTTTTTTGAACATGCCAATGCGGACACGATTTCCCCTGATGAGTTATGACTTCAGACGCGATGCGTGTGTGGAGGTGTGGAGTCCGCGTGATATGTGCGTAAGATAGGCTTCTCATGTGTTTGGAGATCCGCGCTCCAAGACAAGCGCAAGCACCCCCCAGGGAAAAAAAGGGACCCCCCGAAAATATCGGCATAGTTCGAACACTGAGGACAACCATCACATAACTATAACTATAAACATTTTAGATCAACTATTTTAACTAAATGGGCTATAATAAATAAGCCTGCAGGCAGCCGCGGCGGGCTGCCTCAGAAAAGTAACCATTTGTCCTACCTTAAAACTCGTTTTGCATTTTCTGCCTCCTTTTTTGTATTTTCGACCCTGCGTTTATTTTCTTTCCTTTTCTGAAAACCCGATTTGTGTCCAGACATTTTGTTCTGCTACCAACGAACTAACTCGTCAGGTCTCGTCTCTCGAGTCCGCAATGAAGGGCAACAATTGATACATTTTTACAAACAGCCAATAGGGAGGTTGCAACGTTCAGGCTCTCCTTTGCTCACAGACACTCAGTAATGCACTTATTCTCTGTCTCCTGGCAGAAAACTCCTTAGTTTGCTCCCCTTGTGTCTCAATCACAGCTGGTATTCTGAAGAACGACTTCTTTTCACCTTTCCCATCAGCTTTGTTAGAACACCCTAACACAGCACAAAAGTTTACCATTGTAGGTTTATGATGAATCAAGTGCCTCGTGGGTTTAAATTCCGCGCGCTGCCATTATTTCCCCCTGATCACGAGTTTGTTGGTCTTCCAATATGGCGCAGGGTCTGTTTACTTCCAGTTTCCGGTGACGTCAGTGGGAAGGGTCTATAGTCCGAAAAATACGGTACTTGTTGATGGATCAATCCTTTAAAAAATTATGTGAAAATGTTATGAGTTGTGCTGCATAAAATGATTTAACAAGTTAATTGTCGTGAAAGAAGGTCTGAAGTGTGACTTCGGACAAACCAGTCTTTAGCTAAAGTATTCAACAATGTGATTAAATATGACTTTAGACTCTACATTGCCATTACCAACACACCAATATTTTTGTGTGATTAATTTTCTCCAAAAGGTGATAGAATGTTACATTAGAGCCATCCTCAATTCTAAGGATACTGCTGGCCGACTGTACCTCATGAATCACTACACCGTGGGTGCAATTGTACATGGCACAGAAGAGCAGAAGGCAAGGCAAGGGTTAAAAAAGGTGAGTATAACTGTAATAATTATTATGTTATCACTGTAGTAGTCTTGCTTTTAATCAATACATTTACAATAGCCACTTCACCTTTTTGGTTGGTCCTGTGGAGGAAAATACATAATATATTCTCATCATGAAATCTTTGTTTTTTGTCCGGTCACATTTGATGACTATGATGGAGCCACTGGATTTGTCAACATAGAAAATGTGCACGAAGTTTGTGGTGAGTATAAAGCTACTTATAGTACTATGTACTATAACAGCATTTATTTATGGCTCATGGTTTGTCCTAGGGTTGGGCGGTATTACGGTAAGAAGGTATCCCGAGGTATCCAAAAGTACCAACGGTATCGGTCTCATTCCCGTCATTTTAAAAAAATATATAATATCTAAATAAATATGGAGTACATGAGGTCATAATATAAAATAATAAATTGAAGATCATCCCGAATAACTGTGTGATCGTATTTTCACTAATTCTATCAATTTCCTAAAGAAGTTCTCATCGCGTGCAGGGTTGTTTATGTCGTTACCATGGCAACCCTGCATGACATTTGGAGTCTGACAGAAAGCTTCGCAAGAGACTGAGACCGCGGTTGAAAGATGGCAAGTCAAGATAACGAGTTAGTGGCAAAAAAAAAAATACAACATCGGCAGTGTGGCAGTATTTTGGTTTCAAACCAAACGAAAAGGAAGAGCCAGCAATAATGTAAATGACCGCGCAAAATCGAAAAAAATCTAATATGTCCCCTAAGGCACACCATAGCCTGGGGTACTCCACTTCCACGAGATCTCTCCAATGAGTTGTGTTTTGAGTAGGTTACATGAGTAACAACAAGGTAAAATAATATAACGTATGACATTTGGGATGTGGGTAATAAACGTTTGAAATGTCATCTACTGAAGAAACGGAAGAAAACATCGTAGCGTAAACTGTTCGGTTTCTGGTGGGAATTAGCAATGCGCTTGCTATCTTTGTTGGGTGTGTTAAACCGTATGGATTTAAGTGGAATAATTGTAAGGAGTTATGTGATCAAGACAACGTTTTAAGCAAGGTAAGGCCATTTGATTATTAATTCCCCCGCCATGGCATGACGTGGGCCCATATGATTTTGCCTTGTGCAGCTATCACGCATTTGAATTAGGTTCGCCTCATTTGCGCTGAAGAATATGGTTTATCGCGCAGTCTAAACGGACTTGGGTGTTGGTTGATTCTTTTTCTTTTCTTTTTTTATTTCCCATGCTTGAAAGGGTATGATCCTGCTCATCGTGTACTTTTTTTTGATGGAGTAGGTGAAATAGTGCTGCAAATGGCGTTTCAACGCAGACGTGTGTAAACGACAGTTGAATGCTATTTTCAAGATGAAGGAAGAGTTGCGTGATGCTTTGAAATATCTCTTAATCCATTCATCAATGCACAAAATTCGCTTTGCTGCTTAATCCATACCACAATGCACATAATTCGCTATGCTGCTTTTAAATAGTACATTTGAGGCATAGGCGCAGGTCTGGACAAGGTCCGCCGGTATCGGCGCACGTTACACAGTAGGCCGAAACAAAATATTTTTTTCTCGGTAATACCGTATACCCCGGGAAAACACAGAGACAGTTTAAAGGTATCAAAATTTGGATACCGCCCAACCCTAGTTTGTCCATTTAAAAGTTATCAACCTTGTAATTGCTATAAAGGTTTATGAATACCTATAATCAAGTAAATACATCTACATAGATTACTATGAGTTGAATCTTCTTTTAATAAAAAGTTCATGTACTTTTGTCAAATTTTAGAATTAATTAACTCACAGACAATGAGAGGCTTACTGTGCATCAATTTGTCAACTGCAGTTTTGAAGTTTTACATAAATAAAGCTTATTGTTTTATTATTGTTGCTGTTGTTGTTAACGACACATTCGAAGATGGTATATGGTTTAATGATGCTACCTTTTCATATTACAGTATCTTCATGCCCTTTCAAACCACATTTTTGTGATTGATCCTCTGCAAGGGTCAAATGAAGTTGAGGACTCCAGAAAGGCTGGCTACAGATTTGGGTAATATTAAATAGATTACGGGAAGTAAATAGGTTACACACACATTCTGTATAGCCATAGAGTAAGTGCAAAGGTAAAGCAAAAATGTATTTTACTTTCAACCTGTGTAGACAGTATTTCAAGATGCGCCGGAACAGACTAGGAAAGGAGGACTGGGTTAACATCAAGTGGCAGCCTGGCAAGATAACCCACACCTTCCAGAAAGATGTCACCAGTTGTGGGATCTTTGTCATGCAGGTGATTCTTGTGTTTTCTTTATGATAAAAAAGCATGTCGTTTTACTATGTAAGATGATCATACACAGTACATGTGGTGTTTTGCCATCTCTACAGATGGCCAAGATGACGGTGACACAGTTTCCAAACATCCCAAAGAGGTTTCACATTAATGCATCAAAAAAATCTCTTCAAAAACTAAGAGGAGACATGGCAGAAGACATTCTGAAAGGATCAGGTATTGCTCAAAATATTACATTGATATGTCAAACACTTCCTACAAATTTAACAGTAATAAAGGCCTGTATTTTTTTTTTCAGTTTCAAAGGATGAGTTCTGTTCCTTCTGTGGCAATGAAGACCTGCCCAAGACTGCTGTTGATGCTGTCTGGGTGAGACTTAGACATCAATAGATAATCTGAATAGTGGATAATCAGTAGATAATCTGGGGTTAAGAACCAGACACAACATTAAAGTATTCAAATATTATATACTTTTATGCATTACGTAGAGGTAACATTTTCTTAATATGTTTAATAAATTTATCCCTGTAGATTCAGTGTGGAACTTGCACAAGATGGTTTCACATGCAGTGCCTTGGAATGACAGCGGCAACGACACCAAACAAAGATACCCCTTGGTATGGTGTACTGTGCAACAACCCTAAATAAAGAGGCTGTAGGTGAGTTTGGTGAGGTCTTACCTGAGATAGGAGACTTTCTATGTAAAAATAGGACTGTGGATTTCTATCATTATGTGTGTGTCTATTCTAGGAGCGTTCATTTTGCCGTAGTTATTTTCCATATAATTGTATTGTATCACAGATAATCAAAATGTTGTTTTTCAGTCTCAGGTCTCAGTTCATGTCTTATGGCCACTGAGTGACTGAATTTCTTTGTTTGTTTTTTTGCCGTGTGTGTGTATATACTGTACATGTATATTTTATATATAATATGTGCGTTACTTGAAGATGAAAAGAGTAAACTAGTTTTGATGGCTATTATCTTTATGTATGTGTGAGTATATTTCTATTCAAGGCAAAGACAATACAAAATGTCATAGCTGCACCGGTTAAAACCAAATCACGTGGTACTTTATACCAATGTAACTTGTAATCAGTGCTTGTCAAAAGTGATTGCATATATTTCACTCATTGGTAATAAAAACAAATGAAGGTTCACAAATAATTTCCTTGAAATTATTTTTCATTTGAGACTGTAAGGCATGAGTAAACTGTTCAGAGTGAATCACACTTCAACTCCTGACCACAGGAAGGCCTCCCAAACCAAACTTTCATCCTTCACAGAAGACGCAGTTTAGTAAATATAAGATGGATTGTGTGTTTGAATCTGTACGTCAATTTAACCAGTGTTCTGGTTTGCTGAAAGCAAATGGGGCAGCTTCTTATATGGTTTTGTTAAAATAAATCAAAGTAAAACTGTTTTAAAAAGTAGATTTTGACTGACCACCAGGGATCTCCTGGTGTTTGAGGAGAATTTGCGGCCACTACACTTTATCTTACAATTAAAAAGGAAGACATTTCTCATAGGCGGCACGGTGGTGTAGTGGTTAGCGCTGTTGCCTCACAGCAAGAAGGTCCGGGTTCGAGCCCTGTGGCCGGCGAGGGCCTTTCTGTGTGGAGTTTGCATGTTCTCCCCGTGTCCGCGTGGGTTTCCTCCGGGTGCTCCGGTTTCCCCCACAGTCCAAAGACATGCAGGTTAGGCTAACTGGTGACTCTAAATTGACCGTAGGTGTGAATGTGAGTGTGAATGGTTGTCTGTGTCTATTGCCGCTTTTCCACTACCAACTCGGCTGAGTTGGGCTGAGCCGTGCCGTGCTGAGTTGGGCTGAGTCAAGCTGAGTGGGGCTGTTGGAGTTGCATTTCGACTACAACCGCGCTGAACCGTGCTGGCTGGAAGTGGGTGGACACATTGGGTGGAGTTAGCGAAAGTGGGTGGACGTCAGGTGATGTCGTTAGGCGGCGCAAACAGTGACATCAGTGATCTTTTAAGCAGTAGTCTCACGACCCGGATAGTAAACAATAAACATGGAGGACATGGAGTCGTTAGTGTTGCTGGTCTTGGTGCTGTGGCTTGTTGTCACCAACAACGCCAACAGATACTGGCAAGAGCGTATAGATGAGGCGAGGCGCATAAGGCTTCAGAAATTCTCGTAATTCGTAATTCTCCTTCTTCCGGGTTTACGGTGTTTACAGATCCCAGCGTGCTCGCGGGGCATGTGAGGACACTCCTCCTCACCAATCAGTGCACAGGGGAGTGTCTCCTCACGCCCCTAGCCTCACTCAGCTCGGTTTGGCTCACTTCAGCCCCACTCCAAAACCGTGCGAGGGGTGCTGAGCAGGGCTGAAGCGAGCCGAGTCGTGCTGTTCTTAGATAGTCGAAACGCGAGCCATGTCGGGCTGAAGTGAGCTGAAGCGAGCTGAAGTGAGCTGAAAAAGGGTAGTGGAAAAGGGCCATAAGTGTCAGCCCTGTGATGAGCTGGCGACTTGTCCAGGGTGTACCCCGCCTCTCGCCCGTAGTCAGCTGGGATAGGCTCCAGCTTGCCTGCGACCCTGTAGAACAGGATAAATCGGCTAGAGATAATGAGATGAGATGAGACATTTCTCATACCAAGTGTTGTAGTGTAATCTGTAGGGGATCAATGAAGTGTTTAGTGAGTTTGGTGACACTACACTGTATCGTAGTGAAGTTATTGATTAATATTCCTATTAAAAATTCCCAGAAATTATGAAAAATGCCTTTCTTTCAAACCAAGTATTGTAGTGTAATCTGTAGGAGATCAATGAAGTGTGTAGCGAGTTTGGTGACACTACACTGTATCATAGTGAAGTTATTGATTAATATTCCCATTAAAAATTCCCAGAAATTATGAAAAATGCCTTTCTTTCAAACCAAGTGTTGTAGTGTAATCTGTAGGGGATCAATGAAGTGTTTAGTGAGTTTGGTGACACTACACTGTATCGTAGTGAAGTTATTGATTAATATTCCTATTAAAAATTCCCAGAAATTATGAAAAATGCCTTTCTTTCAAACTAAGTATTGTAGTGTAATCTGTAGGAGATCAATGAAGTGTGTAGCGAGTTTGGTGACACTACACTGTATCATAGTGAAGTTATTGATTAATATTCCCATTAAAAATTCCCAGAAATTATGAAAAATGCCTTTCTTTCAAACCAAGTGTTGTAGTGTAATCTGTAGGGGATCAATGAAGTGTTTAGTCAGTTTGGTGACACTACACTGTATCGTAGTGAAGTTATTGATTAATATTCCTATTAAAAATTCCCAGAAATGATGAAAAATGCCTTTCTTTCAAACCAAGTGTTGTAGTGTAATCTGTAGGAGGTCAATGAAGTGTGTGTTGTGAGTTTGGTGACACTACACTGTATCGAATTGAAGTTATTGATTAATATTCCTATTAAAAATTCCCAGAAATGATGAAAAATGCCTTTCTTTCAAACCAAGTGTTGTAGTGTAATCTGTAGGAGACCAATGAAGTGTGTAGTGAGTTTGGTGACACTACACTGTATCATAGTGAAGTTATTGAATATTTTTTGTAATGTCTCTTTTCGGTGTTGCACTTTGTAGACGGTCCCTGCGCGCTGCTCTCACAGCCGGCTGCACATGAACACTAATGTTGCTGGTGTGGCTCCGAGGATGGCTCGTTTTGATGAAAGTTAGGTTGTAGCTCGTTGTCTATCTTACTACGGTTGAAAATATGCGTGTTTTTTTTTTTTTTTTAACGTTTAAGAGTTATTGATCCCGGAAGTTCGAATCTGCCTATATCTTTCCAACTTTACTGAACTCAAAATAGCCAAAGCATCTGTGTCTACTGTTGTACAAATAGCAGTTCCTCGAGGAACTAGGGTTAGTTTAATTTTCCTCCCTCCATCCCTCTTTGGATTTTAAATATAGTTTTTCCCCATGTCCAAATAATGAGGTAGGGTGGCATTTAGAAACCCATAGCCTGAAGCTGACTTTCTTTATCAATGCTGCATCAAATTAATTTTGGTTATGTTTTTCTGTTTCCATGTACAGGTGTCTGCGCCGCAGGAGGAATATAGGCCACAATTATAAATTATAAATAAATCATAAAATGTTTCTAAGAACTTGTTCAAGTGTGTTCTGTTCCTTATAAATGTTAAAAGTTATGCCTCATTAGATAGCTTGACAAACATTAGGAGAGGTGCATTGTTGCATGCATTTTTATATCCTGTTGTACATTAAACAGGACGTAGCCTACGCACATTGATATAAATTAAGTTTCACTTTCATGGTTGAAGTATGCATGTGTGTGTTCATCCTAGGCAAGAGCCCCGATGCTTTATTGTTAGCTAGTTTAATTTAGCCTGTTTTGCTTAATTTGTAGCCTTCCTGTTGTACATAAAACAGGAAGTAAAGTTGGATGAATCATCGCCGAAAATTAAACTATAAATCGACCGAAATCCGTAGTTGAATAAAGAGTGAAAGGGGGTCTATTCTCTGTCGGCCACCATCCACTTTTCAACGTCGTTTCAACGCAAACTCGTATGAGCAAAGCGGTGTTGAATCAACGCCGGTGATCCACGATGATTCGACGGCGTATGGTCGAAGAACATCCCGATGATTCCCCGTCGAATCAACACCCTTTTGCTATCTGGGTCCTTATTCAAATACTGCATCATCGGCACAAACAGAAACCGCCTTTCCACCCTCTGCTTCAACTACAGCAGGGGTCACCAAACTTTTTTCTCTGGGGGCCACATTGTCGTTCCTGACTGTGATGGGGGCCGGGGTCGGGTCAGCTATATCACATAGAATTGTATAACCCAGACAAATATGACCACCAGCAGGCCTCATTGTGTAGTAGAGATTACTAGCCTGGCACAGCCATCCCCGCTACTATATCCCCACTACTATATCCCCACTACTATATCCACACTACTATATCCATACTACTATATCCCCACTACTATATCCATACTATTATATCAACACTTGATTCCTGGCACATATTTGTTTATCTTTACAAGTGGTTTGCAAAAGTAGTAATCAAGTCTTCACACTTTGTTTTAATTTGAAATACCACAGATATTCCATTTATTTATTTTCTAATAAAAATAATATCAAAGCTGTCAAGGTAAGAAACATCTGCCTAGTTGAGGTGATTGACACTGGCAAAGGTGAGTGGAAAATTATAAATTGTAGGTAAGCCTGTTGATATTATTAATAATTGTATGCAGCACTTAATAAAGGTCAAATAAATAGGCCTATAAAATAAATACATTTTAAAAAACAGTGAAATTATAATAATATGAGCAATAGATCACAGCAGTTGTGCTGTGTCCTGCACGTCATTGCTCTCATCCATAGCCAAAGCAAAAAACTCGAATTCTGATGCTTTCTCATTCAGCTGGTCAGACACGGTGTCCCCCAAATCTTCGGTTCGCCTGGTCATAGCAGGTGCGGAGAGACTCACCGCGTTGAGCGCATCCTTCTTGTCGGGACACACCTCCTCGGCCACAGCAAGCATGCATACTTTAACAAAGTCCCCATCAGTAAACAGCTTTCCATGGCTAGTAGGTGAGCTACCTTATAGCTAGCTCGGAGAGCAGCCTGGTTGATCTGGGTTTGGCGAAGGAATACATTCTGTTGTGCAGCCAGTCCGCATTTCATCCTCCGAATCCTGTCTTCTCTTGTTTGCCCTCGCAAACTAGCATACTCTTTGTGGCATAGTTCGAATTACGTGGGAGCCAATGGGAGCTGAGCTCCCATTCCCTCAGGCTCCCATGAAAGAAGCAAACTTAATTTTCTGTGGAAGTCTCTCAAATACGTCATATATCACCATAATAAGCTTGAATAGCCTATATCACCATATAAATATAAATAAAACTCATTTCATTTCCGATCACCATGCAGCCATAACTTTGTATTGAACGTGTTATTAAACCGCAACATGTACGGCTGTACTTCACCACCACACCACTATGCGCGCAAACTGAAATCTGCAGCCTGCGAAATCAATGTGAAGTTAAGTCCGAAGAAGACTTGTCCTCTATCTCACAACGATCTTACTTTGTTTAACTATATTATATATATAATTTGTTTAACTATATATATATATATGTGCAACATCGCGTGTGTGTGTGCATGCGCGCGCCTGTATGTGAAAGCTGTGCACTGCAGTGCGCTGGTCCAGGAGAGCGAGTATGCATTGCTTTTTTTTTTTTTTTAAATAGAGACCCCCATAGGGTCAAATTTATAATTCGAACCCTGCTTTGTGGCGGGTTTCGTAGTGACGACGCAGATTATATTCTTTGAAAACCGGCACACTTTCTTTACATACAAGACAAACTGCACGGTCCTTACACTGAACGAAAAAATAATCGGTGGTCCACTGTTCTTTAAAAACTCTGCACTCTCTGTCACCTTTTCGCTGACCGCTAGCCATTTTGCTGTCCTGAACACTGACAGTTCTTTGCGCATGCGCTGCCTGTCACTGCTTGATCGCGAGCATATGACGAAAATTCGGAAAATATGAATAGTTCATTTTATAACTAAATATCAATTTTAATTGATAAAATCAACAAAATACAAGATGCAGACATGTTATTATTTGCCAAAAAGCAATTTAAAAAAATAGGCCATGACCACTTTTGGGGATTGCCTCATAGGGCCGGTTCAAGTGGTGGGGGGCAGAGGGGCTGGGGGCCGGTCAAAGGGGGGTGGCGGGCCGGATCTGGCCCGCGGGCCGTAGTTTGGTGACCCCTGAACTACAGCATCTGAATTTTAGTATTTAAAAAAAAAAAACGTAAATAACGGTAATTGCGTGCTGACCCCAACACACACACACACACACACCAACATTATAGCACAAAATAGAAAGGGTCTACATAGTCCTAATTGGTACTGTTAGAACCAGAAAAGGTTGTAGTTTTATGAGCAACTTTTTGGAGGTGAACCCGAACAAATTCCTGGCTGTTGTGCACTCGCTGCACACAATGCATATATAGCACAATGCGCCACCCACTCCTGCCAGCTCCACTACGGAAAGTGAAAGTGTCTAATTACTGCCATTATTTAGCCTTGTATAAAACTTCAGAACTGCTATCAGTTAAAAGGACAACAGACTAAGGACAACTAATAAATTTAAGCAACAAGCCAAACACAAGCTTGACACTTATTGTGCAATGAGTTCTTTGGGATGGCACTTCTGTTTCCAGATAGGAACTGCTCCACGTAGAAGACGTTGCTCCTTCTATGTAAATTTGCCTCACAAATTTATCTTTTTATGTATTAATTTATGTATGGAGCAGACATCAAACCAAATCAAACCCGTTCATTCTGTAAGTGTCCTGCCGACTTTAGGCCATAATGGATCAAAACTCCACTTTTTTTAATTTAACTTTTTTTTTTATCGGCTACACTTTAACAGCCTTGAACAACACGCCTCTTGAGAGGCATGCTTTGGTTAGTATTGTTGTGGAATTTAAAAAAAAAATCATTAAAAACATGCTACACTTTGCGAAGCAGAAATGCGGCAAACTTTCAAGCATATGATGTCACTTCCTTTGAATTAACAGTAACTTACCAGGAATGCATTCATGTAATGGTGGACTCAAAGAGCCAAATTTTAACAACTAAACAGAACATGGTCCCGGTCTCGTATTAAAATACAATTTAGACAATAAACTATTGAACATGTTTAGTTTTATAAGGTATCATTTCCAGGAGTGGTGTCATTTTCGTAAATTGACCCACGGAGGGGTCAATTGACCTTTTTACCTAAAAGGCCCACAAGAGGGTCATTTGACCCTTTTTACCTAAAAGGCCCACAAGAGGGTCATTTGACCCTTTTTACCTAAAAGGCCCACAAGAGGGTCATTTGACCCTTTGGACCCCCTGTGGACACTCCTTTTGTTGTGGAAATGTGGCTGTTAGCGGCTCACAGAAGTCACTTGAGTCACAGAGTCGCTTGAGCCGTGTTTTTGCATGTGTGTGTGTGTGTGCCCATATGGTGGATTTATAAACATATGGTGGATTTTTATGCAGTGAATCATCAGGATGAACGAGAATTTGGGATCAAAACTCTTGACATTTATTGTTAAAAAAAATCAAAACAAAACATATTTACAATGAATGAAAAAGCAACTGTTTTCCCAGTTTTCGTGTGGAAAGTTTTCGTGTGGAAGTTTTTCCAAGCCAGGTGTTAAGACTGAAGAGTCGAGAAAATGCAAAAATTCCTCTCGCTGGGAGTGGGCCACTAATAAAAGATTGTATTCCAGTCTTATAGAGATCAGAAAAAAGTTTTCTGAAATCATCTTGGACAAACAGCTGTTCTCTGAAAACATCATTTGCTCCCACATGCACAACAATACGTTTGATAGTTTTGTGCTTGGACATTTACATACAATTACACACACATTGTAAGGTGTGACCCCCTCACCCCTCACCTCACACACTGCCCCTAACAGCCTCATTACCATAACAAACTGTTTTCCCAGTTTTCGTGTGGAAAGTTTTTGCAGAAGTAACTGTTATTTTTGTGTGCCAAAAATAGAAAAAATATATTTACAAAGAAAAAAGCATATTTACAAAGAATGCAAATGAGTGAAATACATTTGAGCAGTCACTCACAATTCTGGCACAGCCATTGCTCCTTTCTGCATTTCCCACATGTATATTTATAACAGCCAACACAGCGCACAGTTGCACGATTGTCCTTGCATTTGATTTTAGCCTGACACTTGGCTCTTTGTCCGAATTGTGGTGTGGAGGGTTGTTGCCGAAGCAATTGCTCCTTTTGGACCTTTTTCATACCCACGTGGGAGTGAGCCAACTCTCTTGCCAGTTCAAACAGGAAATCCACCCGTCTTTCCTTTCTCCCAGTGCATAATTGATAGAGCACGTGGGCATTCAGTGCTGCAATGTCTATCATGTTGTAGAACACTGATATTGGCCAGCGCCTTGTTCCTGCGCGGACAGTGTATTCCCGCACCATCTGGTCCATGATATCGACGCCGCACTTTGTTGTGTTGTAGAGTGTGATGGTGTTTGGCTTCTTTTTGGCGGTTTCCTGTGTCTGAATCGTGCTGTGCATGCTGCTGAGAACATATACTGTCTTCTTCCGCTTGGGCGCATACACAGTCAGTGTGGCACCAGTGGATGAAAATACCTGGGTGGTAAATTCATCGCGGTGCATCTGTCGAGTTGATGGTGGAATTTCTTGGCGAATCCTGTTGACTGTGCCGAGGATGGTTGAATTCCGGCTAAGTAGTCGTTTTGCAAGTGACAGTGATGTAAAGAAATTGTCTGTGGTAACATTTCTGCCCTTGTCCAAGAATGGTTCCATCAGCCTCATGACTACACTCTCAGACACTCTCTCCCCACGAGGCCGAGTGGGGTCCTTGCCAAGATATGGGAGGATGTTGCAGACGTATTTGGTTTTCAAGTCACACGCCACCCAAAACTTGATACCAAACTTGTCTGGTTTAGTTGCAATGTACTGTAGGAAACAGCAGCGAGTCTTGCACGGGAAAAGTTGTTCGTCAATGGTGATGTGTTGACCAGGGATGTAGGATGTGATGCAGTTGGTGACAAACAATCCCCATATGTTTGAAATTGCAGCAAACCTATCAGTCTGTACTCGCTCGCTGCGGGTGTCTCTGTCATCAAAGCGCAGGTGATGCATCCTCTCCCCTCCTTTACTCTCTCCTGCCTTTCACTTTCTCCTCTGTGCCCTCCTCCCTCTCTTATCTGCCCTCCTCAAATCCAAACTTACTCAGTTTCCCTCCACTTCTCACCTCTATCCTCTGCTCTTCTTCTCTCTTCTCTTTCTCTACTCCTGGACCCCTTTCTCTCTCCACTCCACTCCACACCACTCCTTTCTCTCTTCCAGACTCTCTTCCGTGTCCTCTCCACTCCTCAGTTCTCCACCACCCTGCTCTGTGCTCCACTCCTCTCTTTGCCTCTCCTCATACCCCCTCTCCTCTCTTCTCCTCTCCACCACCCTCCTCTGTGCTCCTCTCCTTTCCTCTCCTCTCTTCTCCTCTCCTCTGTGGTCCTCTCATTTCCTTTCCTCTCCATCCCTTTCCTCTGCTCTGCTCTCCTCTCCTCATCTCTCCTCTCTTCTCCTCTTCTCTCCTCTTTTTTCCTTTCCTCTACTCTCCTCGTCTCTTCTCTCCTCATCTTTCCTTTCCTTTCCTTTCCTTTCCTTTCCTATCCTTTCCTTTCCTTTCCTCTCCTCTCTTCGTCTCTCTTCTCTTCTATTTTCTTCTCTCCTCTGTGCTCCTCTCATTTCTTCTCTTCTCTTCTCTTCTCTTCTCTTCTCTTCTCTTCTCTTCTCTTCTCTCTCCTCTCCTCTCCTCTCTCCTCCATGCTCCTCTCCTCTCCTCTCTCCTCTCTCCTCTGTGCTCCTCTCCTCTCCTCTCCTCTCCTCTCCTCTGTGCTCTCCACTGAACCTAACGCTTCAGAAAATCAGTGATCATGTTTCATGTCCAAGCAAAACGTTTAATTCATAATATTATATGTATTATATACAGTATACTGTATTAGTTACTATTTACCTGTGGTGATTTCAGAGGCTGACAGCCCTTCGGAAGAAGCTGTCTGCCCCTGTTTGTCTTGGCTGTTACCAACACAGAAACAACTGTTTTCTTCAATGCTGGCTGAGAAAAGATTGCAAGTCTGTAATGGTCTACTAAGACTTTGTTCAGAACACCAGACGATTTATTTGCAGACGATTTATGTGTAATTCTAAGCTCATACCAAATGAAAAACAAGTTTTTCCAAGCCAGGTGTTAAGACTGAAGAGTCGAGAAAATGCAAAAATTCCTCTCGCTGGGAGTGGGCCACTAATAAAAGATTGTATTCCAGTCTTATAGAGATCAGAAAAAAGTTTTCTGAAATCATCTTGGACAAACAGCTGTTCTCTGAAAACATCATTTGCTCCCACATGCACAACAATACGTTTGATAGTTTTGTGCTCGGACATTTACATACAATTACACACACATTGTAAGGTGTGACCCCCTCACCCCTCACCTCACACACTGCCCCTAACAGCCTCATTACCATAACAAAATGAGTGATTAGTGTATTCGGCAAAAGCTGTGTGGGTCAAATGACCCCTCTCTGGTCCTTCTAGGTAGGCAAGCTGTGTGGGTCAAATGACCCCTCTCTGGTCCTTCTAGGTAGGCAGAAAAATTGTGGTCTTTGTAGTGTTAACAAACTTAATGCAACTTCAGGTGTATCTATCTGGACTGGTGTATCGGGCGTTTCTGTGTAGTGTTGCTGTTGCATGCAGGTGCTGCTACCATACTAATGTGTTTAACATTATGTGAATGTTCCTGTCTATGTGTATGTGTATCATCAGGTGTGTGTGTGTGTGTGTGTTACCTCCCCTGTTCTCTGTGTGGGGCCCGTTCCCGGAGTCCGCCCGTCAGTCTGCTTTGCTGTACTCCTCACAGGGCCTCTGTTTGCTACTGTGGAGACAATCTGGAGCAATGTGTCCCTTCTGATTGCAGCTGTAGCAGGTTGCGCCTTTTATCCAGGACGGGTCACCCCAGGTCATCCTGCCTTGGCCCCTACCTCGACTTCTTCCTCTTTGTCCAGGCTGAGCAGTCTGGAGAAGAGTGAGAGTGGCGGCATGTAGGTCTTGGTCTCTTTGTGTTGACTTTGTCTTCTCCTTCTCTTTCATCAGCCTTTCTGCATGCACAGCGTACTGCTCGATCTTGGTGAGACTGGCAGTTTCCCACAGGAGACAGAGCTGCTTTACTGACTTGGCCACTGCTGGATTCAGACCGTTCATGAAACTGTTCCGCAGGTGCGCTTCCCAGACCTCAGGAGTGCCTTCCACTCCAGCCAGGGTCACAGGTCTGGTCAGGCCACTGTGTTTCTCATGCGCGGCGGTGAGACGGGCAAGAAACGCTGACACCACTTCACCATCTTCTTGCTTACACATACTGATCTTAGTAATGTCTATGTTCAAGGGAAAAGCTTCGATCAGATGAGCACAGATAGCAGTGAGGGTATTTCTATACTCACTATTGCCATCCACTGGTCAGCTTCTGGCCGCTCTCTGGAAACCTTGCTCCAATCTATACCCATCTTGGTCATGAGTAGGTGACGAAGTTCATGGGTGGTCGGTCGGAATTCTCTGCAAAACATCAACAGTTTGTTACCAAATCTCTTTCCTCCTACCTCTCTCAGATTGGGAAGAGAAGCCTTGCTTTCCTTCATGTCAGCTGTCATCCAGGGTCTGTGGACTTGAAGCATGCTGTCAGCTCCAGCCACTTCCACCATTGGAAGATGAAGGACTTCAGACTTTAGGTTACGGCCTTGTGGACCCACTGGTGAGCATGTGGTCAGGTCCAGGAGGGTGTCTCTTCTGTCGCCATATGCAAGACCGGATCTCGTGTGTGACGGAGAAGCAAGGAGAGGCGCTGATGCTGGAGGCGGCTGGTAGAGATTCCAGAGGCTCAGTTTTTTTTCTTTGTCTCGACTTCTCCCCCTTTCTGTGGGTGAGGCACTTGTGGGAGTGATGCTCCGTCTTGCTGAGGAGGTAGTGTGTGTTGGGGTGGTGGGGCAGATTCCAGGTCAGGGTCCATCTGAAATTTCAAACACTGAGAAGAGGGTGAGAGCCCTGCCTGTCGCTTCTCTCTTTTGTACTCTCTTTTAAGTGTTTCTTCTTTCCATGCAGAAAACTCCCTCCAGTCCCCTAAGAACTTAACATTATCTGCAGACTCTTCTTTTTCTTTCCGTTTCAACTTTTCTTCTAACTGTTCTATCTGCCTGGGACTAAAACTACCCTTCTCAGGGAATCCTAAGTCCTTTACCCATATATCAAACTGTGCTAAGCAATCCTCGCCATATGAGGTTTTCATAAACTGGATGTTTGGGCTGTCATAGGAACACCCAATTCTTATTATAGCACATGTAGCCTCAGGCTTACTTGCTTTTTCTTTTCTTTCCCTAACTTACCGTTTCTGTTCCCCATTGTACACTGTTATATCAATAGGTTATGAGAACAATGGCTGAGTTTTTATCAGGATCACAAGAAGAACAAGTTGGACTATGTCCAAAAATGCAACACAATAATCCTTTAGGTATGTTCTTATTAGTAAACAATTTATCTGACATTTGCCTTAAACTAAAGTAGGTATCATTTAGCACAACAACCTCAAAGACAACTCACGTATGTGTACAAAATCTATTTCTCTGTTTCAGAATTTGGAGGAGGACAGTACTATGTTAATTCATCAATATTTTGCATGCACACCGGTGTGTCTTGGCGACTTCGTGACTGAACCTCTCTATCCCGTTCCTACGATGGGCCACTTGTTCACACAAAACAAAGGGAGCAAGATTCAATTCTTTCCCAGTTACGAATCGCTGAACGTGAATCCGTCGAAACACGCACCCGTACTTCCCTCGCTCAAGTAGGTGAGCCGTTACCCAGTTGTCACTTAGGCGGATTTTCTCTTACACAACCCAATAAACTACTCACGGTATATTGTCTCAAAATTGTGTTTTATCCCATAACCCAAAGTCTGAACAAAAATGTTCTTAAAGTGATTAGTTCAGAGTTTAGTAAAGAGAAAAGAATTCATGATGATGTTTTCATGGAGATGTACCTCACTCAAAATATCATGAAGGAATGTGACTCCAAATTTCACAAGATGCCTGGCTACATACAGCACTTTCAAGTTGACCCCTTTGGTGTACACATGCATACTGAAAGAGGAGTAAGCATAGTTGTGCAACACCTGAAAAAGAAGATCCCGCTGATGTTATACCTAGATGCTACAGGTAATGTTGCATCCAAAGTTCCCGGGCAGACCAAAAAAGTCCTTTACTACTCACTCTTCCTGGAGGGGGTCAGAATGCACCTCCCTTCCCAGTCTGTGAAATGCTGACAAACGAACACTCTGTACCACCAATCACATTCTGGCTAATGTAGTTCTTCAGAAAACTGTCGCAGTACACAAAACTAAGAATACATCAAGTTGAAACAGATTACAGCTGGGCACTAATGCAAAGTGTTCTTCTGTAATTCAACAGGGAGAGCATTGTTAGCTACCTAGACAGGGCTTTTTCTATTTGTTCAAAACTGAAGACATGGAAGGACATCAGAATGTTTACAGTGCTACACATATGCTCTGCACATGTGCTCAAGACTGTCACTCAGTCAATTTCAAGAAAAACAGTAGACAAAGGATTGAAGGATTTTGCAACATTTGGTTTTGCCAGGTTACAAAACACTACCTCAATGACGGCAGCACTCAAAATCTTCCACTCACTGTGCACTGTAATAATTGGCAAATACAACAACGACACTGTCCTGTGTAATCTGAAGGTCATGCAGGACTTAATAAAGAAATGCAACATTCCTGACATGGAAGAAACTGAAAAATTAGATGACAGCCCCTTAGCTCAGGAGGAAGATGATGAAGAAAGAAGAAATGCCCACACAATTGTTGGCAGATCTCCCATCACATATGAGTTCAAGAGGGTCCTGAAGGAGGTACAGAGAGAGCTCAAAAAAACAGATGCCGAGAGCCCACATGATGAGAAAAATCCATACTTCTGCCCAGGCATTGTTGATGTACTTCTTGAGAACTACCTCAGCATTTTTCCCCTGTGGAGTGGTCTGCTTTTGGGGAATTTGAAAAGATATGCATCTAACAAAGAAGGTGACACATTTGGCCCAGGTAAGACAAGGGGGACAAACTGCCATGTGAAGAGATGGTTTGGAATTGTCAAACAGTCAATTCTGAAAAAGCAGAGGCGACTGAGGCCAGGGACATTTGTCAGGAAAATGTATGGCTCTCTGCAGGGGAGATACAGAGAACACATCATGTCTCATAACTTCTCTGAGCAGTTACTCTTTAAACTCATGCTACCAAAAGACCTCACTCAATCTCAGGAGAGTTGGGCAAAGCGAGATGGAGCAAAGCCCCAGACTTCCAGTTCCAAATTTTATACTGCTCCAACCACTATTCCAGTTCCAAAGAGACCAAAGTCAACTCTGAACACTGGCAAAGATCTTCAAAAGAGCGCAGATGGGAAGAACAGCAGCCAGCGATGTCCTCACAAGTAAAGGGTCCACGTCTGCCACAGAGGTACTTTTTTGCTGATCACTAAAATGAAATGACTGCTCTAAACAGATTAAAACCAAGTCAGTGTAATTTGCACTTTCCAGAACTATACAAGCATTGTTAAGGAAGCATTTAGAAACATTAAGCATCAGTGAGGCAGTTGTATTCACATCCATGGCTGTCCGATAAAAGTATGTTTTAAGAAGGGACTTAAAAAAGATCACAGACTCAGGACAGTTTAATGTTGAAAGTATTGCAAATGCTTTATGAAGTGATTACAGTTTCATTGTAGGTTGACGCCCTTTGGACATGCAAACCAACTGAAGTTATTGTGGCTGTTGTACGACATGCTGAACATACCCCGTAAGCACAATTACACCCTGTGGCACAGAGAACTTCAGAGTTTGAGGCCTGATGAACTCATCATAGGCAAGGCAAGTTTCTCATTAGAACTGATGTCACAGATTTATCTAAAAGTAATCTACCATATTTTCCGGACTATACGTCACTCCGGAGTTTAAGTCGCATCAGCCAAAAAATGCATTATGAAGATGAAAAAAAACATATATACGTCGCACCGGACTACAAGTTGCACTTTTTTGAAGGGTTATTCTATCCATAGAATCTGTGATTCTATCTGATAAGCGGCACGTGGTTACTGCGCGACTGCATTGTTTATTTAATAAACGAACAGCTGAGCAGTGATAACGCGCCCTTTGCCCTGTAAGTAGCCTAGTCTGATTATTTTAAATATCTACTACTATCTTTAATACTATCACTATCGTTATTACTAATAGCCTATATTATTATAACTAATATTAGTAGCCTATTACTGATGCATTAATCAGTTTGCTTTTAGAATATTTTTACCGGTAGGGCTTATTATCGCCCCATGGCTCTTTCATCTTTGTTATTAAAGCTGTAGTCATCATCGAGGAGTGTCATTCTTCATTTTTGTCGAATTTTATTTCATCAAATCAGAGGTCAAGTAGGCTATAGGTATATCATCTCCAAAGACAGGCACGGTAGTAAAAACAACCGTCTAGTGAAAAAAACAACAACAACCGCTCAGAGAAAAAAACAGGCAGAAAGTGCGCCTGCCAGTTAACGTCATATCCAATGCCGGGGTGGCCCTATATTTAGCCGGGACCATCCCCGGTCCAAACCATCAATGGTGGCCTGCTTGGAACATGGGGAAAATAATTTTCACTAATTTTGGTCACTGATCTTATTCTTGCATTAATCATCAATTCAACTGCACTCTGCATTTTCACATGGCAGCCCAGACGCCGACAGCATCGCAGCAGATTAAATAGGCGCTACCAAATAAGGAAATTCTCCCCTCCCCTCTATTGCAGTTGGTTTGGTCCAAGACTCCTCCTCTGTATTGCGGGGAACTTAAACAACATTGGCGCGAAACAGCGCGCGTCAGTGATGGAGGGCAGAAAGAGGCCAGGTGGAACCGAAAGGGCGAAGCTTAAAAAAAGGAAGGAGGTGGCAGCAAAATGTGCCAAATTGACAGATATATTCTCAAGACCAGCTGGTAGGTTACGAAAGATATGGAGTATGATAACCCTGTTTGTCGATTTTATCAGTCTATGCTAGGCCTATAATGTGTCGATAGTTTGCGATGTCAATTCAGCTTTTTGATGTCATGTGAAATCTCGCAATTTACACGGTATAGATGTGGTGTATGTCTTAATTCTAAGAAGAACCGGACATTGCTTTACATTATTAACAATTTTAGATGAACAGGTCCCAAATGTGCTGTTGCGCGTTATTTCCTCATCCAGCCTATTTCATCTCGCTGTCACACCGTGCATTTCCACAGGCGTGCGCACATTGTGGTTATGAACACATAGGCCTAGAAGTCATATTTGATGTTAAATAATTGTTGTTAAATATATAACTTAGAAGAGGTGTATGCGTATGCCAATATTCTAAGCAGAATCGAACACTTGCTTTAGCCTACATTTCATTTAACCATTTTTGAGTTGCCTAATGCGCCCTCACGCTTTATCTGCCGGTTGCTGAGTACCCAGCATTGTTGATTTGACATTATTTTCGAGGCGTATGCGGCATGTAATGCACAAGCATTGGTTCAAATGCACGCGAGATGGGTGCTTTCGTTATTTTAAGACTATGTGACTAAAAATGTGTTGTGTAATTCGTCTTAAATAACGTGAAACAATCAGCCATACTCGCTGCTTTGCTATTTGGAGTGGCAGTCAGCTGGATTTCGCACCCGACGTAAAAGTTCATTCCCACACCCGGGCCGAAGATGCCGATTTCTGAAGATGCATGTCCTTTGGATGTGTTTTCAAATATTTTCAAATTCCTCCTCCATTTCAAAGTGGCCTGAATGTGAATTAAACTCCCGGACTGAAAACAGGGCCCACTCCGGCCCTGGTCATATCAGATAAAAACATTAAACGTTATTCAGACCATTAACACCATAACATCAGAGACGAAGAATAAAGTTCATCTTGGAAGGAGAGTTATTTTTAAAAATGCAAAACAAAATCATTTATAATAGCCCAGAGAAAAACTGGCTGAATATGTACCGTAACATCAAGTTATTCAATAGCCTATAGACCCTTTTCACTCACGTGACCTTCGTAAACGTGACCGCCATTTTGGACATGAAGAAATAACGGTTTATGGCACAGACCCTTTCGGTTCTCGCTCATCTAGCTGCTACAATGACTGCTTAGACTGCAACAATAATACCTAACACACATTTAAGTATCCGTCGTAAAGACATGAAACTCGTCGAGTGACGAGTGTGTTCATTGATAAGCTAACACAATCTAAAAGTAGACATACCATCACACTGCCCTGGCGCTGTGTACAGTTTACCTTCTATGGTTTGTGCACTCACTATTTGCCATTACTTTCTCCAACCCAATGTTCGAACTATGCCGATATTTTCGGGGGGTCCCTTTTTTCCCTTGGGGGGTGCTTGCGCTTGTCTCAGAGCGCGGATCTCCAAACACATAAGAAGCCTATCTTACTTACATATCACGCGGACTCCACACCTCCACACACGCATCGCGTCTGAAGTCATAACTCATCAGGGGAAATCGTGTCCACATTGGCATGTTCAAAAAACAACCTCGCGTCAACAATGATACCACACGCAAAAAAAAAAAAAAAAAACAGTCAGGCTACTCAACACATCTGATCCACAGCAGCACCAAAGCATCACTGGAAATCATGTCAACAACCAATCTTCCATTTCAACATGCGTCAACAAACAAATGGCACCACAAACATGAACGAATTGGTCAGGCTACCGATTCCAAACCCACAGCAGACGAATAATTAAATGCATCTTACCTTAAAGCAGAATCGACCACAAAGGAAGTCTGTTGGCACACTTCCTTTCTACTAGTTTGTGTCCCCAACCTGGCAGCAGCAGTCGTTGTCATATCGGTTTATTTTATCTTTGATGTAAACACAACACTTCAGATATGCAAATGCTTCCCGTTACACACGATTGCTATGTCAATAGACATCATTTTGCCAGTATTTTAGAGACCATCCATCTTCTCCGTCGGTCAGCATCTGTCGGGATCCGATAAAATGATAAATCTTGCCTTGTGTGTTGATGGTTACTGCATCCAGGTGCACAACAATATAATGGCATGATGGAAGTCTTGCTGAAAGTAAAAACTTTCTTTGATGGCTATATTCCTTTCGATGCTTCACCGTCGTTCCTCGTTGTTGGCTGTGGTAGACTACTGGTAGTTCATGTCCAAAATGGCGGCCGCGTTTGTCATGACGTCACATGAAAAGGGTCTATAGGCCTAAAATCAGGGCTTAATTTGAGCCGGAACATGACAGAACAAGATCCGTAACCTCCGTTGTCGGATCCGGCAGCTATTTTCATTTCATTCGGTGTTCCGGCAGCTATTTAAATGGATCAGATCACCTCCGTGACCATCACAAAGGGAAAAAAATCAAACAATAAATTAAATAAGTAAATAAAAATTTGTTTAGTGTTCGGTTTTGATTTTGATATCTGTTGTTGATTTCTCTCCTATGACATCCACAAAATCTATGCGAAAGGGGAAGAGGGAGGAACATGGGGTGTATACTTCCGCTCAATAGAACACCGGGTTTTTTGTAGCCGTTAGCTTGCGCTGTGGAAAAAATGGCAAAAAAACAAGAAAGCTTACTAAAATTTTTAAAATGAATTATCCAACTTGTTTTGTAAACCCTTTATTTCTTAATTATTACTTGAATTGATTGCACTTATGTTTGCTGGCACTGCTTTTAATGAACAGGAGAAAAACAGGGAGGCAGGGCTCGAAATTAACTTTTTTTCTTTGTGTCCCCCAGTGGTCCCGAATTCTGTGTTGTATTGTCCCGAATGGAAGCAATAGTGTCCCCATTTTTTTCCTCTCTGAAATAACCAGTGGTTAATATTATCATATGAAGTTACTATTATATTTGTAACTATGCAATTTTGAACCCTTTATATCATTTTTACAATAAGTCACAAGACACAAGCGACACATGTCCTATACATCATCTACTTCAAAATTACAGTTATTGCATTTTCAGTTTATTAAACTTTGGCGATCTCACAAAGGGGCCAACTAGCTCATTCAGAAAATGTTTCAACTCCCTACATCTGCAGTACACTTTAGTTGAAAATAAGACCCCTTTTATGTTCATTTCATCTACTTATACCTTGAATATCTGTTGGCACTTATAAGGCCAACTTATAATTTTCACCATTACCGTTATCCATAGCCCTGTGATGACCTGGCGACTTGTCCAGGGTGTACCCCGCCTTTCGCCCGTAGTCAGCTGGGATAGGCTCCAGCTTGCCTGCGACCCTGTAGAACAGGATAAAGCGGCTAGAGATAATGAGATGAGATGAGACCGTTATCCATTTTTATGAACTTTCCGTTATCCATTACCGTTATCCATTTTTATGAACTTTCCGTTATCCATTTTATGAACTTTCGCTGCCGAAAGCAACATCAACATAGTGCCAGGTCCGAGCCTAGTTGTGCTGCTGACTGACTAAACTTTCTGAACTATAAAGACACCAAGAAAACTCACTTATTCTGTTGAACGGTATCTTCCGTCAATATCATCCACATCATTCCTGTTGTATTTTATAACGTTAACGTTTTATAACGTTAACAGTGTTCATTAAGTTCATTCAGTTGCTAGCGTTGCCTGCAGACCAGGCGATGACACTTTGGATCCTGAAGGTCCCGGAGACGTTATGTCTGGGCTTTCAGTTTCTTCCCCGCGGTCGGTCCGCTTCAACCACTTAAGCATTTTTGTTCTGGCAAGAGTCGGCGCAGCGTGTGCGGTAGCAATTCCATTCCAAGTCCATATAATGCGGACTCCGGCCGAAGATTCTAGAACAGAATAATGCGCTGCTCTGTAGCCTCCGGATGCAGGTGCATCGAAAGTGTAGCTACTATGTATTTTTCGCTGTTAACGTTTTAAAATTAAAATTGACAAATTAGGTGAATGTCTACGTATGTGTTACGGCTTTGTCAATAATATTAATGTAGAACTTTTTTTCTAGATCTATTTTTTTTCCATTGTCCCAGATATGATAATTTTGTGTCCCAATGACATTTTTTATGGTCCCCGGGACCTCGGGACACCGTTAGTTTCGAGCGCTGCAGGGAGGGCTCGGAAAATGACCGCAGGTTGGAATCGAGCCCGGATCCCTGGATTTATGGTATGGCACCTGAGCCACAAAGTCCCACTGGCACTGTTTTTAAATACCCTACTTAAATCCTTAAAATGAGTCATTTAACTCATGTCTTGTGTGATCTGATCTCCAATGGTGAAATAAACCGGTTGTGATATGAGTACAGTCTTATTTTAGAAGATAAATTTAATATATAATTGAATATATAGCCTAATAAAAAATAATATTTTATAACATAATATCACGACATATTACTGTCTGTAACTGTTCGTCACTAAAGCGTTTTCTAAGATCATAATGTCTGATATTATTATTATTATTTTTTTTTTTTACATACACAATAAGCGTGTGTGCGTAAAGTTATAGTAAACCTAGCCTGGGCCCGCCCATCCTAAGCGTGACGCAACACGAGGGCCTGTTGCGAGCTTAGTCTGACCAGGCAAGCTATCTACAGCTCTTCCAAGCTCCCGAAAAATCGGGAACCAATCAACTTTGAGCATCTCCAACGGCCCTGGGTAGAGGCGTGTTCAAGGCACTGACGTAGTAGAACTGCGACCGGAAGCCATAGATTGTTTACAGAATCTATGCAGGAAGCGCTTCATTCACGCTTCCGCATCTATTACGCATAGATGCTGTATTGAAAGCATTCAACGGGAAGTTCTCATTGAAAACGGAGCAAAGAGCAGCCCTGGAGGTATTTATTGAAAGGAAGGAAGGTTTCACCTTGCTCCCGACTGGCTTCGGTAACAGTTTAATCTACCAGTTAGCCCCGTCGCGTCGCATACGTCAGAGGAAAGAGTGATGTGATTGGTTTAAGCTTCGTCACAGCCTTTTCTGGCTTCGACCAGTAGCAAACTGAGGCATTTCAGGGAGGCGGGTCAACCACAGGCTCTGGGAAACGGTTGGGCTTAATATCTTGGCCAGACCAATAGCTCGGAGAGCTTTGAAGTCGCGTTAGCCAGGCTATAGACCCCTTTCACATGACGTCACCGCGCCGCGAGATTTTGTTAGGCACCATATTGGAAGACCAAGTACATGCACTCACAATATAAAACAAAGTACGAGCGAGAGTAAAGTGACACGATGGTTGATAATTCTGGTTATGTGAGTACATTACCAGTTGCAGAAAGGGCACGGTATGTGGAGAAACTGGCTGTGATTGATGGGTTTGACCCATATGATAAGACTCAGAAAAAATTATGTGAATCCAAGCACACAGTTTAACGCAAAAGTTCGTTTATATCCCGACCTTGTCAGCTGTCAGATTTATGTTAATGGACCCAGTAAGCTGGTAAATAATATTTTTTTTTTCTTTACCAAATTCTAACAGAAAACGAGAGCGCCCGAAAGGGAAAACCGAGCCGAGCCGCCTCACGGCTGTAATGCAAATTGCTTTCCTCCTCGGTATACAAGTGCGCTTCCATGGTAGGGAAAAAGAAACTACATTCTGCCACCTATGTAGTCCCCTATTTAAACAAATAGGAGTCATTCAGGATTCAGCCATGTTTTTGCTCCGTGTTTTTACTCGACCAAAGTTATACAGTATTATGAGCTTTAAATTGCATAAATAAAACCATTTGGTGAAACTTTGAAGAAGAGATTGTACTGGTTTAAAGTTTTTACCTAACGTTTTCATGTCGACTCCAATTAATACACTAGTAGAATCGATGACTAGTTTAGTAGGCCAAAACCTTTCAATTTTTGACTGTACCAGCCTGAAAAAACTTGCGACAGTCAAATGGAAAAAAAGCAAGCTGGTCATGTTGTACTGGACTAATCTATGACTGATGAGTATAGTAAGTGATACTAGTACTGATACAATAAAACAGACGACTGTAATCTGGTAGGCAGCACGATTTATATAATTTCTCTGTGTCAGATACATAAGGAGGACCGGACACCAATTCTGCCATCTGTTTGCTACCCAGACATTGTAAACTATTTGTTGTTTACACCCAGTGCCTACACTGCTGATGACTTGAAAGCCTACAAAGGGCTACAGGCTTACAATTATGTTGTTAGTGGCTTGGTTCATGATATTACAGCTGTTATTAAGAATAACCTACACATAGTTATGGCCAAGGTAATCTTGTTGATATTTATCTTTTAATAATATATCTTTTCAGTTGAAAAATTAATACTTTTTGTTACTATTAAGGTATCCATAATTTAGGTTAATTTATCCAAATTATACATATGTATTTATGATATATGCCTACACAACAACTATGTTTTATTTATATAATAGGAGGGAGAGCAAGCCCCAAACCATCCTAAATTATTATTATTATTATTATCTCATCTCATTATCTCTAGCCGCTTTATCCTTCTACAGGGTCGCAGGCAAGCTGGAGCCTATCCCAGCTGACTACGGGCGAAAGGTGGGGTACACCCTGGACAAGTCGCCAGGTCATCACAGGGCTGACACATAGACACAGACAACCATTCACACTCACATTCACACCTACGGTCAATTTAGAGTCACCAGTTAACCTAACATGCATGTCTTTGGACTGTGGGGGAAACCGGAGCACCCGGAGGAAACCCACGCGGACACGGGGAGAACATGCAAACTCCACACAGAAAGGCCCTCGCCGGCCCCGGGGCTCGAACCCAGGACCTTCTTGCTGTGAGGCGACAGCGCTAACCACTACACCACCGTGCCGCCCATTATTATTATTATTATTATTAAATTGTAGAAGTCTGGGAGGCTTGCTCCTCATACAGTTATCAACTTGAGGCCAATTTAGCATGTTTTAAATCTGAATTTCTTGCGTTTGCTTACCTCAAAGTGTCTGCAGATCATGCACAGACTTATCCATTATATCCACAGTTTTTTTGCTAAGTCTCACACAGGTTTCTTTCAAGTCTACTGTTGGGCCAATAAATCATAAATAAAACAGCTCAGATTTGTTTGTTTAAGTCGTTTGCCACTCCACTTTATTCTCGTGGGTTCACATACCGCTGCCGTTATTTCCCCCTAATCACGAGTTTGGTCTTCCAAAATGGTGCAGGGTCTGTTTACTTCCGGTTTTGGGTGACGTCAGTGAAAGGGGTCTATAGTAAACCACCCCCTGCCTTTTTTTTTTTGAGTCGCCGGACCCACCCACCTCCTGCGTTCCGGGACCTCCCACTTCACAAATTAAGCACTGCCTAAAATCATTACATAACTTATTTAAATAACTATAGGCCTATCATTAATAAACACAGGTCAATCAAGTTGACGATTTCACTCCAAATCAGCAAATCCATTGAATTCCTCATCCTCGGTGTCGCTTCTGAACAACTCTGCCAACTCCAGCGGCAGACGAAGCGCCATTTCCTCTTCTTCTGCGTAGCTGTCGTCAGACTCGGCATCAGCTCCAGTTATTCCGCGGTGAAAAAAAAAACATATATACGTCGCACCGGAGTATAAGTCGCATGGCCAGCCGAACCATGAAAAAAAGTGCGACTTATAGAGGGATCCCGCATGACGTCACCGCGCCGCGAGATTTCGGTAGTCGCCATATTGGAAGACCAAGTACACATCTATGCAAGTACATACATACATAAAACAAACTACACCTGAAATGTAGCCAGGGCCGGTTCTGTCCTAATCTGGACCCGGGTGCAACATCGCGCAACCCCCCCCCCCCCAAAAAAAAAAAAAACACACCAGTCTAAATCAGGACAACCAGTGTTTGAACTACGGGGGTACTCGGGGGATCCGAGATCCCCTGAAACAGACATGAGATCCCTTGAAAACATGATTTGGGAAATGTTGGGGGGTCTCTAAAATATTGGCAAAATGATGTTTATTGACATAGCAATCGTGTGTAACGGGAAGCATTTGCATATCCGAAGTGTTGTGTTTACATCAAAGATAAAATAAACCGATATGACAACGACTGCTGCTGCCAGGTTGGTTGTTGAGTAGCCTGACTGTTTTTTTTCTTGCGTGTGGTATCATTGTTGACGCGAGGTTGTTTTTTGAACATGCCAATGCGGACACGATTTCCCCTGATGAGTTATGACTTCAGACGCGATGCGTGTGTGGAGGTGTGGAGTCCGCGTGATATGTGCGTAAGATAGGCTTCTCATGTGTTTGGAGATCCGCGCTCCAAGACAAGCGCAAGCACCCCCCAGGGAAAAAAAGGGACCCCCCGAAAATATCGGCATAGTTCGAACACTGAGGACAACCATCACATAACTATAACTATAAACATTTTAGATCAACTATTTTAACTAAATGGGCTATAATAAATAAGCCTGCAGGCAGCCGCGGCGGGCTGCCTCAGAAAAGTAACCATTTGTCCTACCTTAAAACTCGTTTTGCATTTTCTGCCTCCTTTTTTGTATTTTCGACCCTGCGTTTATTTTCTTTCCTTTTCTGAAAACCCGATTTGTGTCCAGACATTTTGTTCTGCTACCAACGAACTAACTCGTCAGGTCTCGTCTCTCGAGTCCGCAATGAAGGGCAACAATTGATACATTTTTACAAACAGCCAATAGGGAGGTTGCAACGTTCAGGCTCTCCTTTGCTCACAGACACTCAGTAATGCACTTATTCTCTGTCTCCTGGCAGAAAACTCCTTAGTTTGCTCCCCTTGTGTCTCAATCACAGCTGGTATTCTGAAGAACGACTTCTTTTCACCTTTCCCATCAGCTTTGTTAGAACACCCTAACACAGCACAAAAGTTTACCATTGTAGGTTTATGATGAATCAAGTGCCTCGTGGGTTTAAATTCCGCGCGCTGCCATTATTTCCCCCTGATCACGAGTTTGTTGGTCTTCCAATATGGCGCAGGGTCTGTTTACTTCCAGTTTCCGGTGACGTCAGTGGGAAGGGTCTATAGTCCGAAAAATACGGTACTTGTTGATGGATCAATCCTTTAAAAAATTATGTGAAAATGTTATGAGTTGTGCTGCATAAAATGATTTAACAAGTTAATTGTCGTGAAAGAAGGTCTGAAGTGTGACTTCGGACAAACCAGTCTTTAGCTAAAGTATTCAACAATGTGATTAAATATGACTTTAGACTCTACATTGCCATTACCAACACACCAATATTTTTGTGTGATTAATTTTCTCCAAAAGGTGATAGAATGTTACATTAGAGCCATCCTCAATTCTAAGGATACTGCTGGCCGACTGTACCTCATGAATCACTACACCGTGGGTGCAATTGTACATGGCACAGAAGAGCAGAAGGCAAGGCAAGGGTTAAAAAAGGTGAGTATAACTGTAATAATTATTATGTTATCACTGTAGTAGTCTTGCTTTTAATCAATACATTTACAATAGCCACTTCACCTTTTTGGTTGGTCCTGTGGAGGAAAATACATAATATATTCTCATCATGAAATCTTTGTTTTTTGTCCGGTCACATTTGATGACTATGATGGAGCCACTGGATTTGTCAACATAGAAAATGTGCACGAAGTTTGTGGTGAGTATAAAGCTACTTATAGTACTATGTACTATAACAGCATTTATTTATGGCTCATGGTTTGTCCTAGGGTTGGGCGGTATTACGGTAAGAAGGTATCCCGAGGTATCCAAAAGTACCAACGGTATCGGTCTCATTCCCGTCATTTTAAAAAAATATATAATATCTAAATAAATATGGAGTACATGAGGTCATAATATAAAATAATAAATTGAAGATCATCCCGAATAACTGTGTGATCGTATTTTCACTAATTCTATCAATTTCCTAAAGAAGTTCTCATCGCGTGCAGGGTTGTTTATGTCGTTACCATGGCAACCCTGCATGACATTTGGAGTCTGACAGAAAGCTTCGCAAGAGACTGAGACCGCGGTTGAAAGATGGCAAGTCAAGATAACGAGTTAGTGGCAAAAAAAAAAATACAACATCGGCAGTGTGGCAGTATTTTGGTTTCAAACCAAACGAAAAGGAAGAGCCAGCAATAATGTAAATGACCGCGCAAAATCGAAAAAAATCTAATATGTCCCCTAAGGCACACCATAGCCTGGGGTACTCCACTTCCACGAGATCTCTCCAATGAGTTGTGTTTTGAGTAGGTTACATGAGTAACAACAAGGTAAAATAATATAACGTATGACATTTGGGATGTGGGTAATAAACGTTTGAAATGTCATCTACTGAAGAAACGGAAGAAAACATCGTAGCGTAAACTGTTCGGTTTCTGGTGGGAATTAGCAATGCGCTTGCTATCTTTGTTGGGTGTGTTAAACCGTATGGATTTAAGTGGAATAATTGTAAGGAGTTATGTGATCAAGACAACGTTTTAAGCAAGGTAAGGCCATTTGATTATTAATTCCCCCGCCATGGCATGACGTGGGCCCATATGATTTTGCCTTGTGCAGCTATCACGCATTTGAATTAGGTTCGCCTCATTTGCGCTGAAGAATATGGTTTATCGCGCAGTCTAAACGGACTTGGGTGTTGGTTGATTCTTTTTCTTTTCTTTTTTTATTTCCCATGCTTGAAAGGGTATGATCCTGCTCATCGTGTACTTTTTTTTGATGGAGTAGGTGAAATAGTGCTGCAAATGGCGTTTCAACGCAGACGTGTGTAAACGACAGTTGAATGCTATTTTCAAGATGAAGGAAGAGTTGCGTGATGCTTTGAAATATCTCTTAATCCATTCATCAATGCACAAAATTCGCTTTGCTGCTTAATCCATACCACAATGCACATAATTCGCTATGCTGCTTTTAAATAGTACATTTGAGGCATAGGCGCAGGTCTGGACAAGGTCCGCCGGTATCGGCGCACGTTACACAGTAGGCCGAAACAAAATATTTTTTTCTCGGTAATACCGTATACCCCGGGAAAACACAGAGACAGTTTAAAGGTATCAAAATTTGGATACCGCCCAACCCTAGTTTGTCCATTTAAAAGTTATCAACCTTGTAATTGCTATAAAGGTTTATGAATACCTATAATCAAGTAAATACATCTACATAGATTACTATGAGTTGAATCTTCTTTTAATAAAAAGTTCATGTACTTTTGTCAAATTTTAGAATTAATTAACTCACAGACAATGAGAGGCTTACTGTGCATCAATTTGTCAACTGCAGTTTTGAAGTTTTACATAAATAAAGCTTATTGTTTTATTATTGTTGCTGTTGTTGTTAACGACACATTCGAAGATGGTATATGGTTTAATGATGCTACCTTTTCATATTACAGTATCTTCATGCCCTTTCAAACCACATTTTTGTGATTGATCCTCTGCAAGGGTCAAATGAAGTTGAGGACTCCAGAAAGGCTGGCTACAGATTTGGGTAATATTAAATAGATTACGGGAAGTAAATAGGTTACACACACATTCTGTATAGCCATAGAGTAAGTGCAAAGGTAAAGCAAAAATGTATTTTACTTTCAACCTGTGTAGACAGTATTTCAAGATGCGCCGGAACAGACTAGGAAAGGAGGACTGGGTTAACATCAAGTGGCAGCCTGGCAAGATAACCCACACCTTCCAGAAAGATGTCACCAGTTGTGGGATCTTTGTCATGCAGGTGATTCTTGTGTTTTCTTTATGATAAAAAAGCATGTCGTTTTACTATGTAAGATGATCATACACAGTACATGTGGTGTTTTGCCATCTCTACAGATGGCCAAGATGACGGTGACACAGTTTCCAAACATCCCAAAGAGGTTTCACATTAATGCATCAAAAAAATCTCTTCAAAAACTAAGAGGAGACATGGCAGAAGACATTCTGAAAGGATCAGGTATTGCTCAAAATATTACATTGATATGTCAAACACTTCCTACAAATTTAACAGTAATAAAGGCCTGTATTTTTTTTTTCAGTTTCAAAGGATGAGTTCTGTTCCTTCTGTGGCAATGAAGACCTGCCCAAGACTGCTGTTGATGCTGTCTGGGTGAGACTTAGACATCAATAGATAATCTGAATAGTGGATAATCAGTAGATAATCTGGGGTTAAGAACCAGACACAACATTAAAGTATTCAAATATTATATACTTTTATGCATTACGTAGAGGTAACATTTTCTTAATATGTTTAATAAATTTATCCCTGTAGATTCAGTGTGGAACTTGCACAAGATGGTTTCACATGCAGTGCCTTGGAATGACAGCGGCAACGACACCAAACAAAGATACCCCTTGGTATGGTGTACTGTGCAACAACCCTAAATAAAGAGGCTGTAGGTGAGTTTGGTGAGGTCTTACCTGAGATAGGAGACTTTCTATGTAAAAATAGGACTGTGGATTTCTATCATTATGTGTGTGTCTATTCTAGGAGCGTTCATTTTGCCGTAGTTATTTTCCATATAATTGTATTGTATCACAGATAATCAAAATGTTGTTTTTCAGTCTCAGGTCTCAGTTCATGTCTTATGGCCACTGAGTGACTGAATTTCTTTGTTTGTTTTTTTGCCGTGTGTGTGTATATACTGTACATGTATATTTTATATATAATATGTGCGTTACTTGAAGATGAAAAGAGTAAACTAGTTTTGATGGCTATTATCTTTATGTATGTGTGAGTATATTTCTATTCAAGGCAAAGACAATACAAAATGTCATAGCTGCACCGGTTAAAACCAAATCACGTGGTACTTTATACCAATGTAACTTGTAATCAGTGCTTGTCAAAAGTGATTGCATATATTTCACTCATTGGTAATAAAAACAAATGAAGGTTCACAAATAATTTCCTTGAAATTATTTTTCATTTGAGACTGTAAGGCATGAGTAAACTGTTCAGAGTGAATCACACTTCAACTCCTGACCACAGGAAGGCCTCCCAAACCAAACTTTCATCCTTCACAGAAGACGCAGTTTAGTAAATATAAGATGGATTGTGTGTTTGAATCTGTACGTCAATTTAACCAGTGTTCTGGTTTGCTGAAAGCAAATGGGGCAGCTTCTTATATGGTTTTGTTAAAATAAATCAAAGTAAAACTGTTTTAAAAAGTAGATTTTGACTGACCACCAGGGATCTCCTGGTGTTTGAGGAGAATTTGCGGCCACTACACTTTATCTTACAATTAAAAAGGAAGACATTTCTCATAGGCGGCACGGTGGTGTAGTGGTTAGCGCTGTTGCCTCACAGCAAGAAGGTCCGGGTTCGAGCCCTGTGGCCGGCGAGGGCCTTTCTGTGTGGAGTTTGCATGTTCTCCCCGTGTCCGCGTGGGTTTCCTCCGGGTGCTCCGGTTTCCCCCACAGTCCAAAGACATGCAGGTTAGGCTAACTGGTGACTCTAAATTGACCGTAGGTGTGAATGTGAGTGTGAATGGTTGTCTGTGTCTATTGCCGCTTTTCCACTACCAACTCGGCTGAGTTGGGCTGAGCCGTGCCGTGCTGAGTTGGGCTGAGTCAAGCTGAGTGGGGCTGTTGGAGTTGCATTTCGACTACAACCGCGCTGAACCGTGCTGGCTGGAAGTGGGTGGACACATTGGGTGGAGTTAGCGAAAGTGGGTGGACGTCAGGTGATGTCGTTAGGCGGCGCAAACAGTGACATCAGTGATCTTTTAAGCAGTAGTCTCACGACCCGGATAGTAAACAATAAACATGGAGGACATGGAGTCGTTAGTGTTGCTGGTCTTGGTGCTGTGGCTTGTTGTCACCAACAACGCCAACAGATACTGGCAAGAGCGTATAGATGAGGCGAGGCGCATAAGGCTTCAGAAATTCTCGTAATTCGTAATTCTCCTTCTTCCGGGTTTACGGTGTTTACAGATCCCAGCGTGCTCGCGGGGCATGTGAGGACACTCCTCCTCACCAATCAGTGCACAGGGGAGTGTCTCCTCACGCCCCTAGCCTCACTCAGCTCGGTTTGGCTCACTTCAGCCCCACTCCAAAACCGTGCGAGGGGTGCTGAGCAGGGCTGAAGCGAGCCGAGTCGTGCTGTTCTTAGATAGTCGAAACGCGAGCCATGTCGGGCTGAAGTGAGCTGAAGCGAGCTGAAGTGAGCTGAAAAAGGGTAGTGGAAAAGGGCCATAAGTGTCAGCCCTGTGATGAGCTGGCGACTTGTCCAGGGTGTACCCCGCCTCTCGCCCGTAGTCAGCTGGGATAGGCTCCAGCTTGCCTGCGACCCTGTAGAACAGGATAAATCGGCTAGAGATAATGAGATGAGATGAGACATTTCTCATACCAAGTGTTGTAGTGTAATCTGTAGGGGATCAATGAAGTGTTTAGTGAGTTTGGTGACACTACACTGTATCGTAGTGAAGTTATTGATTAATATTCCTATTAAAAATTCCCAGAAATTATGAAAAATGCCTTTCTTTCAAACCAAGTATTGTAGTGTAATCTGTAGGAGATCAATGAAGTGTGTAGCGAGTTTGGTGACACTACACTGTATCATAGTGAAGTTATTGATTAATATTCCCATTAAAAATTCCCAGAAATTATGAAAAATGCCTTTCTTTCAAACCAAGTGTTGTAGTGTAATCTGTAGGGGATCAATGAAGTGTTTAGTGAGTTTGGTGACACTACACTGTATCGTAGTGAAGTTATTGATTAATATTCCTATTAAAAATTCCCAGAAATTATGAAAAATGCCTTTCTTTCAAACTAAGTATTGTAGTGTAATCTGTAGGAGATCAATGAAGTGTGTAGCGAGTTTGGTGACACTACACTGTATCATAGTGAAGTTATTGATTAATATTCCCATTAAAAATTCCCAGAAATTATGAAAAATGCCTTTCTTTCAAACCAAGTGTTGTAGTGTAATCTGTAGGGGATCAATGAAGTGTTTAGTCAGTTTGGTGACACTACACTGTATCGTAGTGAAGTTATTGATTAATATTCCTATTAAAAATTCCCAGAAATGATGAAAAATGCCTTTCTTTCAAACCAAGTGTTGTAGTGTAATCTGTAGGAGGTCAATGAAGTGTGTGTTGTGAGTTTGGTGACACTACACTGTATCGAATTGAAGTTATTGATTAATATTCCTATTAAAAATTCCCAGAAATGATGAAAAATGCCTTTCTTTCAAACCAAGTGTTGTAGTGTAATCTGTAGGAGACCAATGAAGTGTGTAGTGAGTTTGGTGACACTACACTGTATCATAGTGAAGTTATTGAATATTTTTTGTAATGTCTCTTTTCGGTGTTGCACTTTGTAGACGGTCCCTGCGCGCTGCTCTCACAGCCGGCTGCACATGAACACTAATGTTGCTGGTGTGGCTCCGAGGATGGCTCGTTTTGATGAAAGTTAGGTTGTAGCTCGTTGTCTATCTTACTACGGTTGAAAATATGCGTGTTTTTTTTTTTTTTTTAACGTTTAAGAGTTATTGATCCCGGAAGTTCGAATCTGCCTATATCTTTCCAACTTTACTGAACTCAAAATAGCCAAAGCATCTGTGTCTACTGTTGTACAAATAGCAGTTCCTCGAGGAACTAGGGTTAGTTTAATTTTCCTCCCTCCATCCCTCTTTGGATTTTAAATATAGTTTTTCCCCATGTCCAAATAATGAGGTAGGGTGGCATTTAGAAACCCATAGCCTGAAGCTGACTTTCTTTATCAATGCTGCATCAAATTAATTTTGGTTATGTTTTTCTGTTTCCATGTACAGGTGTCTGCGCCGCAGGAGGAATATAGGCCACAATTATAAATTATAAATAAATCATAAAATGTTTCTAAGAACTTGTTCAAGTGTGTTCTGTTCCTTATAAATGTTAAAAGTTATGCCTCATTAGATAGCTTGACAAACATTAGGAGAGGTGCATTGTTGCATGCATTTTTATATCCTGTTGTACATTAAACAGGACGTAGCCTACGCACATTGATATAAATTAAGTTTCACTTTCATGGTTGAAGTATGCATGTGTGTGTTCATCCTAGGCAAGAGCCCCGATGCTTTATTGTTAGCTAGTTTAATTTAGCCTGTTTTGCTTAATTTGTAGCCTTCCTGTTGTACATAAAACAGGAAGTAAAGTTGGATGAATCATCGCCGAAAATTAAACTATAAATCGACCGAAATCCGTAGTTGAATAAAGAGTGAAAGGGGGTCTATTCTCTGTCGGCCACCATCCACTTTTCAACGTCGTTTCAACGCAAACTCGTATGAGCAAAGCGGTGTTGAATCAACGCCGGTGATCCACGATGATTCGACGGCGTATGGTCGAAGAACATCCCGATGATTCCCCGTCGAATCAACACCCTTTTGCTATCTGGGTCCTTATTCAAATACTGCATCATCGGCACAAACAGAAACCGCCTTTCCACCCTCTGCTTCAACTACAGCAGGGGTCACCAAACTTTTTTCTCTGGGGGCCACATTGTCGTTCCTGACTGTGATGGGGGCCGGGGTCGGGTCAGCTATATCACATAGAATTGTATAACCCAGACAAATATGACCACCAGCAGGCCTCATTGTGTAGTAGAGATTACTAGCCTGGCACAGCCATCCCCGCTACTATATCCCCACTACTATATCCCCACTACTATATCCACACTACTATATCCATACTACTATATCCCCACTACTATATCCATACTATTATATCAACACTTGATTCCTGGCACATATTTGTTTATCTTTACAAGTGGTTTGCAAAAGTAGTAATCAAGTCTTCACACTTTGTTTTAATTTGAAATACCACAGATATTCCATTTATTTATTTTCTAATAAAAATAATATCAAAGCTGTCAAGGTAAGAAACATCTGCCTAGTTGAGGTGATTGACACTGGCAAAGGTGAGTGGAAAATTATAAATTGTAGGTAAGCCTGTTGATATTATTAATAATTGTATGCAGCACTTAATAAAGGTCAAATAAATAGGCCTATAAAATAAATACATTTTAAAAAACAGTGAAATTATAATAATATGAGCAATAGATCACAGCAGTTGTGCTGTGTCCTGCACGTCATTGCTCTCATCCATAGCCAAAGCAAAAAACTCGAATTCTGATGCTTTCTCATTCAGCTGGTCAGACACGGTGTCCCCCAAATCTTCGGTTCGCCTGGTCATAGCAGGTGCGGAGAGACTCACCGCGTTGAGCGCATCCTTCTTGTCGGGACACACCTCCTCGGCCACAGCAAGCATGCATACTTTAACAAAGTCCCCATCAGTAAACAGCTTTCCATGGCTAGTAGGTGAGCTACCTTATAGCTAGCTCGGAGAGCAGCCTGGTTGATCTGGGTTTGGCGAAGGAATACATTCTGTTGTGCAGCCAGTCCGCATTTCATCCTCCGAATCCTGTCTTCTCTTGTTTGCCCTCGCAAACTAGCATACTCTTTGTGGCATAGTTCGAATTACGTGGGAGCCAATGGGAGCTGAGCTCCCATTCCCTCAGGCTCCCATGAAAGAAGCAAACTTAATTTTCTGTGGAAGTCTCTCAAATACGTCATATATCACCATAATAAGCTTGAATAGCCTATATCACCATATAAATATAAATAAAACTCATTTCATTTCCGATCACCATGCAGCCATAACTTTGTATTGAACGTGTTATTAAACCGCAACATGTACGGCTGTACTTCACCACCACACCACTATGCGCGCAAACTGAAATCTGCAGCCTGCGAAATCAATGTGAAGTTAAGTCCGAAGAAGACTTGTCCTCTATCTCACAACGATCTTACTTTGTTTAACTATATTATATATATAATTTGTTTAACTATATATATATATATGTGCAACATCGCGTGTGTGTGTGCATGCGCGCGCCTGTATGTGAAAGCTGTGCACTGCAGTGCGCTGGTCCAGGAGAGCGAGTATGCATTGCTTTTTTTTTTTTTTTAAATAGAGACCCCCATAGGGTCAAATTTATAATTCGAACCCTGCTTTGTGGCGGGTTTCGTAGTGACGACGCAGATTATATTCTTTGAAAACCGGCACACTTTCTTTACATACAAGACAAACTGCACGGTCCTTACACTGAACGAAAAAATAATCGGTGGTCCACTGTTCTTTAAAAACTCTGCACTCTCTGTCACCTTTTCGCTGACCGCTAGCCATTTTGCTGTCCTGAACACTGACAGTTCTTTGCGCATGCGCTGCCTGTCACTGCTTGATCGCGAGCATATGACGAAAATTCGGAAAATATGAATAGTTCATTTTATAACTAAATATCAATTTTAATTGATAAAATCAACAAAATACAAGATGCAGACATGTTATTATTTGCCAAAAAGCAATTTAAAAAAATAGGCCATGACCACTTTTGGGGATTGCCTCATAGGGCCGGTTCAAGTGGTGGGGGGCAGAGGGGCTGGGGGCCGGTCAAAGGGGGGTGGCGGGCCGGATCTGGCCCGCGGGCCGTAGTTTGGTGACCCCTGAACTACAGCATCTGAATTTTAGTATTTAAAAAAAAAAAACGTAAATAACGGTAATTGCGTGCTGACCCCAACACACACACACACACACACCAACATTATAGCACAAAATAGAAAGGGTCTACATAGTCCTAATTGGTACTGTTAGAACCAGAAAAGGTTGTAGTTTTATGAGCAACTTTTTGGAGGTGAACCCGAACAAATTCCTGGCTGTTGTGCACTCGCTGCACACAATGCATATATAGCACAATGCGCCACCCACTCCTGCCAGCTCCACTACGGAAAGTGAAAGTGTCTAATTACTGCCATTATTTAGCCTTGTATAAAACTTCAGAACTGCTATCAGTTAAAAGGACAACAGACTAAGGACAACTAATAAATTTAAGCAACAAGCCAAACACAAGCTTGACACTTATTGTGCAATGAGTTCTTTGGGATGGCACTTCTGTTTCCAGATAGGAACTGCTCCACGTAGAAGACGTTGCTCCTTCTATGTAAATTTGCCTCACAAATTTATCTTTTTATGTATTAATTTATGTATGGAGCAGACATCAAACCAAATCAAACCCGTTCATTCTGTAAGTGTCCTGCCGACTTTAGGCCATAATGGATCAAAACTCCACTTTTTTTAATTTAACTTTTTTTTTTATCGGCTACACTTTAACAGCCTTGAACAACACGCCTCTTGAGAGGCATGCTTTGGTTAGTATTGTTGTGGAATTTAAAAAAAAAATCATTAAAAACATGCTACACTTTGCGAAGCAGAAATGCGGCAAACTTTCAAGCATATGATGTCACTTCCTTTGAATTAACAGTAACTTACCAGGAATGCATTCATGTAATGGTGGACTCAAAGAGCCAAATTTTAACAACTAAACAGAACATGGTCCCGGTCTCGTATTAAAATACAATTTAGACAATAAACTATTGAACATGTTTAGTTTTATAAGGTATCATTTCCAGGAGTGGTGTCATTTTCGTAAGATTAGCAGTTTAAATGTCTTGGAATGGCCTAGTCAAAGCCATACCTCAAGCCAATTGAGAATCTGTGGCATAACTTGAAAATTGCTTTACACCAATGCAACCCATCTAACTTGAAGGAGTTGGAGCAGTTTTGCTTTGAGGAATGGGGAAAAAATCCCAATGGCTAGATGTGCTAAGCTAATCAAAACATACCCCAAGAGACTTGCAGCTGTAATTGCAGCAAAAGGTGGCTCTACAAAGAGTTGACTTTGGGGGTGAATAGCTAAGCACACTCCAGATTTCTGTTTTTTCATCTTGAAAATTGTTTTTATTGTAACACAAACAATAATTATCTTTAAAGTGGTAGGCATGTTGTGTAAATCAAATGGTGCTAACCCAACAAAATCCATTTTAATTCCAGTTTGTAATGCAACAAAACAGGACAAACACCAAGGGGGATTAATACTTTCACAAGACACTGTATATCGAAGATGCGCATTGCAAAGAAGTTCTTAGCAAAGCTGCTCTTAAGACTCCTTCTTACGAGTGAGTTCAGGAAAACTGTGTACAGAGACAATGTTCATTGCTTAAGCGCATCTTTAAACTTGCTCTTTTGCCCTAAAGTGCAATATTATCAGGAAACCTACCCCAGCTAACCACTGCACCACCCTGCTGCCCCAATCAGATAAATCAGTAGGAAAATACAGGTGGAGAAGCCACTAGCTGTCATGACAGAGTTAAATGAAGCATGTTGAAGCATGAGGCGACTTCACACAGCTCCAGGGATCTATTAAAGATCTGGGTGAAGATGGGAGCCAGCTGGTCAGCACAGACCTTCAGACAAGAGGGTGTGTCACCCTCTTGTCTGAAGGTCTGTGCTGACCAGCTGGCTCCCATCTTCACCCAGATCTTTAATAGATCCTTGGAGCTGTGTGAAGTCCCCTCATGCTTCAAACACTCCACAATAATCCCGGTTCCTAAGAAAACCAATATCACAGGACTGAATGACTACAGGCCTGTTGCCCTCACATCTGTAGTCATGAAGTCCTTCGAGAGACTGGTGTTGTCACACCTGAAGGACATCACAGACCCCCTGCTGGACCCCCTGCAGTTTGCCTACCGGGCAAACAGGTCAGTGGATGATGCAACAAATAGGGTCTACACTACATCCTGCAACACCTTGACACTGCAGGGACGTACGCCAGGATCCTGTTCATGGACTTCAGTTCGGCATTCAACACCATTGTTCCAGACATCCTCCACACCAAGCTCACCCAGCTCACTGTGCCCTCCTCCACCTGTCAGTGGATTACAAACTTCTTGACTGACAGGAAGCAGCAGGTGAGGATGGGGAGCATCATATCCAGCACTCAGACTATCAGCACTGGCGCCCCCCAAGGGTGTGTGCTCTCCCCACTGCTCTTCTCCCTTTATACCAATGACTGCACCTCAAGAGACCCATCTGTTAAACTCCTGAAATTTGCGGACGATACAACGGTCATCGGCCTCATCCGAGATGGTGACGAGTCTGCATACAGATGGGAGGTTGAACGGCTGGTCTGTTGGTGCAGTCAGAACAATCTGGAGCTGAACACGCTCAAAACTGTGGAGATGACAGTGGACTTTAGGAGGAGCCCCCCCACTCTGCTGCCCATCACCATCACCAACAACACTGTGACTGCTGTTGAAAGCTTCAGGTTTCTGGGTTCCACAATCTCTCAGGACTTGAAGTGGGAGACCAACACAGTCACTATCATCAAAAAGGCTCAGCAGAGGTTGTACTTTCTGCGCCAGCTCAGGAAGCTCAACCTGCCTAAGGAGCTGCTGACACAATTCTACTCTGCCATCATTCAGTCTGTTCTTTGCTCTTCCATCACCGTTTGGTTTGGATCGGTCACCAAACAGGAGAAGAACAGACTGCAACGGACAATAAGGTCTGCAGAGAAAATTATTGGTGTCAACCTGCCCTCCATCCAAGACCTATACTTGTCCAGAGTCAGGAAACAGGCAGGTAACATCTCTGCGGACCCATCACACCCTGGTCACAATCTGTTTAATCTTCTCCCCTCAGGGAGGCGATATAGATCATCTCTCTCATCTCTCGTTATCTCTAGCCGCTTTATCCTTCTACAGGGTCGCAGGCAAGCTGGAGCCTATCCCAGCTGACTACGGGTGAAAGGCGGGGTACACCCTGGACAAGTCGCCAGGTCATCACAGGGCTGACACATAGACACAGACAACCATTCACACTCACATTCACACCTACGGTCAATTTAGAGTCACCAGTTAACCTAACCTGCATGTCTTTGAACTGTGGGGGAAACCGGAGCACCCGGAGGAAACCCACTCGGACACGGGGAGAACATGCAAACTCCACACAGAAAGGCCCTCGCCGGCCATGGGGCTCGAACCCGGACCTTCTTGCTGTGAGGCAACAGCGCTAACCACTACGCCACCGTGCCGCCCCTACTTATATTATATTTATACTTATTTATATTTACTATTTCATCTTTGCACTATGCACCATATTGCACCAAAAGGGAAAATCATTTCTGTGATGAACAGCTAAAATCCAGATTCATATATCAGTAATATCACTTGTAAAATATCTGCACACTCATACCATCATTCTGTGCACACTGTATACTTTATATTTATTTATCTATTTCATACTTGACTTACCTGGATTACTTTGCACTATGCACCTATTGCACCATGTTTTTTTGTTTGTTTGTTTTGTGTATATGCTTTTTATCTGTTTTGTACTATGAGAGCTAAGTGAAACCGGAGTCAAATTCCTCGTGTGTGTCCACATACCTGGCAATAAAAGTGTTTCTGATTTCTGAAAATACAAGTTATGATAATGTCTTTAGAAACACAGGTATCTCCCCTTCTGACTATGACTATTGCTAGATATGTTGTAAACAATTATCTTGTCTTGGAGTAGTGGTTAATCATGGGAACTTATCATAACTATATATAATTGCAGATATAATATGGACACAAGTGTTTTACTGGTGTCAGTAACAGCGTGGAGGGCATAAGCTCGAAACAACCTGCAAACATGGCCACCACGGACTACACTTCCCAATAATCACAGCGCCCTCTGTCTCCAAACTATTAATTACACCTATCTCTCATTACTTCTGTAATCAATGCCTCTACTTAAACTCCATTCTCACTCACAGTCAGTGTGAAGTATCGTTCAGTGTTTACTCTCCTGTTATTACCAAGCCGTTTACTTTCTGCCTGCCAGTTCACTTCTCGACCTTTGTTTATGTTTTCCTGACCTCGTCTCTCAGTCTCACCTTCCACATTCTGTTTGCTGATTGACCGACCCTTGCCCGTTTCTTCAACCACATCTCCAGTCTATCATCTTGGCTTTGTCTACAGTCTGTTTCTCCCGCTATCCCCTGTGCTTGCATCCGTAAGTGCCTGCACCCTGACAGGATACTTTGCCATCGATGGATGCAGCAGAGGAGGCAAAGCAGACTGCTCTAAGTGCTCAAGGGCCCCTCTTAGGAGAACAACAGATGTTCAGCGACCTCAACACCAGGATGGCGCAGCTTGCTGCTGTGATGTCACAGGCCCTCCTAACACATCCTGAGTCCTCCATGAGCTCCCCTAAGCTTCTCTCACCACCCGAGAAACACGCTGGTGATGCAGTCAGCTGTAAAGGATTTCTGCTCCAGTGCTTTCTGTATTTTTCTGCATTCTCCATCATCTCTGAGGAATAGAAAGTTGCCCAATTTCTCTCACTGCTGACTGGTAAAGCCCTGCAATGGGCCAGTGCTGTCTGGGAATGTGGAGGTGATCACACAACCTCTTATGACCACTTCCGAGAGCTATTTAAACAAGTATTTGACCATGAACCAGAGGGTATCAAAGTCGGAGAAAGTCTGCTGACCATCAAGCAGGGAGAAAGAAGTGTTGCAGAACATGCTCTGGACTTCCACCCCTCGCTGCAGGCAGCAGTTGGAATGAGCCAGCTCAAAAGGCAGTGTTTTGTCAGGGTTTGCACCCGGAAGTGTTGAGTGAAATCGCATGTTGGGATGAACATCTAACACTGGACTCCCTCATAGATCTCGCCATTCGTTTGGAGCATCTACTCAGCAGTCACCTGTCTTTGCAAGGTGCTATCACGCTCAATCCCATCACCAACATGCCCACACTGATGGAGATATCACGGGCTCAGCTAAAATGCTCTAAGAGCGAGAGAAGGAGGTGTGAAGGCTTATGTTTCTACTGCAAGGATCCCAATCATCCCATCTCCAAGTACCCTGTTCGTCTGCCTCGCCCCAGTTCAGCAGAAACCTCGTCATGCCTCAGTCATCCCCAACTGATCCTGTCCTCCACGTCTGTAGAAAGTTCTCAGCCTGATTCTCTGGACAAGTTCCCACATGCTACATGGACTTGAAGGAAGTATTTAGTAAAGGTAAGGCCTGTGGCCTATCTCTTCATTGCACTTATGACTGCACCATAGATCTCCTCCCAGGTACCACTCCACCATGCAATTGAATCTACCCACTGTCCCAAAAGGATCAGGCAGCCATGGAGAAGTATGTACAGGAAGCTCTGAACCAAGGGTACAGCCACCCTTCCATGTCTCCTGCATTGGCTGGTGTGGCAGCGGGGGCGTGGCCAAGCATCGGTCTGTGACAGGAGGGCAGAGTCAGGGAAGGTAAGTGGCAGAATCACTACACCTGATGTCAATTAACCTGTGTTTGTGTGTCTTCCCAGTGACCGTGCCCTATATAAAGAGAGAGAGAGCAGAGGAAGGCAGCTCTCTCTGGAACCAGTCAACTGGTGTGTTCTGTGTGACTGGATATATTTGTCTCTGAAAAGAACAAATAAATAGCATTATGGAACTTTATTCTGGCCTGCCGTCTTTCTGTGCTCCTCCCCCTCCTACGAACTGCCACAGTGGTGCCGAAACCCGGGACGGAGCACAGGAAAAGAACAGCCCCATGGAGTCCTCCCCCTTCACAGACCTGGTCCACGCCCTCGCCACGGCCCAGCAGAGCCAGCACCAGGCGCTAATCACCCTCTGGAAGGAGCAAGAGCGCCGGTTCGAGGCCCTGGTGCTGGCGCAGCAGGAAGATCGTCAGGCGTTCCGGCACCTCCTCGCGTCGGCGGGGTCCACCAGCGCTCCCACCGCGGGCCCGTCCCCCCTCACCCTAACCAAGATGGGCCCGCAGGATGACCCCGAGGCGTTCATCACGCTCTTCGAGCAAGTCACGGAGACCTCGGGGTGGTCGATGGAGCAGTGCGCGGCGCGCCTTCTCCCCCTGCTAACGGGAGAGGCGCAGCTGGCCATGCTACAGCTCCCCGCCAACCGCCGGCTGGCCTATGCGGACCTTCGCCGGGCCGTCCTCCAGCGGGTGGGGCGCACCCCCGAACAACAACGACAGCGCTTCCGCGCTCTGCGGCTGGAGGAAGTCGGCCGGCCGTTCGCGTTTGGCCAGCAGCTCCGGGACGTCTGCTGGCGGTGGTTGAGGGCCAACAACCACGACGCCGAGGGAATCCTCGATCAGGTGGTGCTGGAGCAGTTCATCGGCCGCCTGCCAGAGGGAACCGCGGAGTGGGTCCAGTGCCACCGCCCGGCGTTGCTGGATCAGGCCATCGAGTTGGCGGAGGACCATTTGGCGGCTGTTCCGACGGCAGGACAGCGGACATCCTCTTCTCTCCTCTCCTCTCTCTCTCTCCCCTTCTTTCCTCCTGTGTCTCGTCCTCGCCCCGTTCCCCCACCGCGGAGGCGGGGGCCGGCCCCACCCCAGCCGGCCCGTCGCACCCACGGTGTCCTCCCGTCTTTCCCTTCTGTGTCTGTCTCTTCCCCCCCCTCAGGTGAGTGAGCCCCAGGGTGCCGGTGCAGAGAGTAAGCCCGGGCCGGTTTGCTGGCGCTGCGGGGAGCCGGGCTACCTCCAACAGCAATGTTTGGCAATGGAAGCGGGCGCGGTGGTTCGGATCCCCGACACGCCAGGAGCTGCCCTCAATCGGGCCGGAGCATATCGCATACCGGTGAGTATCCAAGGGGATACATATCAGGCATTGGTGGATTCTGGTTGTAATCAGACCTCAATTCACCAACGCCTGGTGCAAGATGATGCATTGGGGGGAGCACAGGGGGTGAAGGTGTTGTGTGTGCACGGGGATGTTCACAGCTACCCGTTGGTGTCGGTCCACATTTTGTTCCGAGGGGAAAAATTTATAGTAAAGGCGGCGGTTAATCCTCGCCTCACCCACTCGATAATTTTGGGGACTGATTGGCCAGGATTCAGGGAGTTGATGAGTCATCTAGTGAAGAGTGGGTCCTGCCGTAGGTCAGCAAGGGGAGGTCCCGGTGTCGCTTTGGCGGGAGCAGCTGTCGCAGAGCCGTCCACGTCATCTTTGCGTCAGAGTGAGGAGCCACAGGCTCCTCCTCCCTCTCTTGGGGAATCCCTTGCGGATTTCCCATTAGAGCAGTCGCGAGACGAGACTCTGCGGCATGCGTTTGACCAAGTGAGAGTAATCAATGGTCAAACGCTCCCACCAAACGCCACCCCATCCTTCCCCTATTTTTCTATTATGAAAGATAGATTATACCGAGTGACGCAGGACACTCAGACGAAAGAGCAAATCACCCAGCTTTTGATTCCAAAAAGCCGACAGGAATTGGTATTCCAGGCGGCTCACTTTAATCCCATGGCTGGACACTTAGGGCAGGATAAGACACTAGCCCGAATAATGGCCTGATTCTATTGGCCGGGGATTCGCGGCGACGTCCGTAGGTGGTGTACGGCGTGCCGCGAATGCCAGTTAGTAAATCCAGCGGCCATTCCAAAAGCGCCTTTGCGCCCCCTACCATTAATCGAGACCCCGTTCGAAAGAATTGGGATGGCTCTCGTCGGGCCATTAGATCGGTCAACACGGGGTACCGCTTTATATTAGTTCTGGTGGACTATGCAACGTGATACCCGGAAGCGGTGCCTCTTCGCAATATCTCAGCACACAGTATTGCGGAGGCACTCTTCCGCGTCATCTCCCGAGTTGGAATCCCGAAAGAGATTCTGACTGACCAAGGCACCTCGTTTATGTCACGAACACTGAGCGAACTGTATGGGCTATTAGGTATTAAGCCAATCCGCACCAGCGTTTATCACCCACAAACGGATGGTTTAGTTGAACGGTTCAATCGCACCCTCAAGAATATAATTAAAAATTCGTGAGGACGCACGTACCTGGGATAAATGGCTTGAACCCTTGTTATTTACAGTGTGAGAGGTCCCCCAAGCCTCCACGGGGTTCTCCCCGTTTGAATTGTTATACGGGCGTAAGCCGCGTGGCATTTTAGATGTGCTGCGGGAAAATTGGGAGGAGGGACCTTCACCCAGTAAAAATGAAATTCAATACGTTATTGACCTGCGTGCAAAACTTCACACACTCACACACCTAACCCAGGAGAATTTGCGGCAGGCCCAAGAACGGCAAACCCGCCTGTATGACAGGGGTACGCGCCTTAGGGAGTTCACACCGGGAGATAAAGTACTCGTACTGTTGCCCACATCGAGCTCCAAATTGATCACCAGGTGGCAAGGACCCTTTGAGGTCACACGGCAAGTCGGGGACGTCGACTATGAGGTGAGGCGAACGGAGAGGGGTGGGGTGCTACAAATTTACCACCTCAATCTACTCAAACTCTGGAACGAGGAGGTCCCCATAGCGTTGGTGTCGGTGGTTCTGGAGAAGGCGGAGCTGGGGATGGAGGTTCAAAAGGGCGCATTGGCATCGCATACCTCTCCAGTCCCCTGTGGAGACCACCTCTCCCCGACCCAACTCGCGGAGGTCGCCCAGTTGCAGACCGAGTTTTCGGACGTGTTCTCGCCCCTGCCCGGCCACACCGACCTCATAGAGCACCACATTGAGACACCCCCGGGGGTGGTAGTGCGTAGCCGCCCTTACAGGCTGCCCGAACACAAGAAAAAAAGTGGTTCGGGAAGAACTCGAGGCCATGTTCAAGATGGGCATCGTCGAGGAGTCCCACAGTGACTGGAGTAGCCCAGTGGTCTTGGTTCCCAAGGCTGACGGGTCGGTCCAGTTCTGTGTGGACTACAGAAAAGTCAACGCGGTGTCTAAATTCAACGCGTACCCAATGCCTCGTATTGATGAGTTGCTCGATCGGCTAGGCACGGCTCGCTTTTACTCGACACTGGATTTGACAAAGGGTTATTGGCAGATCCCCTTGACTCCATTATCCCGAGAAAAAACGGCCTTTTCCACACCGTTCGGCTTACACCAGTTTGTCACACTTCCTTTTGGGCTGTTTGGGGCGCCCGCTACGTTTCAGCGGCTGATGGACAGGGTCCTCCGCCCCCACGCCACCTATGCGGCCGCATACCTCGATGATATCATTATTTATAGTAATGACTGGCAGCGGCACTTACAACACCTGAGGGCCGTCCTTAAATCGCTGAGGCGGGCGGGTCTCACAGCCAACCCAAAGAAGTGTGCGATTGGGTGGGTGGAAGTACAGTATCTGGGCTTCCACTTGGGCAACGGGCAGGTGCGTCCCCAAATTAACATGACAGCAGCAATTGCGGCCTGCCCGAGGCCCAAGACCAAAAAGGGGGTGAGACAGTTCCTGGGGCTGGCTGGCTACTATCGTAGGTTTATACCTAATTATTTGGACGTCACCAGCCCGCTGACTGATCTCACTAAAAAGGGGGCACCAGATCCGGTCCAGTGGACGGAGCAATGCCAGCGGGCTTTCTCTGAGGTAAAGGCTGCACTGTGCGGGGGGCCACTATTACACTCCCCTGACTTTCCTCTCCCTTTTATGTTACAGACGGATGCGTCGGACAGAGGGCTGGGGGCCGTGTTGTCCCAGGAGGTGGAGGGGGAGGATCGTCCCGTGCTGTACATCAGCAGAAAGCTGTCGGTACGTGAGGGGTGCTACAGCACGATAGAAAAGGAGTGCCTCGCGATCAAGTGGGCGGTCCTCGCCTTCCGCTACTACCTGCTGGGACGCCCTTTCACCCTCTGTTCGGACCACGCGCCCCTCCAGTGGCTCCACCGCATGAAGGATGCCAACGCGTGGATCACCCGTTGGTATCTGGCACTCCAACCCTTTAATTTCAAGGTGATCCACAGGCCGGGGGTGCAGATGGTTGTGGCGGACTTTCTCTCCCGTCAAGGGGGGGGGGGGGGAGTCGGCTGCAGGCCGGACGGCCGCCCGGCCTGAGTCAGGCGGTGGGGGTATGTGGCAGCAGGGGCGTGGCCAAGCATTGGTCTGTGACAGGAGGGCGGAGTCAGGGAAGGTAAGTGGCAGAATCACTACACCTGATGTCAATTAACCTGTGTTTGTGTGTCTTCCCAGTGACCACACCCTATATAAAGAGAGAGAGAGCAGAGGAAGGCAGCTATCTCTGGAACCAGTCAACTGGTGTGTTCTGTGTGACTGGATATATTTGTCTCTGAAAAGAACAAATAAATAGCATTCTGGAACTTTATTCTGGCCTGCCGTCTTTCTGTGCTCCTCCCCCTCCTACGAACTGCCACAGCTGGTTTCTTCTTTGTGGAGAAGAAAAGAGGTGGTCTTCGGCTATGCATTGATTACAGAGGTCTCAACCTAATCATTGTCAAATACCCCTATCCTCTTCCTCTGGTCCCTTCAGCCATCAAACAACTATGGTTTGCAAAGGTTTTTTCCAAACTGGACTTACGCAGCACTTACAACTTGATCTGACTCAAAGAAGGGGATGAGTGGAAGATGGCCTTCAGCACCACTGCCAGCCATTTTGAGTACCAGGTAATGCCGTATGGCCTTTCTTCAGCTCCCAGTGTATTCCAATGCCAAATAAATGATGTGCTCTGAGACATGCTGGGGAGGTATGTCATAGGCTACATCTGGGAAATATGTTACTCATATTTTTCATATGAGCTACATCCAGGATATGGAGAACCAAAGAGGAAATCAATTAATTGTTTTGATAAATTTGGATACTTTTTGTTGGTGAATGTGTCTATATAATTAAAAGAAAATCACACGTTGGCTTGAAGATATGAAGCTAATCTTCTTGTGTTGAAAATTTTGCATTTTTCATATGAAATACATTGTGCATCTGAGTGATATATTTTTTTCAGATATTTCAGTCCAATGACGTCACTCTCAGTGTTTTCCCACTGACTGGACGTGTGTTTGTCAAAATGGCGAACCGGTTCAAAATTAAAAGTCTTTTGATTAATGTACGTTTGTTTTTTTGTAGATATGTCTATATAGTATAAAGAACATTACACAGTGCCGTGAATACATCACTCGTTTGCTTAGCTCAATCGTGATTATATATATATATATATATATATATATATATATATATATATATATACACATACTGGGTGCGATTTGCTGGGGGGGATGGTGGGGATCATCCCCCCCCCCCCCCCCCCCCTGGTTTTTATCTCTGCTGAAAAAAAATCCTCGGGGACAACCCCGTCAATAAAACAAACAAACCAAAAAAAAAGTTGACATGACAGGCATGTTGTGACACAGTTTTCTATGGTCTACATTGCACTCACTTTCAAAATGACCCGAAGTGGCAGCTTTGATGTTCACGAACGTCCCCAGCAAATAGATACATTGTAGATAATAACAATATCTTTGCGTTCTATCGCAGGGATGCAAACAGCGTGCCTTTTGGCGGATGCCGCCTTTTTCACGGCCGATTTTTTTTTTTTATTTGGGGGGGGGGCGTTGGAGTGTCTGATTATAATTTCAAAGTAAATTCTGTATTAAAATTACTAAATAAGCAAATCAGTTACAGTCCATGAAACAGGAAGTATAAGGATGAGAAAAAACAGTTTAAATCGGAAAGCTGCGCACAATGTGAACTGCGCCATCAGAGCAAACTGTTCATTTAGTATTCATGTATTTTAGTGATTTTCGAGTCACTGTCCATTTAATCCGGAGGGAGAGAAACATCACAGCAATGCGGCAAGCAATGCGAACTTTGTTGTGTGTTAGTGTTCGTGTATTTAGTCAGAGAGATAGGAAGATGAATTTACTATCTCTGGTTTAGTGTTCGTTTTCATTTAGTGTTATTCATTTGATATCATCGGATGTTATTGAGCTGTTAGCCTATTGTTACCTTAATTTGTGATGTTTCATGATTAAAAAAAAAAAACATCCCCCCTTCTGGTTTTTTTTTGACAAATCGCACCCTGTATATATATATATATATATATATATATATATATATATATATATATATATATATATATATATACATACTGACTGATTCACCACTCAGATAAACTTCATATCTTCAGGCAACCATGTAAAATCCTCTATGTATAAAAGAGAGGTATATGGCCTTTGGTTAAAAGCTCAAGGAAGTTCACCTAATGGGTCCTTTGTTTTAGAACTTGTAAATATAAAGGAAATTCATATGTTTGAATAATCAACAATTGTTTATCAGTGCAAATAAGTTCAAAAGTATATATCATGATCTTAATATTACAAGGTTCTATCTCAATGAAGAGCCATTTTGGGATAGCTAGCTAGCAAAACTAGCCAGCAAAACTGTAAAGTACTGAAATCTGCAAGACCAGTGTTTCTCAACCACTGGGCCGTGGCCCATTAGTGGGCTGCAATTTTTTTTTTCCAAGTTTAAAGCCAAATACTAAATAGTTCAGGATGCCGTAGTGTCCCAAATTCAGTAGCTGGTTTGCCGTACACTTTTCAAGTAGAATAAATACATTTGTGGGTAAATTAAGAAGCCTTTATTTTTGTCTCTCACACACACACAAACCCAGAGAGAGAGAGCAAGGATAAATAAATAGGTTTGTGGGTAAATTATATGGCTCTATGATGCCTGCTGGAAGAGCAGGGAGGATTGAGAATTGAGCGGCTGTGGTTTGTTTACACCCAATATTACAACTTGTAGCGTCCTAGCAAACATCTCAAAGATGCAGACCAAAAGCCCAGAAATTCCTCCTTACCCGGGAATACTATACACAATTTATCTTGTAGTGTCCTGATCCCCAGATCTTTAACCCATCCGCATATAAAAAGTTGTACACCTCCATGACCTTCCAGGTTTTCATCTGTTTGTCTATGTAGAACAATGTCTGCAGCACCAGGTAGTTTGAGATGTCGGGAAACTCAATGGATGGATAATTTTCCAACTCATACTGAATAACTTTATTTAAACACTAAGTTGATCAGCAGAGCTGGTGGGGTCATGCATGTACAGATACAAATAATTACAAATACAAAAGACTAAAAATATACACATATCTTAAAAAAACCCTTAAACTCTATTGATTTTCTGTTAATTATCATATTAAATGTATTAATAGTATGCATACAGTGGTGCTTGAAAGTTTGTGAACCCTTTAGAATTTTCTATATTTCGGCATAAATATGACCTAAAACATCATTGGATTTTCACACAAGTCCGAAAAGTAGATAAAGAGAACCCAGTTAAACAAATGCGACAAAAATATGATACTTGGTCATTTATTTATTGAGGAAAATGATCCAATATTACATATCTGTGAGTGGCAAAAGTATGTGAACCTCTAGGATTAGCAGTTAATTTGAAGGTGAAATTAGTCAGGTGTTTTCAATCAATGGGATGACAATCAGGTGTGAGTGGGCACCCTGTTTTATTTAAAGAACAGGGATCTACCAAAGTCTGATCTTCACAACACATGTTTGTGGAAGTGTATCATGGCACGAACAAAGGAGATTTCTGAGGACCTCAGAAAAAGCGTTGTTGATGCTCATCAGGCTGGAAAAGGTTACAAAACCATCTCTAAAGAGTTTGGACTCCACCAATCTACAGTCAGACAGATTGTGTACATATGGAGGAAATTCAAGACCATTATTACCCTCCCCAGGAGTGGTCGACCAACAAAGATCACTCCAAGAGCAAGGCGTGTAATAGTCGGTGAGGTCACAAAGGACCCCAGGGTAACTTCTAAGCAACTGAAGGCCTCTCTCACATTGGCTAATGTTAATGTTCATGAGTTCACCATCAGGAGAATGCTGAACAACAATGGTATGCATGGCAGGGTTGCAAGGAGAAAGCCACTGCTCTCCAAAAAGAACATTGCTGCTCATCTGCAGTTTGCTAAAGATCACATTGACAAGCCAGAAGGCTATTGGAAAAATTTTTTGTGGACGGATGAGACCAAAATAGAAATTTTTGGTTTAAATGAGAAGCGTTATGTTTGGAGAAAGGAAAACACTGCATTCCAGCATAAAAACCATGCTTCATTCATAAAAACTTGCCATCATTGATGGAACAATGAATTCTGCCAGCGAATTCTAAAGGAAAATGTCAGGACATCTGTCCATGAACTGAATCTCAAGAGAAGATGGGTCATGCAGCAAGACAACGACCCTAAGCACACAAGTTGTTCTACCAAAGAATGGTTAAAGAAGAATAAAGTTAATGTTTTGGAATGGCCAAGTCAAAGTCCTAACCTTAATCCAATCGAAATGTTGTGGAAGGACCTGAAGCGAGTGATTCATGTGAGGAAACCCACCAACATCCCAGAGTTGAAGCTGTTCTGTATGGAGGAATGGGCTAAAATTCCTCCAAGCCGGTGTGCAGGACTGATCAACAGTTACCGGAAACGTTTAGTTGCAGTTATTGCTGCACAAGGGAGTCACACCAGATACTGAAAGCAAAGGTTCACATACTTTTGCCACTCACAGATATGTAATATTGGATCATTTTCCTCAATAAATAAATGATCAAGTATAATATTTTTTCTCATTTGTTTAACTGGGTTCTCTTTATCTACTTTTAGGACTTGTGTGAAAATCTGATGATGTTTTAGGTCATATTTATGCAGAAATATAGAAAATCCTAAAGGGTTCGCAAACTTTCAAGCACCACCGTAACTATTGTCTTTGTATTTATTTACAGCTACAATAGGATCAAAATTTATTCTACTAATGTCAAATTTAGCTAGTAAATTTTTCTTTCACAGGAAAAATCCTTCTTTACTAGCATGTAAGGATCTATCCCATTGAGTGGTTCCTGTATCCACTTCATTTGAGTGTACTTCTTGGTTTTAATAACTTGCTTGTTTGCTGTACACAAACATGGCAATAACTTATCATGTTAATCAGCCAGACTCCACTTTTGGATCATTAATCCCTTTTGACTGAGAATGCCCTGGGTGCATGATTTGACTTCTGGCAAATCCATACAGTTTTAAATACAATACCTACAATTAAAAGAACTGGTTTTATTGCATTTATTTAATACCCGGGCTCCCATCTGTAAATGGGATGTTGCATCACATTAATACACTTTACAATAGATTATTAGATTCTAATAGAATAGATGAGCCAAAATAACTGGGGATCTTTTTTAATGGACCCGGACTCATTGCAAGTATGAATAGGTGGGCCTCAGTGCAGAAAAGGTTGAGAACCCCAGTGCAAGACCTACTTTAAGATTACTTCAAACTTCCATTTTGGAAAGTCTGAGACAATTACAAAATACACTAGCCACAGATAGAAACTTATTATTCTGTAAGATCAAATACTGTTTGGTTTTATAAGGTTGTTTCCATTCCTAATTTTGAATTAAATAAATTTTAGTTTAATTTTAACAATATTAAATTACATTACAACTAAAAAACCTATACAAATTAAAATGCATTAGAACATATAGTGCATATTTCTGTGCAACCACACAAACATGACTTACTAGTTACATGTCATGCTAGTAAACCAGTTCCTGGTTACGATGGAAACTTCAGTTTAAGAAGCACATTGCATGTAGCGTTCTAATATCTGTAATATATCTGATGTTAGCTTTCTGCTGCACAGAAGTCTTTATGTGGCAAAATATTTATATATTATAAAACCAATAAGACACCAGGTTTAGCTGTGATTTAACTTTTCAAATATTACACCAGATACTTTGCAAAATGTAAAACACACACACACAAAAAAAAAAAACCAGGAGGAAAAAAAAAAAAGAGTGATGAAGTTTGTGCTTAACACATTTTCTTTTTACCAAAATGCCAGAGTACATTTTTGAAGGAATGATATGCCATTATTCATTTTTAGTATCATACTTTAAAATTAAAAATTAGCACAGACACAAAAGGTAGAGAAAATGACAGCTTTACTATAAAGAAAGGATTTTTTTCTAGCAGATTCATTTGCAGCATCTCATCGTACATGGTGAATCACGCATGGTCATATATCATTTTTCTTTTTACTACAATTAGGAGTAACCATTTGGAGTGGTGTTCCTAGACAAATGACTCAGAAGACAGTATTAATAATTATAATAATAATAATAATAATAATGTGAAAAACAGAAGTCTGATTCAGGATGTCTTCCCAAGTCCCGTACAATGTTTCTGGTACAGGCTCAGAATCCACCCCAAAACTGATCAGGATGAAAAGGTTACCAAAGGTGAAAGAATAGCTGAATGAATTATTATTATTATTATTACTACTGATAATAATAATAATAATAATAATAATAATAATAATAATAATAATAACTTAATTAACAATTATGAAATGTGATTATGTTTTGGATTAATCAGATTTTTCAGACAAAATCAATTTAAGATTAAAGGTATTTGTTTAAATGTTGATATGTGTTATTGGATTTCAGTTCTTTGACACTCATTATTTAAACACACCTTTTCTTTAATTTAGTAGCATATGCTGACTATAGTATGCATTTTTCCAGAAAATCAGTGCCCAGACAAACTGAACATGTACAAAAAAAGGGGAAAAAATATTGAAATATAATATACTGTTATAAACCTGGCCAGTCCACTAGTTCCTTCTCTCTACTCCATGGAAAAGGAAATAGTTTATGACGGCATAATTCATGTGCTTTCGTTTAATCAATGCATGCAAGTCATCAGGCTGCACCTTCATTTTAGTGACACTGATGATAAGGAAAAACAAGACAGGCAGAATAGTTGGTAGTTAAGGTATTGGAGAAAGCTGAATGATGTCCAGCAATACTGTATTCAACATACCCTAACCGACTTTTTCTCGCCATTTTTCATTTTGTACAAATCCCTACTGCCATGCTGAAGTCTATTTCAATGTTTCATTTCCTCAAGGGATGTCTGTTAGTTGGCCCTTGGAAGTCTGAGGAACTGCCAAGAAGGTATTAAGTTCTGATGATGCAATTCCCTGATTGGGGGGGTGGGGGTGTTTAAGCAAGTGTATAAACATTTGTTCATAAAAATAAACAAGAGCAATTAAATATTACAACAATTACACAGAGTTTATGTGTAAACAATAGCTATAAAATAAAAAAAACATACAACAAAACAGAGCTTTATTATGGAGTCAGTACTTGACACTAGCATTAATTTACTCTGCTAGTTAGTTAGCATACCAACTGGTTAGCATTCTTGTTATTTAGCAAACTGATATGGTTGTACATGGTTTACAGGAAATAGAGTGCATAAACTGCCAAAGAAATCTTTTTAATTACATTGTGCTTGCTGCCCACCGAAAGAGCCACTGCCCACCACAAGTGCCGCATGTGGCCACTCGTGATGCATGAATCATGACAGAAAGTCAATGAGGGTGTGTTAAAGGCAGTATTAGAACACAGGGTAGGTAAGTGGATGTCACAGGAGGAGTATATTATGAAGAAGCAAGCCCAAGTGTGATATTGAGGTATAGTGATGGTGTGAAAATTGAAGGGACAAAAATCTTGCTTCCCATAGTAACATATGCATACCAAGAGAAAGGTAAACCCCAGAGATAGGGCAAAATGCTACAATAGCAAAGCCTTTCAGCTTTCAAATTTCCTGTCCATAGATTTGTGAAACTAACAGGCTATGGAAAGGACAAATATGCACAAAAGAAAAAGAAAAATTGGCTAAACAAGGTGACATCATTCAGGAGACCAAGACTGAGGTAAGAATAAAAGCTGAATCCAAAAAAATTTCCAATCCAAGTGTATGATTTTGAACTGCATTCAGTCCAAAATAGGCTATATTTGAAACTCACATAGTATTTAACAACACAAATAAGATAGATAACATTACAGACCTAATAAATTGAGAAACAAAGACATAACTTAGTTTCAAAGCAAACTCGTTTGCGGAAGCTGACCAGCAATTTGATTAATAAAAATAAACAAATGTTGCAGTCAGTGTCAACTATCAATTTATTACAGCTGGTCTTTAGCTTAGCTAGATGTGGACACACCTGTCTTCCGCTGACTTTATATATAACTACTTTTGTCATAAAGTTAATATACAGACACACACGTTTATGATATATATGACTTTATGATATTTGGCCTAATACATTAACAATGTGGATCTGCTCTGACAGATTTGTATGAAAACTGGGGGCGGGGGGCGCTCTTGCTGGATCTTGGGGGAATCAGCACTGTCCAGATCCCATAATTAAAACACTGTTACTGTTCCATTTCTAAATGCGAAGTCAAAAATCTACAGATGGGTGACAAAGAAAACAAAACAAAAACATACATGCATACTTTGGCAACCACAAATCACCAGAACAGCTTCAGTGGACACAGGTGTAGACTATACTGGAACTGTATTGGAGGAATGAATGCTATTCATCCAGTGGATAAGTGAATGCACTCAAGTAATATTTTAAGAATGGTGGTAGAGTGCATTGTCTGACTGTTACTCCAAAAATTCCCATAGGTGTCCATTTGAGTTGAGATCTGTTGATTGTGAAGGCCACAGCATATGCTTTCATCATTTTCATCCTCATCAAATTAGTGAGTGAACTTAGTCACAGTCTTGTGAACTGTGGATGGGGGTGGTTTCATCCTTGAAACATATCACATCCATCAGGTTAGAAATATTTAATAACTGAATAAAGACGGTCAATCAGAGCAACTTTGTATTGATTTGTGATAATGCTTCCTTCTAAGGGAATAAGTGTACCCAAATCATGCAAGCAAAATGACCTCCACAGCATAAAAGAACCACCAGGTTTCCCTTTAATTTGCCACCCATCTGTAAATCAGTATTTACATTAATGAAAGACAGCACAAAGCTGTATCTGAGTAAAATAAACAAACAATATTTTTTCTGTGGCATGTAAAAGTGATAAGAAACTGAGATATATCAACACATTGGAACAGTAATACGATAACAGTAATACAAAAAAAAACCAGCACAATTAACATTTAAAACGTACATTTAATCGCAACATCCACTGTCCTTGTCCCACCATCCATTATTACACAGTATGGGTCTAATATGTATATTTTTAAAGTACATATTACTGTACCTTACATTCGGTGAGAAACTATTCAGTGACCTCATGAGACAAGCAGTTAAAATTGGGTGTTCAATAAGTTAATCAGTAATATATTAACTATATAAATTGTAAAATTAAATACAAATAAATATTTAATTATACATACACTGAGCCCTCTGCCTGAAGTAACTTGATTGGTGCTATGATACTACATTTGCAGAAGCCAGGTGGTCAAGCCCACCACTGTGAGTGGTACTTCAAGTTGCTTTTTAGGCAGTGCTGAAACCAAATTCTGAAAAAAAAAAAAGCATGCTAAATTGTATGGTCACCTGTTTAAGCAATTTAAATAATCTTTTCATATAACCTCTCACAATGCAATGTTTTAATAGTAAAATGAGACCTGTGTCTGGATCCAATTTTTTGTTTGTTTCTGTAAGATGTGGGAGATATAAAAGATTAAAATGGTTGCTAATATCAAGCATGGTTTTGATGTTAAAAATGTTCAATAATGACTTAAGTTTTCTTATGCAAACCATATAGCATTACTGCTTCCACATCTATCCATCTATTTTGTGCCTAAACACCCTATAACAAACTTACTAAAACAAGAAGACCACAGCCCAAAATATTAGGAAAAAATAGTGGATGTCAGATTAATCATCATCATCATCATCATCAGCAGCAGCAGCAGCAGCAGCCCCATAATCCAATATATAGCGCCAGCTATTAAAAAAAGAAAATTCATACAATTGTGTTTTATCGAGCTAACAGAGATAGACTTCTTTTTAACCTCTCTATTGTCTCTTGCACAAACATGACCATGCTCCAAAATAATGTGTTTTTCGTTTGTTTGTTTGCTCTGTTTTTTTTTTTGTTTGCTTTTTTGATAAATGATGATGCTTGCCTACGGCTCCATAAACATCAGCGGTGATAATTAGAAATGCTATAGATGCAGCCAATGGAAATATATTTGCAAAAATAGGCATCAAACTACAGCAGACATGCCCACTGCTAGGGCATGGGTGCCAGGAAGTATAGCATTTCAATGACTTAACAGTGGCTTAACACTAACTTAATGTTTTTTGCATTATGGAAGAAAAAAAGAAATTTGACCACCCAATTTCAACCAAAAGTAAATTATGGAAATGCATAGTGCATAGATTTTTTTAATGATACAGCAAGCTGTGCCAGCACTAATTACAGCATTCATATATCTTTTATTGATACATCTATCATATTTTTGGCATTTGCCAATGTTCCTTTGTTGATTTGGCCCACTACTGATATGTCACAGGACTGCTGCTTGTGTCTGCTTTTCTCTGATATTAGAAAGTGTGAAGGTGGGTTCAGGATTTTGAAAAATAAAAAATAAACCCCAGAAAATGCTTGAAAGTCTCAGGTTTCAATTGTCTTCCCTGTGCCCCATTGCCATAAAGGCACACTGAAGTCCAAGTTCTGAATTCCCTCCACAAGGGGTTTGTTTTCTCACCCCTGCTTTCTTCATAGGGACTGTGCATCTCAACATTAAGTGTGTATATGTGGTTCCAGATTTCTCTCTATATATATTGAATTAACTGTGTGTGCATTTGGCCTTCTGTTCATTCTGGAAGAATCTACGCCAGAGAATAGATGGCATTGACAGGTGATGTAGCCTCTGAGCTCTCATTCCCCTCCGTCTCCTCCTTATCCTTCCTGACTGTGTATTGACCTATGAAGGAGCCATCCTCATTGAACTGGCCATCTCCTCCCTCTCCATAGTCTACTAGACTGTCGTCACTTTCCTTGACATTGCCATCTAGAGAGGTCTGACTTCCCTGCAAAGGCTTGTTGTCCTCATCGCTGCTGTTGGGGTAGAAAAAAAGACAAATGGTTATGCTAACATCCCACTTTGCAGCTCTTCCAAATCTTATATTCATGAAACTGAATTTCAGTTTGAATGACAAGTACTGTAAACTGAAGCACGGACACCGCAAAGGCCGTCTATTCTTATGCTCACAAAGCAGAATTGCAGCTAGTAGTATGTAGTCTGTAAACTGAATTGTATCCACTGAATTGCACCGTTCCATTCCTATGCTTACTGCAACTAGAACAACAAGTGAAGAGTATACAGAACGGGGTAATTCAAGCTGCCATTCTCCTTTGTTACCTCTACATTTTTTCAAGCACAAAGGAGAATCTGTACTAGATAGCAAAGAGGCAACCCCCTATGTTTTACCTGTAGTTCAGGAGAAAAACAATAGTGCAAATGAATTCGAAACTAAAACATGAAAACAAAAGATTAATTTAAAAAAGACTTTCAAAGTAAACAAAGGAGGTTATGGGTCAGAGAAGTAGGTGGGGTAGATCTTTTATTTATGAACTAACTGTGTGGTTTATACAGAATCATTCTTCATGGTTCAGGCATTATTTAGTAAATAATTAGGACATGTATGTCCTTTTAACTGCACGTGGGTGCTCTTTATGAGGAGAAAGCCTAATCATGCAAGAAGTTTAATACCTCAGCAAGGTGCCAAAAAAGATGCACATTAAAAAATGCTGATGTTAACCCAAGCTTTTACCATACATTTTTAAATGAATTGATTGCTCTCATTTTGTAGAATATCATTGGGCCATGCACTTATTTACAGGAAACAAGTCAGATTGTTTTTTTTCCCCTGTGAGAACCAATAATACTGTTAATTCCTCTATACTAAAACACATTAATTTAATTTAAACTTCACATAAGCAATAAGCATTGCCTCAATATACCATATATTGTAACTTTTGCTTATGAAAATTATGATAAGGCTAGAAGACATGGTTCCTTGCTCTAACAACTCATCAGTTTCAGACCCACACCAATATCAGTGATACTGTGATTATAGGATCAGTGGAAAAACATTGGGAACAATATTAAAGTGAATTTATTAATTCCTTAATTTAAACTAGATTTAAACCATATTGGTTTCGTAGGTATACCACAATCGTCTAGCCTCTATCAAAATGAGATACAGACCAACCTGAAACTGGTTATCTAGAGTTTTTGTTTTAATCGATTAACCACCAGTTATGAGCGATACCGTAATGAGGTTCCAAGAGAAATATCTTACTGTATATGACTTAATGGGAAAAAAAATCATAAACCTTAAATGATATCCTCTATGTTAATAATGCATTAATGGATTATGTGCTTGAAGACTGAAAATGAACACTGAGATTATTCAGGCATGTCAGGGTTAACTAATAGCCAGAGATTGAAAACCTCTGAGGTGAAAAACGTGAAATACAATCTTACTATATTTTACAATGTTTAAAAAAAATTATTTAGTTGATGCATAGGGTCAAACCAGAGGTCTAACAAAGAATTATAGTAAAGAATCTCAGTGAAATTCACATTTCTTAAATAACTCACTCCAATACTGTCTATGATGGGTTGTACTGACCAACATGGTAATTGATTAAAACCAAAAACTCAAGGCAGTCAATGTATAAACTGGGAAGTAGTAAGTCTAAAGCAGCTGTTTCCTTTACTTTCATACCTTTTTCTTTCAAGAGACCTTCATGGACCAAGAGGGAAAAATGACAGTTAGAAAGAAAATAGTTAGAAGAAGCCACTGCAAAGGGACCGAAAATGTACTAATAGCTGAACATATACATCTATCCAGCATTTTATTTTCTGTTACCTTTGTTTCCCTAACAGTTTGTTCAAGCTAAAAGCTACACAGATGTTGTTTCTTCTGCTATATACTCTCGTGAATATAAAAATACTATAACAAAATAACAGTAAAATATGCCTTCTAAAACTCAAGATAGTGGTCACACTTTCACAGAACCTGGAAAAGTGAATATTTTACCATGCATAATCCATAGCTTTGAATTAATTTTGCTGCAGGCCAGATTAGAGCAGTGCCATCGTTCAACCACATGCAGGAAAACCGGTCTGTTTCAAGTTGTTAGCTGTCTTGCCAGATACAAGAACAGTACCTCAAGGGTCTCAAACCCTGACAAATGGAAAGGCACATTTGCCTTCACTGATACTGCAGTAAATCAAATTGAGCTCTGTGTCACAGGCTTTTTAAAAGTACTGTCTTCAAACAAGAAAGTAATCACTCACTTACAGTAAACTGTCTTTTATGGAAAGTGCTTCTGCACCTGATTACCTGTTTTGATTCACCATTATTCAATGTTGCTGTTACTGTAATTTGTACTAGACTCTAAGAACTCTATCACTGACTATAATTGCATTGAATTAAAGATATGTTTAACAAGTGTTTGACACCCTTGAAGAACTAGACCATGGATCTGATATCAGCTGTAGCACCTCCCATCTAGCTGTCCAGAAACAACCAATAGCTGACATGCTCAGGCTCAGAGGGATGCTGTGTGGAAAACAAATACCTGTCTTCGTTCCTTAACAATGTTTGTTGATTGGGGGGGACAAGGATTTAATTTGAGAGGGACAGAGGTGTTAGTACCAGAACTATTAATTTCTTGCAAAATACTGAGCCACTCATCATAAAATATGTAATATATAGTGATTATATTAAGATGAATTCTAAAAAGGTGATAAAACTCATAATTGGCTGCACTTTTTCCTTTTTAGTGCACCAGTTACCTCATGTTTATGACTTGCTTTGTGACGTTCCACAGAAGTAAACCACCTTTATCATAGTTTCTGCATAACATACAGTGCCTATTCATGCAGTTATAAAAATATTATGGTCTAGGTTATTTCATAAAGGCATTGGAAAACATTCCTGCCCATATTGCTAATGATTTTCTCTCATGACTACTGCTTAGAATAAAGCCATAGATATGATTAGTGCCACACTGCAAAGTCCTGTTAGCTTCTAAACAATGCATACACCATCTGTGTGGTCACACACTATGCTATATGTTATATAATGACAAAAGGAACTTATTGTTTGGTTTTAAGGTCCAGGTCAGACTTTTTAGAGCTGACATCAGCAATGCAATATGGTTCCCTTCTATAATAACAGCACTGATACACTGGTGAACCACTCCAGGGTCATTACCCAAGTACCTCTCTCAGCAAAGCTTGAGCTTACCTAATGAAACCTTTTTTTTTTTTTTTATGAATATGATCTAACAGTATTGTGGTTAGTGTAAAACACTGGGTTAAAGTTTGTTTAATTAATTAATGTTAAAATGTGTTACCAATCTTTAAATTAGATATGTTTGCAAAGTTAATTATTATTTATTAGTTTTGATTAGAATATAGAAAGTAATGTCCCCCTCGTGTCTCTACGTTTTCCAAGCTAACCTGAAACAGGCAGAAAAAGGCACTCACCATCAGGTAAAGTACACATACATGCACAACATAATATCCATATAATCATAAAGCAGAATAGAGATCAAACTGGAAACTTAATTGTGATTATATGAAGCTACTGTTAAAGCAGGACACACACTTACTGGTAATCAAATGATCCATCCTGGTCTTTGTGGTCCACATGGTCCAAAGGCAGGTCCTTTTTATCTCTCACTGAGGTCAGTGAAGGGGAATGAGCTCAGAATTAGCAAATAAATTTCAGTTCAATGAATCCAAATCTTTTATGTACCAGATCTACTGAATTACATTGTAGTGAAACACAGTGAAATATATTGTATACTGCATGGCATTCTGTATGTTACCTGGATATTTCCCTCCTCGGCTCCTCTTGATAAAGCAAACAATGAGCAGGATGAGAATGAGAAGTGCAAGGGCACACATGAGACCAATGAACCAACCCTGTGTGGCAATGTCGACTTGGTCTGTACTATAGGCTGTCAGATAACACACACACACACACACACACACACACACACACACACACACACACACACACACACAAATTGAGGAGGGATTTGGAGAGCACATAAAAGACAGATTGTGCAAGAGAAAGAAAGGAAACTGAGGTTTCTGACATTGAACCATAAGAATAATATGAGGCTAAATTTATTGATGCTGAATGAACCTAAATTATTTTCCTAAGATTTATGACCACAAAACCAAACCTGAGTCTTTAATTAATCTCTTAATCTTTCTGTAGGCAGAGGCTTCACTGAGAACTACTCTTTATCAAAAACAGATTAGCAATAAGAAGACTGAATTTGGATCTGCATTATCAAACCCTGATCTGTGATAGCAAAATTAGCCCAGAAACCACATTCTCTCCAGAGTTCTGAAGAAAACACACATAGACACACACACACACAGACACACTAACCAAAGAGAACACTTCCTTGATGCATTCTACTACTACCCCATTCAAATTACTGCATCCTGTTTGCCTGTAATATGGGGCCATGCTTCTTAGCGCTATAAACAACATTAGCTTTTGTGTTTTGCAAGCAATGTTAGCTTTTGTGTTTGTGCTTTGTAATCTTAAATTTAATCTTGACTGTCCCTGCATGTGTTTTTGTGCTTGTGGCATATTATGCTAAGAAAGGCCTATAAAGCTACTCTGAACCAGATACACTCATGTCATAAACCAGTCCAAGCCTTAGGGAAAACAAGTCTCAGAGAGAAACTGAGGATCGATATCATATTCTGCATGTTATTACAAGAGATGACCTTGAGGATTTCATTTGGTTGACCACACCCAAGGCACACAAGCATTTCAGGATGACAGGATCATCTTAAAAACTACTATGCACATTTTGATTTTCAGTACCGCACTAAAAACCACCATAATCAATAAAACCTGGTGGTATTTACAAAAGCAAAAGAGGCCTAACTGAATGATTCATTTATCTATGAAACTTTAAAAGTGACCTTTATAACTTACTTAAACTTACTTTATGATTTCACAGTAGAACATTTTCAATTGTGCAATGAGTGTGATTATTACTTTTGGATGGCAGTAACTGTACAGTTAAGAACATTTAAGTGTACCAGGATAATGTCGTTGTGCAAAATATTACAGTTGCTACAGGCTTTAGTCACCTATTACTATTCACACAACTCTCAGTGGATATGTTTTACTAATGGCTACAATAGGTAGAGCAATTTTTCTGCTACAAGAAAGGGATTCTGGGATAATTAGATTTCATTCCTTATATTATAGACTATGTCTGTGATAAGATGAATGATAATAAACCCCATTATACTTGACTTTTTGATAAACTACAGCCTGTTGCAACTAGAATCACCAATCGTACAAAATGAAATCAATTTTAGAAATCAGCTGTTCATAATATCCAAATATTTCTTCACCAGACATTGAACGAAACAACTAAACCCAGCATTGCATCCTTTATATGGCCAGCCCTCACCTCCGCTGGTTTCGAAGCTGACATACTCGCTGGTGATGCTGGGCTGTTCGTGGGAATACACACGGAGCCGGTATTTAGCTCCAGCTATCAATCCAGCCAGCTTAATGGGGGGTTCATGTTTTAACAGCACACTTTTCATAGACCCATTACCTTAGGAGGAGATACAAGACAAATTGTCTGTGAATCCAGGACACAACAACCTGCCAAAAGCCATGACTGGAAGCAGCCTTTACTTCCATGAGATGGAAGGTGCTGTGGATGTATTGAGACTAGAAGATGAAAGTCAGTACTCATACTGTGTGTCAATTACGTAACTTTTAAGACTGATCATTTGAGGAATTTCAAAAGTGTCTAAAGAAGTCACAGCCTAATAGAAATGTCACCCTAGACAGTATGGCACAGTACAGCATGGTAACAAATTGAATTCAGAGGTATCTATATCCATATACACTGATCAACCATAACATTAAGACCACTGACAGGTGAAGTGAATAACATCTCATTACAATGGCATCTGTCAAGGGGTGGGATATATTAGGCATCAAGAGAACAGTCAGTTCTTGAAGTTGATGTGATGGAAGCAGGGAAAATAGGCAAGCATAAGGATCTGAGCAACTCTTACAAGGGCCAAATTGTGATGGCTCAATGACTGGGTCTGAGCATCTCCAAAATGGCACATCTTGTGGGGCATTCCCGGTATGCAGTGGTTAGTGCCTACCACAAGTGGTCCAAGGAAGGACAACTGGTGAACCAGTGACAGGGTCGTGAGTGTTGAAGGCTTACTGATTTGCATTGGGCATGAAGGCTAGCCCAAATGGTCCAATCCCACAGAACAACTACTGTAGCACAAACTGCTCAAAAAGTTAATGTTGGCTAAAAAAAGAAAGTTTTCAGCATTAACGCTTTGGGGTCTGAGGATATTTTCTGGCACTAATGATTTTGGCATGCTCTGATTTTGTTGTCAGTTTCAACAAATCTAAGCAGTATTTTCAAGGTCATATGACTTTTTTGTATTCAGCTCAAGTTCAGCTACAATAATATCTATGTAGTATGTATGTCCTGATTGTACTTAAAAAAAATTACAGTTAAATGAATATGTTGTTAAAAGCAGTTTTAGAATTTTGTTGGAATGTATGAAAAAACTGACCTTACCCATTGTGACGAACTCTTTTGATCACGAGGTGATTCTCTTCAGTCTTAGGCATGTATCAAGCACAAAAACTTAAATCTGCTCCATTGATTTGGACAATTAACTGGCCATCAAAAAAAAAAATATATGTCCTATTGTTTTGGGATAAAGAGTTGGCAGTGGGAGGGGATTCAATGAGAAGGGTGAAAATCTCCATTCCATTCAGTGAGATGAGTGAAAACCCTTCCCACTGCCAACTCTTAATCCCATCAGGTCAAGTCACAATGGGTAAGGTAATGTTTTTTCGCACATTCCAACACAGTTCTAAAACTACTTTTTACAACAGCTTCATTTATCTGGTATTTGACTTTATTTTGGTATTTGACTCTATTCAGTGTGTCTTGAAATGAACTCTTGTACTATTTTTGCTCAGTTCAGAGCCACAACCTATTCTGTTACTCTGTTACACAATTACTCTGCAATTTTGTTCCCACTTCAACTCCAAATTTTACTCTCTAAACTCAAAATAGAGCAAAATTAACTATTTTTGATGAAAATACTTTTAACTCTGGAAAAACTGCTCAGTCATTTTTCCTGTGCATGCACTACAGCACACGCATATCAACCGATCTGCTCATAATAAACAGAAGAAATATTTACACTTACCCAAGTTGATATTCTGCTGGATTGAGTCTCTCTCTCTCCCTCTCTACATGTATACAGTATATATATATAATTTTTTAAAAAAGGCACTACTCTTCATCAGTGTCTCAGTTCTCAAGATTGAATTGAATCGCTGTCCTGATTCATCCGAAGCGCATTAAATCCGCATGCCATCTCGCAACAACTTTTACCACCAAATAGCCTGAATTATGTCTGACAGATTTTATCCTGTTTACAGTAGGCGTTCTCACTGCGAAAGAGAAACCAATGGAAACCGAAAGAGTGAAAGTGATTATCATGCCGTTACCATGTGAATAGTCTTTTATGAATACATAAGTGGGCGCTCAGCACTCCGACTCCGGTGTGACTGAATAAGGTGACAAGTTTTATGTTTCATCTAATTTAGGTAATTTTAAAAATATAATATTATTTGGCAGTGGGCACATAGAAAAGTGTAAAGTATAAAGTTTGTCAATATGTTTATCATGCTTGTATGATAAAAACTCAAAGATATTTATCTAAATACATGGCCTACTCATTCTAAACCTGTCGAGTTTTCCTGGCGAAGCTCTTGACCCCAAAGGGTTAACTTTTTCAGCAGTTTGTGCTACAGTAGCTCTTCTGTGGGATTGGACCATCTGGACCAGCCTTCGTGCCCCATGCAAATTAAATGAGCCTTCGACATCCATGACCCTGTTGCCGGTTCACCGGTTGTCCTTCCTTGGACCACTTTTGGTAGGTACTAACCATTGCATATCGGGAACACCCCACAAGATGTGCTATTTTGGAGGTGCTCAGACTCAGTCATCGAGTCATCACAATTCGGCCCTTGTCAAAGTCGCTCAGATCCTTACGCTTGCCCATTTTCCCTGCTTCCTTCACATTAACTTCAAGAACTGACTGTTCGTTTGCCGCCTAATATATCCCACCCCTTGACAGATGCCAATGTAATGAGATTATCGATGTTATTCACTTTGCCTGTCAGTGGTGTTATGGCTGATTGGTGTACAAAGCCAAGTGTGCCAACAGTTTAGATTGTATTTACAATGCTAATTTACATTTAATTTTAGTAAGCAACAAGAAAGCATTACTATAAATAAATAAATACAATTGTATATTAAAACTGTGATATTGCCAAGCAATTTTGATAAAGCATATTTTAAACAAGAAAACTCTGGCAGATAATTACTATGCTAATGAGCCATATTGAGACATTATCAGAACATTAATGGTCAGAACATTTATATTAATGTTCTTTGATTCTGAATCAGGACTGCCAATCAAGGGTTAATAGAAACAATTGAGCAACAGTCTCAAATGTCTACAGACCTTTCTCAAATGAAAATGCACACCAACATCACATCATGCCTTCTCAGAGAAAAGCCAAGCTAGCATAATGGTGTTAAGAGCATGATCATTACTTGAGTGGTATTCCAGAAGCTGGTGACAGCATGCAACATGCTAAAATATGAAGCAGTTACACAATGCTTGTCAAGAATTCAGCCTTTTCCACTCCCTGAATTTTACCACAGCACATGCCTTTACTGTGAACAACCACAGCAACAATAAATTATGGGGCAAGGGTGATGACTAGCTAAAGCTACAAGGTGAGCCAAACTGAGGATATTTGCTCAGTGCTGTTCATTTTTAGTGTCCCACAGAAACGTAATGAAATACTGACCTATCATTTGTAGCTTTAGCCTTTTTTTTGGGGGGGGGGGGGGAGAGAGAAAAAAACCTAATGGTTTTTCCATTAAAAAAAATGATGGGCATGCTATATTTTCTTGGTTGTCTTCATGAGCATATTAACGCACAGAGAATGTATAATGCATTGAAAAGCAGTATATAATGTGTTAAATTTTTGTGTGAGGTATAAACTACAACAAATCAAGGCAACGCCAGACAATCAATTCTCCTGTCCACCTTCACAAGCCATTTCACAGTATGGCACACACAGAGCATGTGGTAGCCAGGTACTTCACAGGACTAGAGTGTAGGAGAAAGGGAGAGAGATAGAAGGTAGGCTCATCAATTATCTAATTACATATCCTGTTTTGTGAGTGGAGAAGTCTGCAGAGGTTACTTTGCAATGTTTTTGTGTGTGTTTGCTTGATACCATACCATGATATCTAATCCACCCACTACTCCTCTCCACAAAATACAGGTTCATATTCATATTTTGTAAGGCCTACTTAGATGAAACCACTAACCAGCATACATTTACACCATCTCAGAGTGTGATTGCATCATCATACCCTCATGTACATGTTTCAAGATCGAGCCTGTGATTCTGATAGCCCCCTTGAGATAAAGTTGGATTGAAAACCTTTACCCCTTCATTATCCCTCTCCCCTAAAAGACAAAAGAGGAATACAGTAAAGACCTAGGTTGTGCATTAGATGCCAGCCAGGTTGTTGCAGTTTGCTCACTAGACAAGAACTGTGAGCCAAGCTAAGCAGCAGTGAGGCAGCCATACAAAGAAATATTAGCGTAAAAGGCACATGGGGTGGAGGTAGACAATCAGATTCAAATGGTAGTGAAAAATATAGAGATGTGAAGAAGGAAAGACCAAGAGAGAAAGAGGAGAGAGAGAATGAGACAAAGGGAGACTGTTATCCACCATCAGCTTCTTACTACATAGCTCCTGAATCGCCTGCATAAATGCAGTGAAACTTTTGTATCACAAGAGCGAGCTTTAATTATATGTCATATGTTAATCCCAAAGTACTATATGAAAACATACAGGATTAAAATTAGGGATATAGTTACAAGCATCTGTCATCTGTATCCTAATCCTAATCTGTAAATTAGGCAGAAATGTATAATGGTTGTTAGTTACATAAGGAAGGGGAGATTTTCATCAGAGAGAAATGTTTTGAGTGGTGATATCTCTAAGCATTTGGTTTAATGAAGATTTTTCTCTTTTGGGACATTTTACTACCTGCTCACTCAAAATAAGTGGTCCTTTTTATTACTATTTGTCTCGTTCTCTCATTTTCTTTCCTCTTAATCACACTTTCTTTGTCCCACATTTACTCAAATCTCTCCGTTTCTGCAAGCCACCAGAAAGAATAGGAGCTTCCTAAAAGGAACTTTAAAGACTTGTGAGGACACAAACCCAAAGCCCAGCGAAATTACTAAGACAGGCTCGTTTCACCTCTCAGAGATGGCAGATGAAACAGCACTGCTGCTTTGTTCTTTCTAAAGTGCATGGATTGAATACCTATAAGGGTCTTTGTAAAAGAATGTGCATAATACGTGTAGCTGTTAGATATGATAAATGGTCCACTTTCTAAACTTTCACAGAACAAATGGAGCTGGAATTCACAGCAGTATCTGTGACTAAGCCTAACTCTGCAACAAACTTGGCAAGTTTTTCAGATGATACTGGTCTTGATTTATGTCCTAGCAAGCCCAATCAAAAGTACTGAGGTTCCCTTCATAAGCTCTCAGTGAGAGAATCTGGGTCTTACTGTCCAATGTGAACTCTAGCACAAACTCGCTGCTGTCAACCGTGAAGTTGTGCTTCCAGCTGACGTTAGCATAGTCACTGTTAGCATCCACGGTCAGATTCCAGATCTTTACATGCGGAACTAAGCAGAACAGGTGGGAGAGGAGTACATTTCACAAATTTCAACCACTGGAGGAAAGTGACAAGAGCGAATACTTACTACACCAGCATGTTAGAGTCACACTACTTTAATACCATTTTGTTAAAATTTCCAAATTTAATGTGATGAAGGCCCTTCTAAAGCCTCTACATCACATTCTGTAGGGACTATCTTTTAATCTCATAAAGGAATAACAAGTGAACTGGCTGACAGAGTACAAATAATTATATATATATACATATATATATACACAGTGGGGCAAAAAAGTATTTAGTCAGCCACCAATTGTGCAAGTTCTCCCACTTAAAAAGATGAGAGAGGCCTGTAATTTTCATCATAGGTACACTTCAACTATGAGAGACAGAATGGGGGGAAAGAATCCAGGAAATCACATTGTAGGATTTTTAATGAATTAATTGGTAAATTCCTCGGTAAAATAAGTATTTGGTCACCTACAAACAAGCAAGATTTATGGCTCTCACAGACCTGTAACTTCTTTAAGAGGCTCCTCTGTCCTCCACTCGTCACCTGTATTAATGGCACCTGTTTGAACTTATCAGTATAAAAGACACCTGTCCACAACCTCAAACAGTCACACTCCAAACTCCACTATGGCCAAGACCAAAGAGTTGTCAAAGGACACCAGAAACAAAATTGTAGACCTGCACCAGGCTGGGAAGACTGAATCTGCAATAGGTAAGCAGCTTGGTGTGAAGAAATCAACTGTGGGAGCAATTATTAGAAAATGGAAGACATACAAGACCACTGATAATCTCCTTCGATCTGGGGCTCCACGCAAGATCTCACCCTGTGGGGTCAAAATGATCACAAGAATGGTGAGCAAAAATCCCAGAACCACACAGGGGGACCTAGTGAATGACCTGCAGAGAGCTGGGACCAAAGTAGCAAAGGCTACCATCAGTAACACACTACGCCGCCAGGGACTCAAATCCTGCAGTGCCAGACGTGTCCCCCTGCTTAAGCCAGTACATGTCCAGGCCTGTCTGAAGTTTGCTAGAGAGCATTTGGATGATCCAGAAGAGGATTGGGAGAATGTCATATGGTCAGATGAAACCAAAATAGAACATTTTGGTAAAAACTCAACTTGTCATGTTTGGAGGAGAAAGAATGCTGAGTTGCATCCAAAGAACACCATACCTACTGTGAAGCATGGGGGTGGAAACATCATGCTTTGGGGCTGTTTTTCTGCAAAGGGACCAGGACGACTGATCCATGTAAAGGAAAGAGTGAATGGAGCCATGTATCGTGAGATTTTGAGTGAAAACCCCCTTCCATCAGCAAGGGCATTGAAGATGAAACGTGGCTGGGTCTTTCAGCATGACAATGATCCCAAACACACCGCCTGGGCAACGAAGGAGTGGCTTTGTAAGAAGCATTTCAAGGTCCTGGAGTGGCCTAGCCAGTCTCCAGATCTCAACCCCATAGAACATCTTTGGAGGGAGTTGAAAGTCCGTGTTGCCCAGCGACAGCCCCAAAACATCACTGCTCTAGAGGAGATCTGCATGGAGGAATGGGCCAAAATACCAGCAACAGTGTGTGAAAACCTTGTGAAGACTTACAGAAAACGTTTGACCTCTGTCATTGCCAACAAAGGGTATATAACAAAGTATTGAGATGAACTTTTGTTATTGACCAAATACTTATTTTCCACCATAATTTGCAAATAAATTCTTTAAAAATCAGACAATGTGATTTTCTGGATTTTTTTTTCTTCTAATTTTGTCTCTCATAGTTGAGGTATACCTATGATGAAAATTACAGGCCTCTCTCATCTTTTTAAGTGGGAGAACTTGCACAATTGGTGACTGACTAAATACTTTTTTGCCCCACTGTGTGTGTATATATAAAATTATCAATAGTAATTTGGGGAAAATGTCTTTAAGGGCAAAGGTCAACTCTCATTCAAGCCACTGGTCAAAAAAGGCCATTTAAGCTTGCCAAGACATCCATATCATGAATACATCATATGCAATGTCAAACTTAGTTCAGTCAGCTAGAACTGCAATTGAATAAACTGCCTTCTACTTTTACACTGGCTTTCTATCCTGAAGTCTGTGCAAATACCCAGCATGAAAGGCAGGGTGGGGTGGGTTGTAGTGGTCGTGGTAGTACTGGTAGTGGTAGTTGTAGGAGTAGCTGTAGTTGGAGCAGGAGTAGTGGGGATGGCATCTGTTGTAGGGGCAATGGTAGTAGTTGTTGAGGTTGTAATGGTTGCACTTGGGATGGTAAGTAGGGAAAAGGGGGGAAGAAGAGTTGCAAACACCACAGCATCTGTAGAATCAATTGCTGAGAGAGGAAGAGAACAGCAGTTAAGCATATCAAAATGTAGTTAGCAGCACAAAAGAGACACAAGCAGAGACCATGAACTACAATGCTGGACAGAATTCCCACAACTATAATTTAGAAATTCTTCTACTTCTGCCATACAAAATAAATTGTAAGGAAGCTTCTAACTTGCAATGAAATTACAGACAGACAGACAGACAGACAGACAGACAGACAGATAGATAGATAGATAGATAGATAGATAGATAGATAGATTCAGTTTATTACAAAGTATTCTGAATTGCATACCGGCACCAGATTTCACACTTTCCACTCATTTAAGATAAGTACACTGGATTTCAGTTCCAGTCCTGGAGAACCCCAGCTCTGCTCTTGATGGGTTTGTTAATTAGCTGATTAGTTGAGTCAGGTCTATTAGTCTTTATGCATTAGAAATATATTGCGACATATTAACAGCACAATTCAACGTGATATTAATATACTGTATGTCAAAATTTATATTGAAGATATACACACTGGCCATTTTATTAGGAACACCTGTGTCCCTGCTCATTCATGCAGTCATCCAGTCACGTGGGAGTAGTGCAATGTATAAAATCATGCAGCTACACGTCGAGCTTCAGTTAATGTTCAAATCAAACAGAGTGGGGGAAAATGTGATCTCTATAACTTTGATTTTTGGTGCCAGATATGCTGGTTTGGGTATTTCAGAATCTGCTGCCATTTTCATGCACAACAGTTTCTACAGTTTATATAGAATGGTACAAAAATAAATAAATACAGTAAGCAGCAGTTCTGCCAGAGGAAATGCCATGTTGGTGATTGAGGTCAGAGAAAAATGGACAGACTGGTTTGAGCTAACTCAAATAACAACTCTTTACAACTGTGGTGAGCAGAAAAGCATTTCAGAACGCACAAAATGTTATGCAAAACTAGGTTTGTGTGATAAACAAAATGATCATCCCTACATGATATTACATTGCCATGATATCCAGTGACATTTATTACAAATTATATTCACAGACCTGCCTTTTATGCATTTTCCATAGGAATTGTGCAAAAACATTGGAGAATGCTAATACAAGTTATCACTCAAACATATGTCAGATGAGCAGTCTTTGTCTTCCCAATAAAATGAGTCAAGTAACATACAAATCTGGAATGATTTGTGCAGGTATTTTGAACTTTATTATATATTTAAGAGTGTGCTACTTGCATAATTACATAAATATATAGATACTGCACAATGTAGAACTGACAGATGCAACCGTCTAGTTTATTTTATTTTATTCTATTATTGTATTCTATTGTTAAGCTTAATTTGTGCTGGACAGTGCTGTTGTGACACTCGATTTTCCCTTAGTATTAATAAAGTATTCTGTATTTGTATTCGTAAATCTTCAATTAACAAACATTTCCTGGAAACCCCATACCCTTCCCCAATCTCATGTGCTCTTGTCTCATGTTGAGATGTTTGCATGGGCAGGTAAATAGAGAATATTTTAAGTTCATTAATGTTGAAATAAAATCCATCAATGTATGTTCAAGTTAGCTAACATTAGACAAGCATATATTTAACATTGATGTACAATGTTTATTAAGTATGGAACATGTTGGAACATTTAGAGTGGCCTGAGTGTTTTCTGAAAGAAAAGAAACATCAAATATTGGGTGTGGCAGACTCAAGAGTTACTTCATTTTGGTTGTTTGAATTACCACATGAACTGATGCAAAACTGCCACCAAGTGGTGATATTGTTTAAATGTTGTTCCTCATTGGATAATATAGTTGTGGGAAATCCATCACGGAAAACATGTCCACCACCATTAACCATACCATTTTACAACAATTCAGAAGGGGTCAAAGTATCTCTGTACACAACATTAATGAAAATATAGTGAATAATATATGATTGAAAAGAGACTAGACACCCTTACTCTTTCAGATCTTCAGCTAGTCAAAGCCTTCAAAATAATGCAACATCACAGAACCACACCTTTCCTTTTATTAATCCATGCAAATGCAGCCACAGAGACTAAGCATTAAAGCAAAGCTCAACAATTCTGACATCTCATTAGAGCCACTCAGCAGGCAAAATGTGAAATATGTATGATGGTTAAGAACAGCCAGCAGGATATGAAACTGCATAAACACTAAGGTTATGCCTATCAGAGCTCAGTGACAGTACTATTTACCAAATCATTATGCTTTCTACAAAATACAGTGGATGTGAGCTCTGCATTCCCAATGGCCAGCAAGCAAGCATCTCACTGCAATCTTACCTTTAGAATACCCTGGAGTAACAAAAGATAAATATGGAGCTAACTATAACTGTATAGAATAAAATGAAATAAAAGCATAGAGGCAAAAGTGCAAGCATTGATTGTACATGAATTTAAGCAGTGAATAAACAATTCCTAAACTTCTTACTTAAAGGAAGTTGTAGGAAGCATGCTCAGATATTAAGATGAAGATCTTTAAAGCCTTTGAAGCAAAGCAATTTACTCAATGAGTAAGAGTTGAGTTTTTCAAAACGGCATTAAACCTTAAATACTCCTACATGGTATTTGTGGTTATACAACCCCAATTTACAAAAAGTAGGGACAGTAAATTGAAATTTAAATTAAAACTGAAAACAATGATGTTAAATAATCTTTGACCTGTATTGCATTCAAAACAACACAGATGCACTTTTTTTATGTTTTACCTCATAAATTTTATTGTTTTGTCAAAAATAAACATCTCAATTTTGATTCTTGCAACAAATTTCAAAAGAAAGTTGGGACAGTAAAGCATTTACCAATTTGTAATGTTGCCATTCCTTCTCACAACACTGAAAGGCTGTTCAGGGACTTAAGACACCAAGTAATGAAGCATTTCAGGTGTTATTTTGTCCCATTCTTCCTGCAAACAGGCCTTAAGGCGTGCAACAAGATGGGGTCATCGTTGTTATATTTTTCATTTCAAAATTTTCCATACAATTGTCTATTGGGCGGCACGGTGGTGTAGTGGTTAGCGCTGTTGCCTCACAGCAAGAAGGTCCTGGGTTCGAGCCCCGGGGCCGGCGAGGGCCTTTCTGTGCGGAGTTTGCATGTTCTCCCCGTGTCCGCGTGGGTTTCCTCCGGGTCCTCCGGTTTCCCCCACAGTCCAAAGACATGCAGGTTAGGTTGACTGGTGACTCTAAATTGATCGTAGGTGTGAATGTGAGTGTGAATGGTTGTCTGTGTCTATGTGTCAGCCCTGTGATGACCTGGCGACTTGTCCAGGGTGTACCCCGCCTTTCGCCCGTAGTCAGCTGGGATAGGCTCCAGCTTGCCTGCGACCCTGTAGAAGGATAAAGCGGCTAGAGATAATGAGATGAGATGAGATTCTCTATTGGGGACAGACACCCTCTCCTTCCACAGCCATGATTTTTGTAATGTATGCAGAATGTGTTTTTGCATTGTCTTGTTGAAATAACCCTGGAAAACATGTCATCTTGAAGGCAGCATATGTTGCTAATGATGGTCCTTTTCATCTTTGCTCTGGAGCACATGGTATCCGTTTCTTCCAAAAAAGACCTGAAATACTGATTTCTCTGACAACAATACATGTTTCCACTGTGTGATGGTCCATCCCAGATGTCTCCAAGCCCAGAGAAGTCGACGGCGCTTCTGGACACAGTTAACATAAGGCTCCCTTTTTGCATAGTAAATTTTAACTGGCATTTGTGGATTGCTTGAGAAAGGTTTGCCAAAGTAATCTTAAGCCCACATGGTTATATCAGCTATAGATAAATGATGGTTCTTGATGCAGTGCCTTCTGAGGGATCGAAGACCACAGGTGTTCAGCTTAGGCTTGCACCCTTGCCCTTTAGATACCGAAATTCCTCCAGACTCCTTAAATTGTTTTATTATTATTATTATTATTATTACTACTACTACTAATAATAATAATAATAATAATGATGATAATAAAAATAAATGTTTATTACTTATATAGTGCATTTCGCATGCATATATGATCAAATGTGCTTAAAATACCATACATAAAAAATAAAAGAATACACATATAAATGAAATTATATCCTAAAAAAATAATATAAAAAACATAAAATATTGCTTAGCTGTAATATTATAATTGAGAAATATCAATTACTAAAAGCTAAATTAATGTGTTTTAAGTTTAAAACTAGATAAATTATAAGCATCTCTTATACGCTACCAAATTAACTTGGTAGTGTATTCCAAAGCTTTGGAGCTGCTGATGCAAATGCCCTATCACCTAATGTCTTTTTAGTTATGAATGGTAATTGTTTCAATAAAAGCTCATTATTAGATCTTAAACGATACTTGAACACCTCTTTGATCTCAATTAAACTAGATATATAATTGGGGCACAGTACTTAATAGCTTTAAAAGTAATTACTAAAATTTTAAAATTTATCCTTAATTTAACTGGTAGCCAGTGCAAGGAACATTAAAATTAATCATAATTATGCACCATAGAGGGTGAAATATCCAAATCCCTTCCAATCTTTCTTTATGGAACATTGTTTTTAAACATTTCAATATTTTTCTCCTGTATTTTTTGACAAACTGGAGATCCTGAGCCCATCTTTGCTCCTCAAAGACGAGGCCTTTCCTGGATACTGATTTTGTACCAAATCATAATTACAATCACTTGTTGACATCACATGTTTCAAATCACATCATTATTTGTTTTACCTCATTTTTAGCCCTAAACTGACCCATCCCAACATTTTTTTTTCCAAAAGTGTTGCAGGCCTGAAATGCAGGGATGGATGTATATTAACAAATGAAATGAAGCTGACCAGAGAAAATATGAAATATCTTGGGTTCATACTGTCTGCAATGAAATACAAGTTAAAGTAAATTTAGAAATCACTGCTTTCTTTTTATATTTGCATTTTCCATACCCTCCCAACATTTTCTGATTTGGGGTTGTATAACATTGATGGAGACACTTATCTCAGCAGTAATACCCAACAGCTCTCTGTTTCTAAGGCATTTCACAATATAAAACCCTTATAGGAAATCGCTCATTCATGAAGGCATCATTTCCTGCATGCTTAAGTGTGAAATGAGAAGAGCATGCTGGGACAGGCCACATGAGACATGTGACAGTAAGGGGCTCCATGATAATGGTGCTCTCAGGGATCAGGGGTCAACTGAAAAGGAATTACTGTAAAAGTAAGAAGTAAAAGAAAACTCTTATTTACCTGAAACTAAATCTCAAACCTATAAGCAAGTATAGGCTAGTAAAAACAATCTTGCTGGTGAACATAACACCATTTATTTAAGCAAGTATTAGTGTCAGTAAGTGGTAACAGCCGTGCAATGAATGTGTCCCATCCCTGAAAGCACATAGTGATATGGACAGAAATATAAGGGCTGACATACAAACTGAAAGATAGCCATTATAGTAGCCAGTGCAGTTAAGACCACTTCATTAAAGTGTACATGTTTTTGTGGAATACTCCATCACACCAACATGTACACCTCACTGTGTAAATCATCAGCATTTTTCATCCCCAAGTCTTTGATAAGTTAAGCATAACGGACTGTATTCAGTGTTGAGTTAAAGTAGCATTAAGTAAGAATTTTACCTTAAAATATCACCTTCAAAAGCATTCTGATGGTACACTGACTTGTAATAGGGAGAATGGCTTGTTTTCCATCTTGTCTCCGTGCCTGGTTCACCAGTTATAGCACGATGTAATTCTGGTGGCATGTCCTGGAGACATCTCGTGAGAACTGTGAAAAACTTTACAGCACAATGAGAACTGCATAACGCTTTACAGTACCACAGCTATGTACATCAGTACGAACATCATGGCTGAGGCAAAGAAACCAAACACTGTTGGAGGAAGCCAGGAAGAGAAAAAGAGAGAGTGACTGAGCAAAAGACCAGACAAGATTAACCTTGGACTGGCTTTTACTCATTGGTATGAGCTAAGAGAGAAAAAAAGGCTACAAGACACTAGATTTTGATCATAAGCCAAATCAGTCCATTTCAACAGAGGTTTAGCTGCTAGCTACATCTCAAGGTGATGTTAGCAAAGATAATCGGCACTGCTAAGGGCTCTTGCGTTGGTTGCTTTTTAGCTTTGTTGCCAAGCCTGCCACCCAAGTAACTTTGCCAGTCTCACGCCAAATAAGCCATGAAAGCTTACAACTTTGCAAACCTATCTTGGCTAGCTTGTAATAAATTACACTGCCCAATGTATATTGTGTACAATATGTGCCTATATTATGTCGCCAACAACATTTTATTGTTCCAGTAAAATATAACAACCTATTAACTAAAGTAATCCTTTTATTAAAAATGAAAAAAAAAGAATAACAGATGGGCCTTTTCTTAATAAATTTTTATAAACATTTCTATTACCTCCATTTGCTTCTCTTTTCAGCAGTCTGTAAAATGATAGCTCTGATTTCTTATTAAATCTATTTGTATAGTCAAGTGACAACACCCCCTTCCTATCTTAGATCTGTTTTTGTTGTTGCTGTTTTGTGTGTGTGTGTGTGTGTGTGTGTGTGTGTGTGTGTGTGTGTGTGTGTGTGTGTGTGCGCGTGTGTGTGTAGTGTTTTTTTGCAGCATTATAGCCGTGTTATTGCTGTCTATTGTACATTATTGCACCCACTGTTCTCTAAACAATGTAATTACAGCAAGGAAAAACTAAGAGATTACTCAGCCTGATAATTATTGTGGTTCATTTTTTTATTTCATTGATTCAAATCATCATAAATTCAGATCAAGATTTATCACTGCATGATTTATTATGACATGGCTAATGGTCAGAGCTTTTTTTTTTCAATCAAAGTTTGCACAAGTATTGCACACAACTCGGAATACTATCAGCTAAGTTAACATAACCAGAACCATACTAACACTGATGTATCTAATGCTGGGTGATGTTAATGGACAAAACTAGTCAAATAAATTAACCTTACAAATCTTGGATGCCCCTGACACAAAGTGAGGCAAACTTGGGTGGAAAGCTAACCAAAAAAGCTTGACAGCAAACGATGAAAAAGCACTTATTATCAGTGCCGATGTCCGAGTGTTATCTAATTAACAATAGCTAACTTTGCTAACATCACCTCAAGGTGTAGCTAGCGGCTAAACCTCTATTGAGATGGACTGATTTGGCTTATGATCAAAATATAGCGAATCAACAACTTTGATACCAAAGCCAAACACCAAGCAAGTGCAACAGCACAAGACATAGAAAGGCAGCTAATGTAATATTACTTACTAGTTCAACAGAAAGAGGGCCAGCTTGGCATGGGTCTTTCAGCTTTTTATCTCTCTTAGCTCTCGCAAGCCAGTCCAAGGTTTACTCTTGTCTCTTTTTTGGCCACTCTCCCTTTTTTTCTTCCTGGCTTCCTCTGACAAGGTCTTCTTTGGTCTTTTGGCCTCAGCCATGATGCCCATACTGAGAATACCAATCTAACTGTCTGAAGACCCATAGTTGTTGATGTGTGACATGGTGCCATAAAGTGTTACACAGTTCTTGCAAGAGGTCTCTGGGACATGCCACCAGAGTTACCCAATGCTATAACTGGCAAACCACGCATGGAGACAAGATGGAAGAAAAGCCATTTTCCCTATTACAAGTCAACGTATCATCAAATTGATTTTTGAACCTGATATTTTAAGGTAAAATTCCTACATAATGCTGCTTTAAAAAAGAGGACTATCTCAGTTATTCACTATTATCCATTATGTTAAACATAAATACTACAATATTTCAACCTGAAATTCAAACTCAAACTGAAATTTTGTTCCTTTTGCTGTCTGAGGGAGTTTTTCCTTGCCACTGTCACCTGTGAGATCTGACTTTATATCTGGAGTTCGGAAAAGCAGCTTTTGACGATGTCCATTGCTGAAAGTGTTGACAAATAATATTGAATCAAAATGTTAATAATTATGAAAAAAATATCTTAAAATCACAACTTTTCACAGCTTAAAATAAGTTGCTTGTTTTATAGGGGATGGCTTTGACACAATAAAAGATCTCTTTCCCTAATACATGTATTTTAGAAAAACCTGGCAACTTGAAGGCACGTTAACTTTAGGTTCCTGTATAACAGATGTTTGAACTTGTATTTATTGGTGCATTTTTGAACTTCAATGTCATCAGCTCTGAATACAGCCCAAAGAGCACTGTAATTTTACAGCCATAGTGGTGTTGAGTGAACAAAGCAAGCAAAATCTATTCAGAAATGTCCTTGTTATCTGGTTACAACTGCACAGTGCCAGAAGGGAAAACAGGGAGACAACCAGAAAAAAAAAAAAACATATAGGCAAATTTACAGACCATTCCTCATTACCTACACCTGTAGGGTCAGTACCTGAAGTCATAAAGTCTTCTTTTCACACCAAGGGAGAGACAGACAAGAAAGGAAGGAGGAAGGGGACAGGTCAGAGCATACTGAGAAAACACAGAAGAGGTAAGCAGTATGAAAAAGAAAGGACAGAAAGAGAGAGAAAGAGAGGATTCTCACAAAGAAGACAAGAAAATGACAGACAGAACCACAGAAAAGAATGCTGCACAGCAAATTCCCCAGTGTTGAATTAACACCCAGAGTGTTTATATTGGTCCAATTGGACCAATATAAACACTCTGGGTGTTAATTCAACACTGGGGAATTTGCTGTGTGGGTGATTGTGCTCTCAGCAGCCGTCCATTCACTGACCCTAACAAGAGTCAACAGTAGCAACTGACTTGAGCTGACCTAGATGATGTCACCTTTCAGTGAAAGGCATTCTTTATACTATTTTAGTATTACAAAACAGGCTTCTGTTCAGTGAGCATAAGAGCAAAGATGCCCCAAGAGGGACCTCTTACATGCTTTCCTTGTTCTTGCCTAATTCTCTATTTACACAGGCTGATGCACCCACACTTATGAACCAGAGTTTGTAGCAGTGAGTCTGTGCTCTAGTACTGAAAATTAATACAGTTTCATAGCAGGATTAGTTTCTTAAAATGTAAAAAGGTGTGTAGGTACATGGATTTACTTTTTCGCACTGAGAAAGTGCAAGTTTCTCAAAAAAGCAAGAAAAGCAAGTTCTACATTCCAGTGTAAAGTAGTACACATATTATAAACTGCTCTAACTTGTGATTATGCAACAATTTGCAATTTGACTCTTGTGTATGCCATTCTTTGTTGAAGCGCCCACTAACTCATGAGAAATATCTTCCCAAGTTTACTGGCATTAATAACAAGGATTTTTCATTCCACACTAACACATACAGCATATGCTGTATGTGTAACAGCTCACCTTCATTGGCAAAGTGAGGCGATTCCTCAGCATAGGCCTCGCCAGAGCCGACCTGCGTCCGAGCAGACAGGGAAAATTTGTATCGGGTAAAGCGGTCAGGCAGGCGCATGGTGTACTCTGTCTCATTAGGGAAGAAACTCAGGACCTGCACATTGCCCTCCTGTGTCCCATTCACTAGAAATTACAAAAGGTGATTTGACAATTTTCAGAAAATTGGTGTAGTCATGTCATTTGTCAAGTTTGAATTATTTTTAGGTTAGAGTAGCACAAGTTAATTCCTTTGCACATCCTTACTTCTAAATTAAGAAACCAAGGCTGATAATGTAACAATTATGTTATTGCTATGTTATTGTTATGTATGTGAAAGGTCAATATTTTGTGCTTTAGATCTTGGGATAGCTTGACTGCTTGAGAGTTTGAACTTGTTTGAACTTTTTATGCCCTTAATAAAGTAATCAGGTAAATATACTGATGATTTTGCAGCATTACACACATTCTTGAGATGCCATCAAATCAAAAAAACAAGAAAAAAAAAACGTCAACAGCAATGCAAACTTTTGAGCTTGCTAATAAAGACAATCACTTATTTACACTTAACTGCAGTAATAACTGGGCCATATTATAACTGGCACCATTAAGTACACCATTAACTAAAAGCACCAGGTAACTAAAACACAATCAAACAGTGAGTAAACTGAGTTTTGAAGATTAGCTTTAAATTACTGGTAAATGATTTATATGTTCATTTATTTATTTCATTTTAGCAACAAGATGTATACATTAGATTAGATTAGATAAATACCTGGAATTAATACAATTTAACACAAATCTATATTTATAGTCAGACTTGAACGAAAAGAAATTCTGACTCTTATAATGGCAGGCAATAATCAAATCTTTCCTGGATGACACTGATTTTTCAGATTAGAAGTAAGCTAACCTGTCTTGTATTGGAGTGTGTATCCGATTAGAATGCCATTCGGCTCTAGAGGTTTATTCCACTCTAGGCGAATGGTGCTGCTGCTCCTCTGGACAATCTTGAAGAACTTAGGAGCCCCTGGCACTATTGAGCATTCAGAAAAGAGTTCATTATTCATTTGTAAAATTTAGGATTCAAGATGATAGTAAAAAACATTACTGCTGTACGGCAAAGACTTCAATGACATTTTAGGCTTTTTTTTTTAATTCAGTCCTTTCATTTTAAAAACAAATAAAGGGAAAGTAAGTATAAAGGAATGTCCTACAGCCTTCCTTGGTCTGAAACTCCACAGTGATGCTATGTGGTCCCTCAAATTTATTGTTGGCCACCACCATATACATCTTGTATTTGCTGTAAGGAACGAGTTCCATTAGAACGCCACTGTTCCGAGACACATCGTTGAAGAAACTTTTAATTTTCTTCTCCTTGTTGACCTTCAAATCTTTCACCAGGCTGGCCTCCCTCCAGTAATATAGCTAAAAGAGTGTACAAGAAAAGTGAATAAAGTTCAGATAGATAGATAGATAGATAGATAGATAGACAGATAGACAGACAGACAGACAGACAGACAGACAGACAGACAGACAGACAGACAGATAGATAGATATTACAGGTGCAAAGATATGAAGTTTATCTTCGAGTGGTGAATGTATATATCATGAGTTCACTTCACTTACTCATGATATATTTTTCAACATGAAAAGACAAACTTTGTATCTTTGTGTCACTGTGTAATGTTCTTTATATTATATGGATACATCCACACACAAAAAAAATTCGCCATTTTGAGAATGTGCCATTTTGAGAATGTGCATCAAGTCAGCAGGAAAACACTGGGAGTGACATCATTGGAGTTAAATATTGGTAAATATGTAATTCCGGGGTGGCACGGTGGTGTAGTGGTTAGCGCTGTCGCCTCACAGCAAGAAGGTCCGGGTTCGAGCCCCGTGGCCGGCGAGGGCCTTTCTGTGCGGAGTTTGCATGTTCTCCCCGTGTCCGCGTGGGTTTCCTCCGGGTGCTCCGGTTTCCCCCACAGTCCAAAGACATGCAGGTTAGGTTAACTGGTGACTCTAAATTGACCGTGAGTGTGAATGGTTGTCTGTGTCTATGTGTCAGCCCTGTGATGACCTGGCGACTTGTCCAGGGTGTACCCCGCCTTTCGCCCGTAGTCAGCTGGGATAGGCTCCAGCTTGCCTGCGACCCTGTAGGACAGGATAAAGTGGCTAGAGATAATGAGATGAGATGCAATTCCGGTCCACAATGTATTTTGTATGAAAAATGCAAGTTTTTCAACACGAGAAGATGAACTTCATATCTTCAAGCCAACATGTGATTTACTTTTTATGATACACAGTCACACACAAAAAGTACCCAAATTTACCAAAACAATTCATATTGAGAAATATGTCACAGTTGCCATCCGAATGTAGTTTGGATGAAAAGTACAAGTGGTGTCTTTCCCAGTGAAACACTCATGTCCATATATATATATATATATATATATATATATATATATATATATATATATATAAATAAATATAAATACACACACACACACACACACACACACACACACACACACACACACACACACACACACACACACAGCCTCATTAAATGCACTCATTGGACATGAATCCAGCTCAAATAGGTGCAGTAGGCCCTGAGCCATTTTAAACTATGGTTCACATACTTTGATTAGAAGTCGCACAATAAAACCTTTTCTTTCCTGATACAAATAATATTAGTATAAATATGAATATGATTATAAAAAATCGCGCATGCTGATTGATTGAGAAATTCAGACTATTTCACGATAATCACCTAGAGTGGCTTGGCAAAATGGCAGCCAATTACTTTGTCGCCATAAGCGAGGAAGAATTACAAATTATGAAAGAAAATGTTCCTAAAAGCACTAAAGATACTATGTATTTTGGTCTAAAACTATTCAAAGGTAAGGTGGAATTGTGATATATTTTATCTATTTCAAAGCAAAGTATTTTATGTGACTTGGCAAAGATAAGTGGCAAGTCTGTGCCATGTCATTATTACATTTGCATAGTGCTTTTGAAGTTTTAAATAAGATTTTTTTTAATATAATTTGTTTTATTTTTTTTAATAATCACCTGTGTATTTATACTAAAACAATGAGCTGCCTCAGGCTCAGTGAATATCAGTGAAAAACTTATTATTATTATTATTATTATTATTAATATTAATTTTTATAGCACCTTTCACAATCCCAAGGTCGCCTTTACAAAAGGGATGGGGAAAAAAGACTAAGCAGTAAGAGAGGAAGAGAAATGTTCATGGAAAAGATAAGTCTTCAACTGAGATTTGAAAGTAGGGAAAGAAGAGCAGTCATGGAAAGGCTGAGGAAGAGAATTCCAGAGTTTGAAGGGAATGGCACTGAAGGAGCTGCCCCTATGGTGGAAAGTCTGGTGCGTGGGACAGCAAATAAATTGTTGCTGGAAGACCTTAGTGAGTGAGTGGGGGTGTAGGGGGTCAGCAGTTCCCTAAGGTATGCCAGAGCAAGATTATGCATGGCTTTGAAAGTGACAAGCAAAATTTTAAATTTAATACAGGACAGAACCCGTAGCTACTGTAGCTGAGAAAAGATGAGGGTGATGTGAACAGAGCATTTAGTATGGATTAAGAACTCTCACTGCAGACTTCTGAATATATTGTAGTTTTTGCAAAGACTTTGCAGGAAGGCCTATGAAGAGTGAATTACAGTAATCTAAACGGGACAAAATGAAAGCATGAACCAGAGTTTGTCCATCATCACTAGTCAGAAGGGGACAGAGACGAGCAATGTTATGGAGATGAAAGAATAACAGTTTGGTGAGTGACTTATATGAAAATCAAAACTGAATGATGGATCAAATAGTTTGCCAAGATTTCTGACAACAGGAGCAGGCTTAACAAGCACATCATCAATACTAATAGAAAAGTTGGATGATTCAGATAATAGGGATTTGAGACCAACCAGTAAGACTTCAGTTTTATCAGTGTTTAACTCAACAAAGTTTTCTTGCAATCAAAGCTGTAAATCTGAGATACAGATAGTTAGTGTTCTGGGACAGGAGTCTGCAGATGAGTCTGTACTAAGATATAGCTTTATATCATCTGCATAGCAGCAAAAGTTAAGGCCATGATTACAAATAATTTGACCGAGAGGTAAGAGGTAGATTAAAAAGAGAAGAGGTCCAAGAACTGATCCCTGAGGGACCCCACACTTAACAGAAGAGGTGTTAGACTTGTGTGAACCTAGTCTGATAAACTGTTGTCTGTTTGTAAGATACAACCTGAACCATTGAAGAGCTATGTCAGCAATATCAATAGAAGAGAGATGGAAAATGAGTACCTCATTGTTAACAGTATCAAAGGCAGCACTTACAACCCCAATTCCCAAAAAGTTGGGACAAAATACAAATTGTAAATAAAAACGGAATGCAATAATTTACAAATCTCAAAAACTGATATTGTATTCACAATAGAACATAGACAACATATCAAATGTCTAAAGTGAGACATTTTGAAATTTCATGCCAAATATTGGCTCATTTGAAATTTCATGACAGCAACACATCTCAAAAAAGTTGGGACAGGGGCAATAAGAGGCTGGAAAAGTTAAAGATGCAAAAAAGGAACAGCTGGAGAACCAAATTGCAACTCATTAGGTCAATTGGCAATAGGTCATTAACATGACTGGGTATAAAAAGAGCATCTTGGAGTGGCAGCGGCTCTCAGAAGTAAAGATGGGAAGAGGATCACCAATCCCCCTAATTCTGCGCTGACAAATAGTGGAGCAATATCAGAAAGGAGTTCGACAGTGTAAAATTGCAAAGAGTTTGAGCATATCATCATCTACAGTGCATAATATCATCAAAAGATTCAGAGAATCTGGAAGAATCTCTGTGCGTAAGGGTCAAGGCTGGAAAACCATACTGGGTGCCCGTGATCTTCGGGCCCTTAGACGGCACTGCATCACATACAGGCATGCTTCTGTATTGGAAATCTCAAAATGGGTTCAGGAATATTTCCAGAGAACATTATCTGTGAACACAATTAACCGTGCCATCCGCCGTTGCCAGCTAAACCTCTATAGTTCAAAGAAGAAGCTGTATCTAAACATGATCCAGAAGCGCAGACGTCTTCTCTGGGCCAAGGCTCATTTAAAATGGACTGTGGCAAAGTGGAAAACTGTTCTGTGGTCAGACGAATCAAAATTTGAAGTTCTTTATGGAAATCAGGGACGCCGTGTCATTCGGACTAAAGAGGAGAAGGACGACCCAAGTTGTTATCAGCGTTCGGTTCAGAAGCCTGCATCTCTGATGGTATGGGGTTGCATTAGTGCGTGTGGCATGGGCAGCTTACACATCTGGAAAGACACCATCAACACTGAAAGGTATATCCAGGTTCTAGAGCAACATATGCTCCCATCCAGACGACATCTCTTTCAGGGAAGACCTTGCATTTTCCAACATGATAACGCCAAACCACATACTGCATCAATTACAGCATCATGGCTGCATAGAAGAAGGGTCCGGGTACTGAACTGGCCAGCCTGCAGTCCAGATCTTTCACCCATATAAAACATTTGGCGCATCATAAAACGGAAGATACGACAAAAAAGACCTAAGACAGTTGAGCAACTAGAATCCTACATTAGACAAGAATGGGTTAACATTCCTATCCCTAAACTTGAGCAACTTGTCTCCTCAGTCCCCAGACGTTTACAGACTGTTGTAAAGAGAAAACGGGATGTCTCACAGTGGTAAACATGGCCTTGTCCCAACTTTTTTGAGATGTGTTGTCATGAAATTTAAAATCACCTAATTTTTCTCTTTAAATGATACGTTTTCTCAGTTTAAACATTTGATATGTCATCTATGTTCTATTCTGAATAAAATATGGAATTTTGAAACATCCACATCATTGCATTCCATTTTAATTTACAATTTGTACTTTGTCCTAACGTTTTTGGAATCAGGGTTGTACATCAAGGAGAAGAATGTTGAGAGAACTGTTATCAGCAGACCAGTGGAAATCATTAACAACATGAAGAAGAGCTGTGTCAGTGCTGTGTGTATGGAAACCAGATTGAATGGGCTCAGAATGTGTGTTAGGTTTTGATCTGTCTGCAGTGAAGGAAGTTGAATTGACAAAGTATGACCTAGGAATGTAGACCTCTGCCGCTGAAGAGATTCTGCCTCATGGACATTCGGGAGAGTCTGCCTCACAGATCGATCCAGGAGCAAACAGACACTGACACAGACACAGCTGTTCAGAGATGTTTCTCCCGAATCAATCCAGGAGGCAGAATCTCTTAGGTGGCAGAGGTCTACATTTTTAGATCAGACTTTGTCAATTCAACTTCCTTCGGTACAGACAGATCAAAACCTAACACACATTCTGAGCCCATTCAATCTGGTTTCCATACACATCACAGCACTGACAGCTTTTCTGCATGTCATTAATTATTTCCACTGGTCTGCTGATAATGATTCTCTCAACATTCTTGAACCTAACAGTTTTCTGGGGGCTCAAGTCCGGGATCTCCACGTAGAAGGTAAGAGAATTTTTTTTTCATTAAGTTCATTGGGTTCTCTTCTTCCATCTGAAGAGCTGAAATCTGGTTATCCAAATTTCCAGGAATAAGAAGGTTGTTGAGTCTTACTCAACCACGTATATTCTAAAGCTGCTATATACTGTGTGGATATGGTCACAATGGTGTTCCCAGAGACAGGTTGAGAGGTTTATACACTCTAAGCTGAGAATTATTTCCCAATATTATAATTTGTTGAAATTTTACGTCACTCCGTCTAGGAAATTCTCCTCCTTTGTGCTTTGTCTTTTGTGTGTGTTATGTTTTGTGTGCGTCAGAATAGGTGGAAGTGGTCAGTCTAAGAATGAACAGAGGACTCCAAATTGATTCATATACGACAAAGTTATTTTGTGGAACCTTTTGTTGATAATTTGATCGGATGGACAGGCGGTCAACTCAACCTGGGTAAATTTTGATGAGAGCTATTTTTTTTAAGTTTGATGGTAAATGATAAGCTACCATAACCATGCTCATAAGAAAAAGGTTTATAACACTGACAGAGAAAAGCGTAACTCAAAAAGTGTAAAGTTGACTAAATCTGTAAATTTACGTGCGTGCAGGCTTCACTGACTCCTTCAGTCCCACTGTTAAAAATATCTGAGTTTTATTCAGCACATCACTATCAGTCCTGAGCATGACTCTCTGAGCTGACTCTCCCTGCTGAAAAAAAATAATAAAATAAAATTAAAAAATAATTAAAAAAAACAAATGTAAAGGCTGTCCACTTTAAGCAAGCTATAATGTTTGAACAGTTAAGAATAAATTTCAATCTGCTTCTGATCTTGTTCAAGTAACAGGTGTTAAACCACCTCAAAACTGCATGGAACGAGCATGCTTCGGATGGTCGGCATTTCACTATGCTTTTCATAAAAATCTTTTTGAATAACTTGCTTTGTGAAAATGCTTCTGTTTTGAGAATTTCCACTGCAGGTGCCCTCAATGACAAGAGCCACAAGGCTCAAGACTTGGCATGGAATTTGAAGTTGGAATATTTCTTACGTCACTGGATGGCATGAGCTCAAATTGTTAGATTGAGTAGTTTTTCTAGGAAAATTAAAATACAACCTTGTTATAGAAGAGTTTCTAATGTGAAGAAAAAAAATTCGAGTAACTACAAGATTTCTCTCTAGAACACTGCATTAACAGCTATTGTACTGGATATTCAGAAATG